>NC_088607.1:17630833-17980000 GCF_036013475.1 Columba livia
AAAGACACAGAAGACACAGCACCCAGAGGACCCAGACTTGGCTGAAGCATCACGACAGGTTGTTCTGCCCTCGTCCACTCCGGACCTGGACGAGTCCCCCAGCGGGTGCACAGCCAGAGCCACAGGCCAGGATTCCTGCGACTAGCAGCCACTGCCCCTTCTGCCCCAACGGCGAGTGAAATAAGCCTGATGGAGGGTGGGGAGAGCCACCTGCTGGGAAGCAATATGAGGGAGCACTCACCTGCCACCAGCTCTCTTTCCACAACTGCCCTTTAACGGCGAAATGGAAATCCCCTCACAGGTAAAATTAATGACGGTCTCGCAAAGGGGAAGCAAACGCTCCTGCAGCCCGCCCAGAAGCGCCGGCCGCCCCTCGGCCCGGCCCCTCGCCTCGCGGCGGCCAGGCGCCAGCACGTGCGCTGGGCAGACAAACGAGGTGAGGAGAAGAAAGGCTCCATGACATTGGCCAGACAGGTCGCGCGGCGCGCACGCCAGCCAATGGAGAGCCTCCTCTCAGACATTACGCGGAGAACTGGGCACGCCCCGACAGCCGCTAACGGCCGCGCAGCTCGCGCCCCTCCAGCCCCGCCCACACCTGCTCGTCTAACTCCCTCTAGCCCGTGTCCTCGCGGAAGCGTTCTTAACCCCTCCCCACCTTTTCTGACCCATCGGAGACGCCGTAGCCCACGCTCCGACTGTGAGGTGGCCCGGGCGGAAGTGACGATCCGGAGCCGCGGGATTCAAACTCCCGGAAGCGGGGCTGGTCCGGCCGGAGCAGCTGCTGCCCGCCGCGTGGGTCCCTCCGTCCCCGGCGCTCCCCCCCCCCGGCGCTCCCCGCGGCCCGGCCCGGCCCGGCCGCCAGCACAGGCCGCGGAGCCCGGTACTGCCGGGTGGCATGGCTGTTCCGTAACGCTACGGCTGTTTTTCGTAGGTGCTTGAAGATGAACTCCAGGACGGCCAAAGGTATAATTACTGGCAAGTGGGGCTTAAAGTCGGGGAGCTCCAGAGCCGAGAGTGATCTCGGGAAGTACAAGCAGGAGAGCTCATCCCTGAGAAAATCGGCGGGGGAAGACGCGGCTGGGACCAGCGGGATGCCCGACCCGGAGAGGAACCGGCTGCTGGAGGTGAGAGCGGGTCTGGGACACCCCGACCGGGCGCGGCCAACGGCACCTGAGCATGCCGCGCTTCGTAAGGGAGGTGCCAGTCTGTTCTCTTAGAACTTAATTTACTTTGATGTTACTGCTGTTTCAGTTTGACACGAGGTCAGACGTGCTAATTAACCCATTAATATCTGTCCTCACGTGTCCAACTGTTTCAAGCAGTGCCAGAGAACTATCTCGAGCATTTCCTGCAAAGAACGTTGTGTTTGCAAACACTTGCCTAAGAACATGCCAAAGAGTTCTGGTAGTTGCTTGAACTAGATTCTCAAGCTTCCGCTGTCATCATTTCACCACGTTATTTTTCCATTACAACCAAAGAGCAGAAACAGGCGCTGCAGTTTCCACACCTTGTAGTCCATTCAAGGTAAATGCGTGGTTGCAGAGAAGGAAGTTCAAGACTCAGTATGTGACCAAGTCTAATGCTGTCAGGCTGCCCAGAAGGACTGTGAACCTTCAAATGGACTCTGTGGGAGGCTACAACTAATGGAGAGCTGGCACACTAACATTTCTGGGCCACTTCTGTTGACAATGAGGTTTTTGACGTGTCTGTGCTACAACAGCAGTTGAGAAGTGCTAATCGAAGTGCCAGCTATGGCGAGACAGCTCATGTACCACTTCTGCTAAATTCCTCAGCGCACTTGCTGCGTCTGGTGGAGTTTGGTGCTTGCTCAGTGTTGATGATTTCATGCTGGGTTCCTAGTTTACGGGTGGAAAACCACAGGCATGCCTAGGTATACGAGGCACTATTTGCTGTCAGTATTTTAATTCTAGTGAGCACTGTGTGGTCTTCAACCACTCCCTATGTGAGGCACTCTAAAATTCTATTTCTTTCAGTTTCTCTGTCATCTTCTAATGACTTTATATCAGCACGTAGGATTTCAACATCAACCTTTCTAATGGAAAATAAATGTTATCATACAGCAGGGCTCTACATAAGCTTCTGTTATCTGAAATGCAGTACTAATGCTATGTAAGAGTTACCTGTGCTGGAGGCTTACTGAAAAGAGAGTGCCTGTTGAAAATATCTAAAACTAAAAGGCTGGATAATTTGGAAAACAAGATCCTTCTCCTGAACACTTGACTGTAACTATTTTGGGACTTCAGTTATTGTCATTTAGTTTGCAAGAAGGCTCTGCTGCTTCTCAAAAGCTACTAAATATGTGAACCAATACTAGTAAATGTATCGTCAGCCCCTTCACTGGAAGTGTCCAAGAGTTCTGGTACTGCTTGTGTTTTAAGGTTCATCTGTTGTAGTGATCTGTGTTCATGTACAAAACTGAGTACCTACCAAGTCTGTGAAACTTAATTCTTTGCATTCTTAACATGTTTCATCTACTTCAGACTGTTTTTACTATCACTTGAAATATTTCAGATCATCACTGTACTATTGTCTGTTTTGAGTAAAAAGTAATATTCTCAGCTAATTAAAGGCTAAAAGAGAACCTTTTAAAGTGAGTATCTTGTCAAACTCTTGTAAGCTTGCTGATGCGTTTATTGCATAGACTGGTACTTATTCATTTGTGTTATCACTTTTAATCTGTTTCATTTAGAAAATACTTTCCCTTGAAAAAGAAAAAGAAAAACACAAACATCTTCTTGGAGAGAAGGACAAAGAAATCCAAAACCTGAAAGACAAGCTTAAATCTAAAAACAAGAATAGTGAAGTCTCCTTGTTACAAAGTCAACTAGAGGAAAAGAAAAAGGAAGCAGAAAGGAGAGAACAGTTACTTCATTCCCTATCGGAAGAAATGAACCGGTTAAAATGTAATCTGTCTGCTGTTACTGCAAAATGTTCTGAGCTTGAAAACAGAGGCAGTACTACTCAAGCATCCCAGGTAAGTGCTGAAGAAACACTGTAATGGCATATTCCAAGTCTAACCTGTTTATACCCACTTAGCACTGATATCTGTTACAAAAAAAAAAAGGATGGATTTTTAAACTTACTACAAGTTGCATTGCATGCTGAAATATTCTTGTATGAAGAGAGATGGTACCCAGATTGAATGCTAAATAAAGAACAGTCAGGGAGCACGACTTCAGGCAACGCAGCTGGGGAGGGCATTCTCTAACGCTGTACTGCAAGGTCCCTTTTGCAATCTCAGACGTAGGTGATGTGATACTATGTGTAATGGTCCACTGTTGCTTATGCAGATATTATGCCCTTCTCAGTTTGTATGCTCAGTGACTAAATAGACTGAGAAGGCAACAGTAAGAAACCTAGGGCGCTAACAAAGACAAACCAAGCTCTTCACCTAATTCAGCTTCAGTCACAAGCTCATTGGTGATGTCAAGATTGGAGGAGACCGAGTTACTCCTCTCATTTAAAATAGTTAATAGGTTCGGTGCCATGTACGTGGCTGCTTTTGTAAGTGCATTTAGATTTCTGCAGTTGTTTTTTCCACCCCTGACTGTTCTTATGTTCCGTGGAAAACGCAGTAGTATCTCAAGAAGAGGCCCAGGGAAGTTGGTGCCTCAAAGAGGCGTCTTTAAGCCTTTTCCAGCTCTTCACCTGTAGATGGTGCTGGTTCCCCATGTGCTACAAGGAAGTCGAGTAATTTCTAGAAATCCAGCTTTAGCCAAATCGTTAGCAAAATAACTTAATCTACTAACTTTTAATGATAATACGTATAAGTATCACTTATGATAATGCATATCTTGGAAATATCACTTTAAATGAAATGTGTTTATTTTCAGTTTCAAGAGACTTTGAACTTTGTTAGAGAACTTAAAATGTATGTTAATTCAACAGATTTCTACAATAACTTTGTTAATGAACTACCAAAATACTTTCTTTTAAATGTTTTACTGATTTATCAATGGAGAATGACAAAATTTGACTGATGTTTTGACTGGATGTCTTGGAAAACTTGAAAACAAGCCTAGCAATGCTCCTTGAAACTGCCAGGTGTCGTATGAGCAGCAGGTACACTCTGAAACAGAAACAACAATTGTGTGACTGTTTTGAGAAAGTTTTCACTGAGACAGATTTCTAATGTTTATAGAAATAGGAATATGAGCAGTTGTAGTGTCTCTAAATCCTATTTTTATTAGGAAGAGCTAAAGTTTAATGATTGCACTCAAAGATCTCCTTATATTTTTTCAACTATAAAGCTGGTTCTAAATCATGTTCCAAAAAACACAGGAAAACTTTGGAAAAATGTAGCTTGGGTTTGGTTAATCTACCTTTTTATTTCCTTAAAGGTCCCTGTTGTGGTTTAGCCCAGCAGGCAACTAAGCAGCACACAGCCAGTCACTTACTTCCCTCCCAGTGGGATGGGGAAGAGAATTGCAAAAAAGTAAAACTCGGGGTTTCAGATAAAGACAGTTTAACTGGACAGAAGAGGAAGGGGAAACAATAATACAGCTAAAATAATGTACAAAACTAGTGATGTGCAGTGTGAGTGCTCACCACCTGCTGACCGATGCCCTGCCAGTCCCTGAGCAGCAGCTGACACTCCTGGGGCCAATTCCCCCATTTTTTTTGTCCAGCATGATGTCATATGGTATGGAACAGCTCTTTGGCCAGTTGGGGTCAGCTGTCCTGGCTGTGTCCCCTCCCAGCTTCTTGTGCACCGTCAGCCTCCTCCTTGGTGGGGCAGTATGAGAAGCTGAAAAATCCTTGTTTGGTGTAAGCACCGCTCAGCAACAACTAAAACATCAGTGTGTTATCAACATTGTTCTCATCTTAAATCCAAAACACAGCACAATTCTATCTCAGCTGAAACCAGGACATATATCTACACAATTTCAAAAAGCTTTCTGTCATGCAGTGAATAAACATGTCACATTCTGAAAGAAGTACAACTGTTTAACTGCTGTTTAGTTTTAGATAGGTCTAGAGAACTGAGTCATGCTTTAAGCACCCTACTGTGGATCACGTCTCAGAAAAAGTCAGTATGTTCTTATGGTTCCAGTCAGGCTTGCACAGTTTCCCAGATGTCTGTAATCCTTCTGTTATCCCAATGAAGTTGTCAAGGTCTCTGTCTTTCTCCAACAACTCCAACAGGTCTAATATTGTCAAACATATGAGGATACAAAATAGAACAAATGTCTTTTTGTGTGTGTTTAAATAATATCATTAATATCTTCATTTTTCAGAAACTCTCCTGTACCCTCCAGGTCTTCCAAGATAGCAGTTCAGCAGAAGACATAATGCATTCTTCTTCAGAAATGTTTTAATGAAACAATGAGTTGCAGAGTTATAAAAGAAATTAAATGTATACATTTGTCCTGGATCTTCCAGGAGATTTTATTTTAAATCTTTGAAATAATTTTTTATACAACTTAGATCCTTTTTTTTCAAAAAAAACCCAAACAAAACAAAAAACCACCAACAACAAAAACCAACTATAAAGATTTTTAAACACAAAAAGCACTTGTATGCATCTGTTTTCCTTTTTAAAAATATTCTTATGCTATTTAGGTGAGATTAATACTTACACAGGACTAGCTTTATTGTTTCAGCCATCTATTTTAAAGAACACTAACATATTCTTTGTCTGCAGGATGCTGTAACAAACAGCACTGGATCAATGACTAATCTTTATGAAGTTGAAAAACAACTGAAAGATGTAAGTTTCATGTACAACATTGCAAGTATAAATCATCTGTATTGAGATGCATAAGAATGTAAATTATCACCATATATATATTTTTGAGTAGTATGGGACCTCTGATGGTATGTTTCCCTCTAAAATATAATATCTAAAATGACTTTATGACAAGACAATAATTAAAATTTTTTGAGTTCTTGCAAAAAAAAAAAAAATCTGCAACAATATTTCCTTTTTCTTAATAAAAAACCTTGCTTGAAACATCAGAAGAAAGTGGTTGCTGACAAAACAGAAGCCCCAGGTAACTTGGTCTGTTCTCAGTGCTGACACTGCCTGGGATAGCATGAAGTTGGATTAGAAACCTTCTGAGGTCCCTTCCCAACTTAATTCTATGATCCAATTGGATGTATAATCCATTTCCTTGTTCTTACAAGCTTTAAGTTGCAATGATACAGTTTTAGTTTATTCAATTTTCAAAATTTTATTTTATATTTAATTTTATATTTGAGACTGAAAGGTTAATTCTTCATACTCTGGGCATGACTCGTGAAAGCCTTTAAGTCATTTTCCCATTCCAAGAAATCAGCCAGTCTGTGTTTAATATTGCTCCAAGTTTAACTTATGCTGAACAACCTGACTTCTCTTTCCAAATGAAGATGTTTATTGCACAGAGGTTACTACAATTTGCAGCAGAACTAGCTAGCTTATCTTTAAACTGTATTATATATAACTTCTAACATTTTAAGATGACTAACACTTTTAAAATATATTAAATTACCTAAGGCTTTTTTGTTGTTCTTTTGTTCCTTTTCCTGAAGGCTCTTGAGAAAAACCAACAGTGGCTATTGTATGACCAGCAACGTGAAGCATACGTCAGGGGGCTGCTTGGAAGAATCTTTGAACTTGAACAGAAGTCAGAAACAGTTAGCCAACAAGAATCCAAAGAATTCAGTTCAGAAGGTATCAACGTTATTTTTTCCCACAAGTGACCCAAACTAGAATTGTCTATAGAATAAGTTTTCTGAAAACAAATTATAGCACAATTAAACAAAATCAAGACTGACTTCCCAGCATTTTGGTTTCTTAATGGTAAAACTTAGTTAACTAAAATTTCTTTGCTTCCTGTTATCCAGCTATCTTACTTGACTGACAGTATTTAATATTCTTATCTACTTCAAAGCTGTTTCTTAACAGCCTTAACACTCTATTAGCAACCTCTCTGTTTGCAGAAAGCATTGAGGAAAACACACATGTGTCTCCCATCCTTCAAAGTACACATTCAGCCTGTATAATGGAAGCATTAGGGATTTATTAGCTAGGCGTGGATCTGGGGTATCATATTTTTTTTAAAATAAATATTATAAAAATGACTCAAGACTGCCACATTCTTTACTCACCTGAATAGTTCTTACAGGGCATGAAAACCTGTGGTAGGTTATGGCACCTATCCAAAAAAACAGTGTTTCACAATATGGATCTGGCCACCTCTAGCTCACTCGTGTGCTATGTAGTTCCTCAATAATGGGCACCCTTTCAGTCCTCTGCATTCAGACCCACTTGTGCTTGACCAGCATGTGGAATAAAATTAAAACCATGTTGAACAGAGGAACCAGAAGGAGCCAACTTGCTATTCTTAGTATCAAATTATTAGCTTCATATATGCTGCAACTGACCTTGCAAGGTAAATTCACTAAATAGAACTAGCATCATCTGGAGCTAAGAGTATGCCCACTGATATGTACCAGTTAGTAATTCATGTGCAGTGGTTTGGTTTCTGTATTACTGCTTCAATCTTTATGGAAAACAGTAAAATATCATAATCTTGTTTTGCTGCTGCTTAGAAATCTATGAAAAGCATTTTAGAGGGAGGCAGACTAAGGTAGCTCACCAGAAAATGTAACTCAGAGTTACTGCCACTAAAGCTTTGTCATCAGGAGACTAGGAGTAAGGGTATAAGAAAGTTCCCCTCTTCAAGCAGCTACACGCGGGCAGAGACCCAAGTTTCTCAGAACCAATCTGTACAGGGTGCAAGTAGATATGACAACTTTTTCCAAGGAAAATCTTTGGTATTGCTCTGAAGATCTTGCCACCCTATAAGGGAGTATTGCTAACCAGACGGTAAGGCTTAGCTCATAGTTGAGGGGAGGGAGAACAGTCAAGAAACTTTCCCTAGTAAATTACACTTTGAAGAACGAGGGGAGCTTTCAATAGGACATGTATCAAAGTCAAGAAACTTACAGTGCCCAAAATCAGCAAAGCCTGGGAAATTCCGCATTCCTTGTTGTGCTTTCAGGTATATTTTGTATTACTACTGAATTTCTATAGACTGCCTACTTTTATTTTCCTACTTATTAAACTTTTCTTGGGTTGACAAGCAGAAATTTCTCAAACTCTGGTTTAAGTAACAGTCACTAGCCAAAAAGCAGGCATTTCTTATCAAAAATACTATCCTAGTTCCTTTTATTTGCAGTTTAGAAGTAAATGATGGTGTATAATTTGAAGAAGATGGTCTGGCTTTGGTCAAAAAGGGTGAAGTAAAGCCTGTCTAGTCCCCAGGGTATCTCTGGGGAGTGAGTAGTACCAGACCCTTGGCTAAGGAGCCTAAATCTGGAAGTGAGCATCAATTCAGTGTCTTTGGGCCTCAATTCCCATGCATGAGGCCATACAAGACCTATGTGTGGGTCATGGAGCTTGTGTAGTCAGGGCAAAGGATCTACTGTTGCTGTAAGGGATAGTGAAAGAAGTGGCTGTAGCACAGAATACACAAGCCAAGTTGCAGTTTTTCAGTAACTATACAGGGAAGGAGACTTTACTGCATTAGAAGTATTGAAAGCTGTTTTGCTTGAAGTTTGGTGCCAATCTGAGCTGTGTAACAGTCTAGAATGTCCATTTCTATCAATATGTCTTAAAATATCATCAAGGATTTGGTGTTCTGATTTTTAAGTGTGATTTTTTTTTTTCTTCCCCTCCCTCATTATTATCTCAATTATTTCTGACTCATTAAGATCATCTACAGGAGGAAAAGCAAAAATATGACCAGCTGTTACTAAGCGCTAAGAGTGATCTTGAGGCTGAAAGACGCACTATAACTCAGCTGAGATCTGAACTCAACGAATTCAAAAATAAATATGAAGAAACACAACGAGAAATATTGAGTTTAAATGCCTTATTGCAGTCACAACAGAGTGCTGAAATGAAGACTCTAGAAAATGAAATTAAAGGAGAGAAAGTGCAGAGACTAAAACAAGAAAATGAAACTATTAAAGGACAGCTCAGAGAGGAAAAGAAAAAGTCTGAAGATCTTGTATGTCAGGTAAGTGGATGCATTTGGAGATTTAAGATCATTAGCAAACAATCATCAATTACTTCCTCTAACTTTTTATGTACATCTAGACTCCTGTCCTTGTGCTTAAAATTAAATTCTTTCTTTAAGATACTGGTTTGAATCAAAATCCAAACTTCTGTGAAATTTTCTTGCTTAAACAAGGAACGTATTTGTTCATGTATTGCCCTGGTCTTGTGGGACACAAGAGGGAGAAGTGAGAGAATTGATTCTGATTTAGTTCATCTTCCAGGTTAATAGTAAATGAGAACAGGAAAGGTTAAAATTCAAGTCCATACAGGCTATTTTATCCTGTGGTCCTAACTATAGAATATCACTGACATTTGCTGTCACCTGGTTGCCACAAATACACATGTGGGTTTGCAGTTTCACACTTACTGGGTAAGCAGCTGTGTCCCTGGATCAGTGTCCCCAGCCACCCATCCACCCATCGTGGCTGTGCACCTTGGGGGTGCGGTGTTTGTTCTTCCATTCAGATGAATTCCTGCATTTGGGTCTCTGTGTGATGCCATGGATAAGAACTGTGCAGGCACACCTGAGTACCAGAAAGCAATGGCCAGAGAAGCAAGGGAAGGGATGGAACTGAAGATGTCTTGAATACTGCTATGGTAGAAACCACAGAGAAGAGTTCTGTAATTCCCTGTAAAGCCTAAAAGTGCCTGTTGGGCAGGCTTTTCAATATGTGTGGTTCACACTATTGCCAGATCTGTTCTGTTGTTTTGTGTCAGATTCTAATGGTTTGCAGGGCTTGCCTGTCTCCCAAAGAGCACCGTGATGACTTCAGTGAAATAATTCTGTTCATATGAGAAGTTCTTAATTCTTCCTTCCTTCTTTTTTTGAACACAATGACTTTAACCACTCTGGCTGATCAGAAGCGGGGGGAAGACACATGTTATATGTTTGTATTTAAAAATATTCAGCGCTTACCTCCTTCTGCTTGGGATGCTCATGAGGACTTTGTAACTTCCCCTACATGGAGAGTTACAGTGGTGTCTTGGAATATTCCTATCAGCACAGTGATGCTAACAAACAAACCTGTTGTTGCTGCTGCTTCTAAAATCATGACCACATATCTCCTGAAGAAAAAATGGAAAGTCCTCCTCGGAGGACTGTCCTCAGGGCATCCAAATAAGATAGACTTGCTACTTAGAGAAGTTCCTTCTCCATAACAAAGCGAAACAGAACTGAAATTTGAAATGTGAGAATAAAACTTACTAGGCACCAAAGTAGGCTAAAACCAGAACAGTTTAGCTCTAACCACAGGCTGGTTCTCACTGGTCAATAATGATTAAAAGGTGTTGAGTTTTTTGTTCGGTGGTTGTTTTGTTTTGTTTTTTCTTTGTTTTCCAGCAGAACATCATCATTGACTACAAAAGTTGCTACATACTGATAATGGAGGATATTTTTATTTTTATTTTTTTTTACATTTTCTTAATCCATTATACTATAATACCTAGAGTCTTAAACTTCTTACATTAAAAAAAAAAAAAAGTTGCATTGCTTGTTTCTTAATGTCATGGCATGTTAGTGCAAACATAGATTTTGTGTGTATATTTTTGTCTGCATCCAAGCCTAGGAAAGTTCAGGGAGGTTTTTTGTGTCATGTTTGTGGTTTTTTTGTGTGTGTGGTTTTTGTTGGTTGGTTGGTGTTTTGTTTTGTGTGGGTTGTTTTTTTGTTTTGTTTTTGAACTTTAACATCATCCTGCATTCCCCCTACTCAAAACGGTGATAATGTTTCCCTGGGGTTTCCTCCCAAAGAATTAGGTATATTTGAATTGGGTTTGGCTGTTGTGTAACAGGTGTTCATCTTTCTGTTGGTGCTGGAATACAAAGGTTTACTTCTGTCCCTTGTTAGATTCATTATTTAAGCTTATTAACTGTTGCATATGGAAGTTCTTTCTAAATGCTTTTCTGCCTTGCAGGTGCAACTTCTTAGTAAATCATTACTCAAACAGCAGGAGGAACACAGCAGGATAGCTTTGTTGGAACAACAGGTACCAAATTATATTCAAGACACTGCTGCTTAATCTGCATTATGCATAAAGGCTTTCTAGACTTTTCAAGTTTAAGAATGAGTAGTATATTGAATCAAGTAATGAGATGTGAATATTCAACTGTGAGTAATTTCTTAATGGTTCTAAAAATTTTGCCACATCTGTCGAGGAAAATCTGTAACCTTTTACAGATAAGGTGTGATCAAACCTAATGTTATTTTCTCCACAATCACTTATTCAACTGTGTAGCCTCAGACTAGGTATGGGAAACATCCTAAAACAAATCAGCTCCTTGAAGTTTTGTAATATACTCTTGATAAAGTTACATAAAGTATTGCATTGCCCTCTTTTCCATCTTCTTTATTTTTTCTAATTACATTCTTACAGATCTAATGGATATTATTGGAAAAAAACCCACATTTTTTGCTAAGCTTGTGTGTACACTGTTACCCATAGTTTCTGCCCAAATTGTCTGGCTACAAGAAAGATCCTGGAGAAGAAACCGGCTTTTTTGATGAGAACTTGCACTAAATGCTTTTCTACAGAATACTTGAAGATTGCAGGACAGCTTGAAACATTCTCCAACCAAAATAATTTTAAACTCTACCTTTAGTAATGGAGAAGAATTTTGAAGAATTTTATAATTAGGCATATATGAATTTCACTGTAATGAAAGCAACAAGTGATGATTGTTGTTGTTGTTTTTAATCCTATTGTAAGATATTATAGCAGAGTAAAACTTTATTCAAATATATAGAGGTGAAACACCTCTCTCTCTCCCTCCCTTTCACCCTCGTAATTTCTTAATAATCCTCACTTAAATTCTTTAATTTTCACTTTGGGGGGTTGCCAGATCCAAATACGCACCACAGACTTTGAGAATGAAAAGCTTGATCGCCAGAACTTGCAACATCAGTTAAACAAAGTCCTTAAGGAGCTGCGCAAGGCCAGGGAGCAAATAAGCCGTCTGGAACCTCTGGTATGTACTGAATAACTTGCAGGTAAATTTAGTCCGAGATTTTGCATCAATGTACATCTCTTCACTTTGAGATCTTATTTCAAGCATAGTGAGTCTTCTGTTAACATCATCAGATAATCGCTGTAGGCACTTAAATCTTGACTTAATCCTTCCCAACAAATTCCTCCAGTAAGTATTAAGCAAGCCATTCATCATCTGTCTTGCTCTATCGTATCTATGCATTTTGACTGTTGGTGCTTCTGAACTCTGCAATAAGGTATCTTGTAAGATTAGGTGACAGCTGAATGAGATTGTCAAAACTGCATTTCTGGACTGACTTAAATGAGATTCAAAACAGAAACTGGATACTTGTCTTTCATTAGATCAAGCCTGTGGCTGCTGCGTTTCTTTTACAGAGAAATGCAAAAGCTCCTAACAAGTTACAGATGACAGGAACTCTTCCGTGACTCTGCCAGACTGCTCTCCCTCTTAGTTATACGCAACTTGGAAGTATTTTCTCAAATGATGAAGAGAATGGAATGAATTCTGAGATGCTGATGTTCTTTGTTCATGTGTTGCCCTGGGAGAGCCTTGCTTGCTAGGACTGCAGTTGGTGCTGCTGCCAGGGGAGGCCACTAGAAAATCTCCTGTTTCCTGGGAGTAGAGCAGAAATTGGGGCAGAGCAGGGAACTTTCAGCTTTGAGTTTCTGTGTGCTAAGAAGCTGGAGGAGTAGCTGGCAAATAGACAACTGGATGCCTTTTACAGTTAGGGACAGCCTTCACACACAGAATCTTCATGCATGGGATCAGGAGAGAAAATTATGGCAGGGCATGTGGGAACGTAACTAGGCAGCATCCTACGTAGAGAGGACTGAGGCATCATTTCTTAAGGAAAAAAGTGAATGGCTAGGAAGACAGCTGGGGCAGGATTCCCTGTCCCACACTGTGGGAAACCTGTCCTAAGTAGCCTGCCAAAAAGCTACCTGCAATCTACTTTAAATGTGATGCTAGAATTGTACAACAGGCACTCTGTTATTAAGATGAATAGCACAACTGCACTTAGCCGTCTTTAACACTCTATCCTTAGGGCTATAACACACAGAAAGCTTGCGTGCCATCAAACCTTGAAAGTATTTTCCTGCAGTATTTGATCAGTGCATACATGCCCCAATCTTACACTAAAGCTTCTCCTTTTCCAGAAACTCCAGGTATCTGGATGTATCGAATCACAAGAAGATTTGCAAGCTGTGTTTGAAGAGAAGCTGACCACATATGACAGAAGTCCTCCCCTGAAACATTCAAGCCTTCTTGATGAAAGTTTTCTCGAGTGTCCCAAATGTCAAATGCAGTATCCAACAAGCCAGCACAGAAAATTAGTAGCACACATTGACTATTGTACAGCCTGAGTTCCAAATGGACTTACTCTATTTGCTTTATACACATTGCCAATATGCTCTTCTACAAAGGTAAAAGATCTTTTTAAAGCTTGTTTCTTAAGGTTGTATGAAGGACTGGTAGTTTTGTAATTCAGTTCCACAAAAATGTTACAGTAATCTTTTCAGCCTCAAATATTTTACCTGACGTTTTTGCAAGAAACAGGTTTGGTTGCAAATGGAAAGATTTTTAGAACTAGGAATATCTTAAAATAGTAAACTACTGACTTTTTTGCACTATTAAAAATGAGAACAGTGAAAGCACACCTATTGTGTCAGACTTTATTTTAACGTTTGGCATATCCAGTTTCTGTTCGGTGAATCCTGATGATTGTGCTTGTACCTTAACTGACAGTAATAGCTGCAAAAGATTTTTGGCCCTAGTTGGTGTACTATATATATTTATATATACATGATGTGTGTATATGTATAGTGTGTATAGCATATATATATATATGTATCACATACATGTTTAATGTATCACCATCTTGATACATTAAAACTCAGGAGGCTCATATTAAAAGGTCTTTGTTGGTTTAGATACATGTTGAAAACATAAATCATAAGTCGCTTGTTTTCCCGAACCACAGTCAGGGTGACTTGGAGCTCATATAAAAATGCTGACCAAGGTTTAAGGTCTTCTCAGAAAAACGTCATTTAGAACACAAATTTCCTAGCAAATACAAACTTCCTTGGTACTGAAAAAAGCTTGCATTGCAGACAATGTCAGAGACCATTTTCAAGTTTGCATATAGAATTATGCTGAAGAAAACTTGCTTGCACTTCTGTATTTTAGGGGTTTAAGGTGAGAAATGTCAGTTATTCAGTGTTACATTTGACAAATAGCCCAGCTTAAAAGTGCAGTTTTTAATAAATTGCTCTGTGGATTTGAAGTGTCACAGTATTTCAGTATTTCCAGAAAAGAAGATAGCAATAAAGTCTTGCAACAAATTAGAAACTGGCAAAAAAATGCCTTATAGATTTGTAATGACAGCGCTATTTTCCTCCAGTGCCTGTTGTAACCTCGAATCTGTTGCTAGCGTTTTGTTCCTTGCACCTGCAGTGAAGTCCAACAAGCAGTTCCTTCTACAAAAGTTACTAAAGTGAGGACATTTTACAAAGATACACTAGGTAAGATAAACTTGTAAAAGAAGCAAATTTATAATTTGCTGAGGACAGTGAAATACCCAAGGTCTATCTTTCTCTGGTATACTGATTCTGATAGCTAACTAATATCATGCTTTGCTGTAAAACTGCATGCATTTATCTCATAATGTTCACCCTAATTTCTGATGGTTAAATGTTATTCTTAAATATGAGGGTGTTTTCCAAGTTGATTTCAATAACTTATAATACCAAGTGATGTTGTTATTGATTTAAATCCAGTGTTTGTGAGACAAAAAATGTTAAATGCTATTGTCTTTATATCTGAATTATCTTTGCCAAATGTATTGTATTAACCACTATCAATGTTTCAGTTTCACTGACAAGGTCTCAGGCTAATTTTTGTGTTTGACAATTTGCTTGGTTGTAGCAACAGGTTTTTTGACCAAAGATGAACTAAGAAGTAAAACAGAAATTGTGCTTTAGAATATCAAGGTTTTGCTGTGATGGAAATTGCCTTAACTTCATGTCTTTTTAAGCACCTTTTAAATTCAGGATAATAACTATGCTTTTCATTGCAGCCTAATAATTTTAATCTCTAATTAAACTACTTTTGGAAGTTTAAGTTGGTTTTCTTTTAACAACATGTTAATCAGCTAGTATTCTATCCCCAGTTGCATACTTGGCATAGTTTCCGCAAAAGGAAATTCTGATCTTTTATGTATTATAGATGAAATAAGTTTTCCTACTAGAGGTCAGCAGTCTTCTCTTCAGTAGTTTTGAGGCTTTCTTAAATTAGCATAAAACACTTTCTCATTAGAAGCTGGTACTGTAGAGGAACACTCTTAATAATGTGATAACCTTTAAAAAGTTTTGTTTGTTCCAGCACCTCTTCTGACCTCTAACAGTGCATTTAGTCCTGTTTGCTCAGTGCTACACCTAAGCACAAAAAAAGTTACTGATAACTACAACACTGATGTTGTGGTATATATGTTTAAAAATACCCAAATAACATTCTAGTGCAACAAAAGACCTATCCTGAAGGCAGAACCACAAATATTATTGTCATAACTTGCATGTAACTAAAACCAACTATAAAACTCCAACTCCATAAAGCTTGCAGACTATATAATTTGTTTTTTTTTCACTCATCAGAAGCTAAGGAAGAGTCTAAGACTGAAAATTATTTTTTCCTCTTAAAAGTAAATGAACAAGAAAAAGGTCTGTTACTCCTCTGTGTGTAACTATATGTAGGAAAGAGAGGTTTATGCCTAATGAGCTCATCTTAATGCTAAGATTTAGCTGTAAGCTTATACTTTGTGAGGCAGGAAGTATTTTTTTTTTTCAAATGCTGTTATTTAAAGCAGTTAACTCAGAAAAAAACCTACTGAAATTTAAAGTATTGTGCATTTCAAGTAATAGAAAAAAAACCAAACAACCCAGCAGACATTCTGTAAAGTCTGCATCATTTGAAGATGTTGGTCTAGAGAAGCTTCTGGATTAATACAAGGGTTCACCAATACCAGCATATTTATAAATCCTGGCTTTCATAGTGCTCTTTGTAAACTGTAAGTGAATTAAATGGTTTTGATGCAATGTGGCTGAAAAGACAGCTAAACTGTGCATAACAGCTGACGTGTTTTGCATAAGGAGAGCTGCTTGTGCAATAAAAATTGAAAGATGGCTCTGTTATGTTTCTTATATTAAATGGATCAAATGCTAATAACTTACTTGCTTGTGCAGCTTTGATAACCATCTTTCATTATGGTTTTGATAACCATCTTTCACACAGTTACTTGCTGTGTGCCAATTACTATACTATAGACATTTAGGCAAACTATGTAATAAACCACTTATGTTTAACTATGCAGATAAAAAGTGGCAGAGAGGCATAGTGTGGTTATGCTGTAAAAGAATCAACCTGAACGGGCAAATATTTAGAGACAAGGTGATGTCACTGTTCACCTGGCAAAGAACGCTAATGTCAATGGTGCAGTGTCTTCAAGAAGACTAGGGGGAATATTGCTCTCGTGATAGTTCCGTGACAAAGCAGAAGGAGGTGGGAGTTCACAAGTGATAAAAAAGTAGCAGTAGAGAAGCTCTAGGCCTTTTCATTTTCATCTGGCAGTCAACCTGTCTATTAAGATAACAGTTGTCACAAGTTTCACCTTAAAAATAAAAAGCAATTATCTCTGTCATACAAGATACAGTTTATGTAGTAATACACATTACATTACATACAGTGGGAGTATGCAACTCTGAATACTACCTGCAGCATTTCTAAATCTTTTCCTTTCTCTAATTTGGAAAAAAATGACAGAACCATGTAGCCAAGTGGTACTCCCTGCAGGATGGGACCGTCCCACTGAAAGGCTACCGGAGTTAAAAATATGGTCATATTGTCAGTACGAGGGTCTGTTTGGGTTATTTTCAAGGCAGCCATCCAAAGCAATACCAGGGAAGGGCAGGACCTCTCTGAAGTCACCTGCTGCACAGTGAGTGATTGTGTTGGAGAATTCTGCAGCATAGGTGGGATTTTAAAAGGTGGAGAAGGAAATAAAATTGTGGTGCCTAACAAAGACCAAACCTTTTGTTTCAAATGCCAGTTTTACAACAATATAGGGAAATACACTTATTTCCTCTAGTCTATACAGTGGGTGGCATAACTGGCTGAAAAGCTGCATTACATAATTAAGTATCAATAATTTACAGCCCTAAGACTATAAGTGCAGCAAAAAATTGATCTTTGTTCTGACCCACATGTAGTGTCTCTGACAAGCAGCCTAAGGTGGATGTCTAGGACATAGTCTAAGGATTGGGGATACACATGTGGGACCTTCTAACAATCTCAAGCTTTAAGAGCCAGGTGTGGTTCCCATGTGTTAGCACCTCAATGGATTTCTCTTCTAGCCTCCCCTTAAGCCCCTTTTAAATTTGTAATTATTAACTGAGGGTAGTGTACTAGACAATTCCATGGTGGTCTGATTCCAAAACTATTTATGTTTTCATAGGTGATGCAGATGCTACTAGAGTGCACATAAAATCTGAGACACTCCAGGGTAGGAACTGAGAGCTCTTCAGGGGACGGAAGAATTTTCAATTTATCAACACCAATGTTCTGAAATAAATAGGATGAATTATTATATTAACTACCAAAACCCAAAATAAATAGTATGACGGTATATCAGCTCCTCCAGAAAGTTTCTCAGAATTACTGTAAACAGAAACTTGAACATGATGCAATACCCCACCTGCGTGATTTTGCAAGTTTTACAACATGATGAATAAACAGACTCTTCACATGTTTTACATGTATGCTTTCATTTCTAGTCACTGCAGATGAGACTTTTAGCTGGAATACTGTATCCAGTTTTGAGTATTGGACTTCAAGAACAATTTAGACCAATGTGAATGTAGCGGATGTCTTTCAGAGTTCTGATCAAATTTATGAAAGAATCAGGGTTGTGCAGTCTAGAAAAGACCATGAAGAAAAATGACAAAACTTCATACAGAGGAAAGAAATAAAGTCTTTCTGTGCTCATAAGAGTAACAAGCTTAAAATTGCAAGAGGCGAAATGTTGACATAAGGAAAATCTCTCTGGTGGTTGGAATAGATGAGCAGTGAAACCCATTGCTTACGGAGGCTGCAAAATCTCTACCACTGGAGATTTATGGGGACACTTAGGTAACTATCATAACCATTCCTGACAGGTAAGTCTGCCTGGGATCAGGGATGTCAGCCATATGATTTCTCAGAGTCCCTTGAAATCTTGCTTTAAGCACATGTATAGACACACAAACAACTTTTACCACAAGATTTAAATTTTTTTAAAAAGCAGGTAACACCACTACAGTTGTTCTGCACTGACTCTTCATGTTATTCCACTCCATGCAAAATCAGTAGCTACCGCACCAGAAGTCAGTATAACAGTTTAACTTCACCTTGTTTCTCAACTGGAAAATTGCTGGCGTTCTATGTCTGTATAAACCTCTAGCCTGAGCAGACAAAGTCATGTAGAATTGGTATTTGCACTCGTGCATCTCAGCCCCGCTGGAAAAGATAAATGGCAGAAGTGCAACTTTGATGTCACTTAATTCCCTAGAGTTGGGAAATGCCTTGTTCCCACATTATTTTAACAAGCAGTGCTGTGCTGTTTGGTTCTTTGGCATTTGAGGAGTTCGGGCTCCCCTCCATGGGGTGCCCAGGAACAGGACTCAGAAGCCAGCGTATTGAGTGGGAGTGACCCAAGCCAGACGGTGAGAAACACAACTCCTCAGGAAAGGTTGCAAGGTGCTGCACAGAAAGGAGGTGCTGTTGAGGACTCAAAGATGTAAATTCTCTTCTACCGTTGGCTGCCTATGGCAAACAAGTCTCTTCTTGTAAAAACAAAGCTGACTTCGAACAGGAGACAATACAAGCCTGGGACCTTATCATAGTGATATCCAACTGGCTTCTTGACAGAAGTGCAATCAGGTTTCATTTCCCTGATAAACTCAAAACCAGTGAACAAGCACATTGCATCAGCAAAAGCACAAGTTTTATCAATGTAACAAGTGTGATCTGGTCATTATTATCTCATTCAGCTAGACAGAAAGCTATACAGCCTAATTTAGACATCCATGCCTTCTGGACATGGTTTATGAGAAGCTCTAAGTCAAATCTTTTTAATCATTTCAAATTATAATGCAACCAGGCCCCAAACGGCCACCGATAATGAAAAACATGAACAGTGCATAAAATAACATGTTTTAGCATTACACTTGGGAAGTCATAAGGGTTTATAGCAGAATTTAAAGCGTTATCTGTACTTTCCCTCATTGATGTCACAAGAACGATTTTTCTGTTTCTCCAGCCCTAGATTAATTCTAGCTAAGCACAAGCCTTGTCTTCCAATACAAACAGATCTTCGCAGCAGACCGACCCTCTGACAATCTAATTTCAGAAATACCTGACATTTAAAAGTAAAGCCTTTATCCCGATTCTGACCTGAATAACTCCTGTTGCTCCAAACAAGTTACTCTTCTAAGATAGGATGTAAGGGAAAGAAAGCAAGTCGATTCTCCTCAAACCTCTAGAGCATTCTCTAATCACTGTGTCTTTGAATATGAAGGAAACTATGACATCTATGATCTCTGCACTGCATGCAATCCAGCAGACCAATGCGTTCAGGGAATGTCTGAGTACAACTCATGAGAAAAAGAGGTTGGTGACAAGTTTTGCTTGTAAATCCTTCAGAGGCACACCATAGTATTTTGTTTGATGGCTCTGTATCAAAGCTCATCAGCGAGAATGTAAGTAACTTTATGCACAATTGAGAGTTAGCCAAGGGCCAGTGGCATTTAAATATCAGACTATAATTCTCCATGTAAATCTCACTCAGGGTCTCAGTTCTATAGTGAGAGTGTTCTACCAGATCCCATAATGTCCAAATGAACCATTCTGATACCCTGTATTCACTGATAAGCTCCCTAAATCTAAGGACTAGATGTGGACGAGTAATCTAATATCTAAAACTGTTAAGAAACAACCTCATTTAGTTAGAACAGCCTAGCTAGAGCTGAGTCACCCCGGTGAAGCTTGGTTAGCATGCAGTGTAACAGAGATCATGACCTTTCAGGGGAATTCTCTGTTACGTGGATTATGTACTTACATTTGCACTTGGTTCAGAGACAAATCGCTCCCTCACTGCAAGTCTTGAGGACATTGTTCAATGTTGCTGCTGGCAAAACTTCTGGTGGTCTTGATGAGAAAAAGCTGATTTGGCTCTTATTAAAAGCATACCTACTGAGAGTATTACCAGCAGCTCTGCTACCGACTGATGTATTGGTCAGTAAGGCTGTTGCTACAGCTTGAAACTACAGCACCACTGGCACATAGCTAAGGAAGCTGCTGATGGATATTGACCATGGGAAAATGAGACACCCTAGAAGAAACAGTGACTTGCTCACTCTCCCGAAGAAACAGGGACCAGTTCTTGATATAATCACACAGATCCATAGAAGCATCTGGTATTTTCAGTGGATGCTAGAGTGGGAGAGTTTGCTACTATGTGAAGACAAACAGTTGCATTTGTATTTGCACTAAAAGTTTCAAATTGTCCCTTAGACATGGGTGTAAATGCTTCAGTTCACCGATAGAAAAATGCTACAATGGGTGAGTACTTAGAAAACTTCCTAAAAAGCAAATTCAGTCAAACCAGTTCTGTATTTGAAACAAACCTTACAATGGCATAGCTCCTAAGCACTGAATTAATAGTGTCTAGAAGCAGAACAGCTGCAGTACGGTATATAAAAGCAAATGTTAAAATGAAAAGCTAACCTTGGTTGTAACTTATGCTAAAACCCTTATATAGACACAGCTCGAGTCACCTACAATCTTGTAACCTCTTTGTGAAGACAGAGACAACTTTTCTAATCCAACAAATTTAAATCCCCTAGCAAACATTAAACATGTAATACATCTGTTACAGAAGTCAGTACTATTCACTCATTGTGACACAGGTGCATGGAAACAGACCCAAAGACATAAACACCAATCTACATGCAAGAGGATGCATAGATAAGGCAAAAACTTTTACTAGATAATGTCCAAATGCAACGAGAATCTCCATCTCCCAGAATCACCTAGCCCAAGAGGTCCCTCTCTCTGGGACTATTTTTTATGACCAAGCTGAACTATCCCCATCTGTCTTGACAGTTCATGGTTGTCAGGGAAACAATCTGAAAAACAGAGCTTGACTTCTGACTTCTGGTATGAGGTAATACAGCCCTTATCTGCCACAGAGAAGGCAAAAACTCAGGCTTTCATTCAGGACTAAAACCAACCAACCAACCAAACAAACCAACAAGAAACCACACAAAAAAAAGAAATAAGATTTTTCCCTGCTAGGCTAGTTAACCAGTTCCACAGAAGTCCTTGCAACTTTAATTTAACCTAGAACAAGGAAATCTGAGTTGACTCCATGTTTCACCACTTCTGAGCATAAAAGAACATACAGGTTGAAAAAATAATATAGGTTAAGCAACCAGAACAGGTTTCCAAGAATCTGTTAATCACTTCCTTGTCAGTGGCACACGTGGAACATACACTGCACACAGCATCCACCTATTCCAACAATGCCTGGATAGCTCCAGCGAGGTTATGTTTCCTCCTTCCTCAGATTTCACATTGTAATGATTGCTATGATTGTAACCACCCAACAACAAATTCAGCTTTTGTACTTCATGGGAGGGAAAAGAAAACAATTTTTTTAGATAATGGATCCATTAGACCCAAGAGTAATCAGGCTGGTTGTGTTCCTGCAAGAAGCTCCCATTCATTTGATTAAACTCCATGGAAACACGCATGTCTCTTCCCACCTCTGCTGTCCCCCAACACAGGATTTTGTACACAGGTCAGTGTGAAGCTCACTCACTAAGATCATACTAAAACCAGCATTTTGCTTTGGTTCTCCTGAGCAAATAACACGCTTGTGTCAAGTAAGTAAGGTTCTCATTCACACCAAAGGACCACAGCTAAAGGTGATCTTTTCTAAAGAAGATCTATCCAGATATTTCCACACATCAACTCATTTTCAAGCCTTCTGCTCCACTATGGCATTCCTTTCCTCCCTGACTGAACACATCTTCATTTCTTCAGTAGTGCTTCTTTGGATGTTTCTCTCCCTATTTTCCTTCATAGAATCACAGCATGTTAGGGATTGGAAGGGACCTTGAAAGATCATCTAGTCCAACCCCCTGCCGAAGCAGGAACACCCAGATGAGGTTACACAGGAATGTGTCAAGGCAGGTCTTGAATGCCTCCAGAATAGGAGACTCCACAACCTCCCTAGGCAGCCTGTTCCAGTGTCTGTCACCCTCACTGAGAAGAAGTTTAAGTGGAACCTTTTGTGTTCCGGTTTGTACCCATTACCCCTTGTCCTACCATTGTTTGTCACCGAGAAGAGCCTGGCTCCATTCTCGTGACACTCACCCTTTATATATCTGTAAACATTAACGAGGTCACCCCTCAGTCTCCTCTTCTCCAAGCTAAAGAGACCCAGCTCCCTCAGCCTTTCTTCATAAGGGAGATGCTCCACTCCCTTAATCATCTTGGTTGCCCTGCGCTGGACCCTCTCCAGCAGTTCCCTGTCCTTCTGGAACTGAGGGGCCCAGAACTGGACACAATATTCCAGGTGTGGTCTCACCAGGGCAGAGTAGAGGGGAAGGAGGACCTCTCTGACCTACTGACCACCCCCCTTCTAATACACCCCAGGATGCCATTGGCCTTCCTGGCCACAAGGGCACAGTGCTGGCTCATGGTCATCCTGCTGTCCACCAGGACCCCCAGGTCCCCTTCCCCTATGCTGCTCTCTAATAGGTCATTCCCCAACTTACAGTGGGGAATCATCAAAGTTTTTTCTCCCAGCAAATGATGTAGAATAAAATATGTGTTCCAAGACACTTGCCAGTCACTTGCATTGCTGGCTGCCAAAATACATCTTTGCAAGATTTCTTATTACCTTAATTTGAGTTAACATTTCATAGCAGCCACCCACTTAACAGCAAATCTGCCCACATTTCACACGGTCAAAGAAATCAGCAGGAATTAGCAGGAGCATCTCATCCACCTGTTTATGGGACAGCATTGATAGAACCACTTATAGCACAAGAGAAGACATGTTAATTAAAATCAATGTAAATTCTGCACTGGCAAAGATGTGGGAAGTGGTCCAGGAAAGATCACACTCTTGTCATTCCTCATTAGGAGATTGTCCCTTAGAAGGACCGAGTTTCTGGAATCCCCGCTAATCTGGAATCCCCATTAATGCCATTGTGTAAGTGGTTGATGGTAGGGTCACATCCAGGGTACCACAGAAGCACTGCCCAGTCACCCCGTACCATCAGCACACTGGTTTGGAATAACTCTCACCTAATCAAAAGGTGCAGCTCCATACAGCCCAGCCTGTAACTGCACCCTTAAGCGCCTGCCCTGGCACTGAGTCAAATGAATTCATCCAGAGCCGTCTAAAGTTATAGAACTGTTAACATACTTTATGAAAACATTTTATCTTATTTTATGAGACATTATCTGTTCATCTGTGACAATTTACACACTTAACTCCTAGTTCATTTCTAAACCATCTGGAACGAAGAACGTAAGCAGAAAGGCCTACTTTCATTTACAATTTGAGCAACTGCTTTCAGGAATTGAACTCCAGAGAAAAATGGTATTTTCTAGGTCCTAATTTACCAAGCTTCTTTAGCAAGAAATCATAACTGAGGTGGATAAGACTTTGGATCAGCTAAGTAAACAGATCCCAAAAATCAAGATGGGGCACTTCCCCTCCACACCAGACCATGGTTAACACAAACATGCACAGGACTGCTTGTTCCAAACACCATCATCAATGCACAGGGCAATGGGTAAATTCCTTTTTTACCTTAGAGCAGAGTTTGTTATCCCAGGCTCCCAAGAAGAGCTCTGGAGTGGTCTGACAGTCGTCCCTCTGTTTTAAGCCATGCACACACCCTGCACACATCCCCAGCCGGGGGAGCAGCTGGGGTGGCTTCTCTGGGTCACTGGCACCCCAGGTGACTGCCTGTAGACCAGAACAGACCAGGGCTGGCACTGGAGGAAGTGGCCAGGCCTGGGACCCTCAGCATGGAGGTGCCAGCATACAGACCCATGCCCTCCCAGGGAAGGTGTCAGGCGGCCCCGCTCGCCTCCAGCCCCTCACTGCCCCCCACGCACAGCGGCCTCGCCTTTGTGTGAGCTGCACCGTGTTTACCCTCCCACTTCCTTGTTCCACTGTAGTGTGAGGGCCATAAACCACCTGTCTGGCACAGCTGAGCCCTCAGCAGCACAGGCAGGAGGAAGAGGAGGGAGGGGGATGGCGGCCAGCCCCCTGCTCCGTGCCAGGAGGGCAGCCCATGTGCCACCATGGTGGTTGGGAGCACAGCCCTTCCTCTGAGGCTGGCACCGCTGCCTGCGGCAGGCTGCTCATGCCTGCTGCTCACCCTCATGCCGAGGTCTAGGGGCGTGCCCGGGGGGAACAGGACCTACTTTCCCTTCTTCTCAGACTTCAGGGGAGGCAATATGACGGCCCTGCGCACCATTGAGTCATCTGCCCTGGCCTCCATCTTCCTGCTGGCCTTGGCGGGAAATATCTGGGGCATCTGCCTGCTGGTGCGGCCGCGGCAGCGGCTGAGCGCTGCCAACTGCCTCGTCCTCAACCTCTTCTGTGCCGACCTGCTCTTCATCACCGCCATCCCCTTCATCGCCGTCGTGCGCTGGACGGAGTCCTGGGTGCTGGGCGACGTCGTCTGCCACATGCTCTTCTACGTGGTGAGCCTCAGCGGCACCGTCGTCATTCTCTCCCTCTCGGCCGTCAGCCTGGAGCGCGTTGTCAGCATCGCCCGGCTGCGCCACGCCGCCTTCCGCCGCCGCAAGGGGCTGGCCGCCGTCCTGCTCCTCATCTGGGGCTTCGCCGCCCTCGCCACCCTCCCGCTCTGCTGCTTCTTTACGGTGGTGCGGCTGCCCGACGCCGCCGGCGAGGTGAGGGCGAACGCCGCCGGGGAGGGCCCGCAGGAGCGGGGCTCTGTGCGGCCGGGGGCGCCGGGGCAGAGTGGGGAGGCGGGCGCGGGGCCGGGCGGCGACGGAGGCTCGTCCGCCTCTGTCGCCGGAGGGAGACGGCTTCTGGGGAGCGGGCAGGTGCCGAGGGTGTGCCTGGAGCAGCGGCCGGAGCTCCCCCGGCAGGGCAGCCCTGACACCCGTGGCCGCTGTCGGCAGCGCCGCCGTCCCGCTCCCCCGGCGGGCCCTCTCGTTAGATCGGCTGGGATTTTTTTTGCGTTCCCCAGTGCAGCTCGGAAATCCCCTTTTCAGCGCTCTTCCCCCTTACCGAGGGGTCGGCATCCCGGGAGAGCGGAGTAGCTGCCCCGCACAGGCGGTAGCATCTGTACGAAATGACCACACATGGATTTTTCTGCCTCGTCTTTTGAAATGTGTACAAAAGTTCACCCAACGTGAGACTCAAACACGTGGTTAAGCCTCAGGTCTGTAAGTTTCAAAGTTGCTGTTAGCATTTGATATGAAATTTATGGCAATATTTAGATTGTGGACAAAACATCTATTTGCAATTATATGGGCTTTTAAAACCATGAAGTAATACAATCATTGACTGCTCTCCGAGTAGAGTGTTTTCACAAACTCAATTTAGACTGCAGCCATTTTCTCTACAACCTTGTAGTAAGAATGACTGCACAATGTTAATTTTCTTCTTTTTTTTTTTTTCATTGTAAACAGAATATTCGCATTTGCACCTTGGTTTGGCCCAGCACTGCAGGAGAAATAGTTTGGGATGTGACCTTTGTTATTGTTTTCTTTCTAATACCAGGATTAGTAATTGTCATCAGTTATTCCAAAATCTTACAGGTATGTTTTTTCTTTAAAGTTTGTTATAGAGCTAAGGGAAGTAGACAGTAACTCACTAGGCATCATCAGGTTGTCACTGAATACAAATGCACTGTTTGCTCAGTACATGGTATGTGATATAAAATGAGGCACTTCAACCTATACATAACAGCCTGTATGTTTCAAGTAAGAACATACTTGAACAGCCCATTAACAGAAGCCTAACAAAAAGTTTGTCTTCATTTATATACAGTATTTAATGCATTTCGCTATTTATGTGCTGTTCATATTTGAAGACTTTCAATCTCCTAAATGCTAAAAGAGTTCAGCATTTGAAATAACTAAAAACTAGATTTTGCTTTCCTTGAGTCTAAACTCCAGAATCACAAGGGATTTGTAAGAAAGCAAAGAGAGGCAGGACTATAAAAAATCCATCTTCTTTTAGATCTGCTGTTTTTCTACATGTATTTTTAGTACACAGATCTTGTTAGAATACACTTATTCCTCCACAATTTCAAACTTCACAAACAAAAACTAAATTAAGCACTCAGCTTCCACTGTCTTTCTGAATGGATGTTGTTTAACTGCTGAAATGTAGGCCAAGACACCAGGCACCACAGAGTTTTTATCTATATTCTAGCAAGCACGATATTAGTTACCTGAATTGCTTTTAAAACATCTAATTTCATACCACTTCCTCTTCCAAAAACAGAGTGAGAAAGAGTGAGAAATCTTCAAACTAGGTGCTGAAATGCCTAGTTTTTAGCAAGTGCCTCCAAGATATTCTTGATTCCTGTATTAGGTAATTAGACTTTTCACACTAAATATAAGGAAAAATACAGGGTTTGAAAAGTAACCTCAAAATACACGGATTATTGAGCAGGGAATTAACTGATGACATGCTGAGCACCGAGGGGTTGTGGGTACCTGCACCAGAGCTGCAAGCAGGTGTTTCCATGAACCTAGAACCTAGAATTTTGGCTCTGTGTGTACTTGCCTGTTGATCAGGCTTAAACTCGTAGTCAGAATCATCAGCTCTTAGTTTCTCTATGGTCTATGAGCTCATTATAACCTTCAGATAAATGCATTAGGTAAACCGCTTCTAGTGAAGTAAAGCACTTGCCTTTTGCAACCTTGTGTTTGCTGTAGGCAAAGAACATGCAGTAACTCAGTGGGAGTCTGAGTTCTTTGAAAGAACTCCAAAAAACTGCAGACCAAAGAATGCCACAGTTCTTGGTCAGAAACCAGGATGGGAACACTATTCCTCTTGTCCTTGCAGAATCCAGATTACAACAGGTGTATGTAGAAAACACAATGACATGTAGGGAGCTAGAAGCCCCAAAAAAATGTTTGGAATACTGGGTTACAAGACAGCCCCATGCTGCCATGCTCATGTTTCTTTTCCAACTTGGTAACACAGGTGCTGTGTTACTATTTCTCCTGAACTGAAAAAGGAACAAGGCCCATAGCAGGATCCCACCTGTTATAATTGAATCTTCTCTCTCACGCATCCCTCCAGGAAGCAGCCAGGACTGAGCTGGAGAATATCTTAATCCCTGAGTCATTGCCAAGAGCAGATTCACTCTCACTTTGTGAGAACACTCCATGGTGCCTGTACACACAGAGAACAATGCTCAGCGTTACCAGAAGCAGTTCAAAGCATTAATGTATTCAAATAACACAGCATCTATCATGATGATGATTCACTACAGCTATAAGACCTCAAATTTGTTAACAAATATGCTCTACAAATGTATACTTTACAATTTAATCTGAATCTGAATATTATTTTAACTTTTATTTATTGCACTTACCAGAACCCTGGCAAAAATGATTGGAAGCCATGATTTGTAATTAAGTTATTTGTTTCTGCGCTGTTCCCCCTCTCAAGCAAATCTTAGATAAGAGGCTAGAACTAGTAAAAACGTTCATGTTCTGTAAGTTACATACTTGTATATAAGTGACTTCTAAGTCTCTGGTTCTCAGAGTGTGGTCCAGATGCCCACTGTAGGTATCTAAATTCCTTGTACTAGGCAGACCAAAAAGTGACCCCAAACATATCGCTGCCATCCCATTTCAGCTGAGCATTTCCTTAGGATGCAGTTGTGCCTTATTTGCTGCAGTCCTGGTGATTCCTGCATTCTTAGTTGTAGGCTATGCAGCTCCAGCAGGAAAGATGGAGGGCACTTAGGTGGGAGGGTTACAAAGATATCTGATGAGGACATTCTGTAGCCATTTCGAACAATGGAGGCTGAGGAGGGCACAGAACTTGGTTTTCCCACTTTTTCCCACTTTTATATTAGATGTGGATACTGGTCCTTTGTATTTTACGAAACCTTCATTCCTACTAAGGCAGGTAAGGTGTTCTCTGAGAAAAACTCTTGGATTGGATTGTTTGGAGGAGTTAACCTAGTTTCTGGATTCCAAATGCATACAGCAGAAGATAGTCAGCTAGAATAGTTTTACTTGTTCAAAACATCAGAATTCTCTGCCTCTTTTAAATCAGGGAAGCAGCTAGTGAAACTGCCCCCTTCTCAGGCTCAGCAGCTGCTGAGAAGGCCGTTTTGGATCACAGGTTTTGATTTATTCACCTACATTCTGTTGAAATCTTCCGTAAACGTTTAGGTTCTTAATGTGCATTTATTCTAGGCCGTCTGTGTGACAAATTCAGAAAACTTCAGAAAGAACATCAGATTACTCAATATATATATATAACCAGTTTCATCCTTACCTGAACCAGGAAGCTATTTAAGTATCACTAGTATTAGCATTATCCTTCCTTTAGTTACTGCTAAAGGGAAATGTCACACATAAAAGTAGTAGGAAGAGTGTTATGCCTTTTGACTTTCCTACTCAGACACCAAATTGATCCAGGCTTATACTCCTTCTTTACCCATTCAGGGTGTAAAGTGACATCTCAATTATTTAGCCTAAATGTTTGTTTCCTAAATATTTCCATTTTATTTTATTTGCATCGGATGTGTGAATGTAACAGGCTTACCGTGCTATACTAAGTTCAGTGGAGACAGGGATGTAGAACATGAGATTTAGAGTTTTTTTCAAGCCATTGGCATTCAATATTCTACCTAATAACAGATGACTCGTACTGACGAATACTAGATTCCCAAACTATCCATAGTCTGCTTTATTACATCAAGCAGTACTTCTACAAGATGCAGATTTTCATAGTGACAAAAGGATCCATAAGATTTCAGGTTAGTCCACATAAAGCACAATTCTGATTACTGACTGAAAAACTAGAAGTTTACACAAGACAGTGTAAAATCCCATTCAAATTTAAAACATATAATGATTTAGTAAATATATAATGTAATAAATTCATGCTCCTTTTAATACCTACCTTATAATAACAGCATGGCAATAAGAGATTTGGATTGCGTTCCTGCTTGTGCATCAACAGCATTGTTAAGTATGTTCCAGTCTGCATTTGCGAAAAAAATCAATGGGTTTATTTAGATAGAACAAATGAGGTCATAATGTGAAGTTAATGGGATTTCATGAGTAATTAAGGCTGTGGTTTGTGCTGAAAAGTATTTATGGCTGGTAGAGAGCCATGAGGAGAGCAACCAGCTTGACTAATATTGAGGCGAGCTGAGAGGAAAAAAAAAACCTGCTAAAGTGAGAATGTTTGAAATGGAACCATTGACAAAAAGTAGAAGTGGAATTCTGCAATACATTTTTTGTAGTCACTTTTCAAAACAGAAAAATCGTGTGCCAAGATTTACTTTTGCCCTTGTAAAAATGTATTATTAACTCTAGGTTACAATGAAAGTTACTTTCTTCTCTTTTACTGCAGATTACGAAAGCATCAAGAAGGAGTTTAAATGCTGGTTTAGCCTACTCAGAAAATCATCAGATTCGTGTTTCCCAGCAAGACTACAAACTATTTCGAGTCCTCTTTGTGCTGATGGTCTCTTTCTTTATCATGTGGAGCCCAATTACCATAATTATTCTTTTAATTTTAGTCCAGAATGAAAAGCAAAATTTGAATATTTTGCCATCAGTTTTCTTCTGGATAGTGTTGT
Organism: Columba livia; assembly: GCF_036013475.1. Taxonomy (NCBI): domain Eukaryota; kingdom Metazoa; phylum Chordata; class Aves; order Columbiformes; family Columbidae; genus Columba; species Columba livia. The sequence continues at coordinate 17,660,817 of NC_088607.1, forward strand.
TCACTTTTGCCAATTCTGCTGTCAATCCGATTTTGTATAATGTTGTCTATTTCAGACGTAAATGTCAGGAAATTCTTCTCTGTTGTACAGGGAACCCTGTAAGGCACAGGGCTGGTTCAGAAACCACTGCAAGAAGAACTAACCAAAAACAACCAAATTTGTCTTTCATTACCAGATAATTATTTAAAGTTTGAGCTGTGCCACACTTTGGTTGTTTTGTCTACGCTTTCCCAGGTTTAACAGGTCACTATGTTATAGTATTATATGCCAGAGAAGGAAAATAAAAAGCTGAATCTGTATTTTTAATTCCTGCAGGTAAAATTCTCTTGACTTCACTGCTTTGCCACAGTAAGGTTTAGACAATTTTATCCAATTGATTGAATTCCCCAGTTACACTGAAATAAACAGAATATGCCAGTGAACTTGGTGAATGTAAAATAGCTGAAATAAGGACTTACCAGACAAATTAATTGCTATGAGGGTACATGTTCAGTTGACATAAATGTCATTAACTTTGATGAAGTTATAGTGAGTCTATATCAAGAAGGCATCTGATCCTTTTTTTTACTCTCTTTTCTACTAAGAGAGATAAACTTTCTAATGAAAATGTACATCCTCAGAAAGTATCTGCTCTTTTTTAAATCTCATTTTAAAAGGGCACTTGATTATACACTTAGATAACTGACTGCCTGAATATTCCACGTAGGAAACAAGATGGTGTATTATTACCAACCAAATGACCAATTTGGTTCCATATCTAATTAAAAATATGGACATAATGCCTGTTAATTATAAATAAAGAAGAAATAAATAAATGTTTGCTTGTTGTGTGTAAAATAGTCCTTTAAAAAAGATGCGTATTTTTTATGTCTTCAGTAGTCATATACCAAAGTTAATCAGTGATACGTAGTGTTACTGAAATTCCTTCCTTCTTTCTAAAATGCTATTTAGAACGATTTCCAATATTTCCTAAAAAAAAGACGACATTTTATTTGAAAAGAAGTTTAAAGTTTTAGAAAGCAAATACATTTTTAAAATTAAAACTCTTTTAATCAGAAATTGAAACCACAAAAGAAAGGTTAAATTATCAATTATTGCCATCTGTTACTAATTCAAAATAGTGCATTAAGATAACAGTTTACTAATAAACCAATGTCTACATATGTACAGATGTGCATACAAACAATTTGCATCCCCTGCAATCCAAATTTATTAAAATGTTTCATTGGTTTATTAACAAGATGAGCCACACAGCTCAGATAAATATACTCAAAATCTAAATGAAGCCATTTAAAAGGTTTTCAAGAGAACACCCAATCAATGTGTTAACATTACATCCATGGTGCTGTTACAAGGTTTCTTTCCATAGTTTGGATCTTCTTAAGAGCAAAATCCTGAAACACACAAGAAAAAAAAATTGTCTTTTAACCACACTAGACAAAAGTATAATATACAAACTTTCACCAAAATTAAAATGCATACATATCTAATTTCTTTAAAATGCTTGTGAATCCAGCAGTCCATTACTTGTAATGATAACGCCAATTACATTGCTCTGTAGTTTATAATTCCACATTTTCAACTCAGAACAAAATAGGAATTCATCCAACCTGTTACATCTGTCCTAAGCATTTTAATACTTTGGCAAACAAGGTACTGGCTAGATCAGTGATAAAGGAGTTATTTATTTACTTTAACAAGCTTCAAATTATTTGCTTTTTATTAACTTAAGAATGTCTTTCAACCAAATAAGAATCTAAAGCTTCTAATGGCAATAGTAAATTAGCTGAAGGAATATACCACTCTTTAATTCACACTTTTTCCTTCTGGTAAATGCCAACAGCAACTTCAGCTTTCAACTCTAGTAACATGACATTGTATTGTATTTGCAAAAAGTCCCACTGTGATATCCACACTCCATTTGGATAACTTAAAACAATTTGAGCTATTACTCTGAGACATTAAGTTTATCATAGCCTGATCCAACCCTATCTGGAAAGGAGCTACCATCAGAAATGCAATGTAAGTCACTACCTAAAATCTCATCATTTCCTAGGTTTCATTTGCCTTAAAGAGCCAGTATACAAGCAACTGATTTTTTTTTTTTTCCCCACCAAGATAAGTTTTGTACACCTATTAGTTTTCTGTGGGAACTTGATTTGAATACAGTATTAATTTTAAAAGCTAAAGAAAAATCTTTGGGGAAAAAAACAAACCGAAACACAGGCAGAGTATGCACAATTAGAAACAGATGCAAGCTTATTCTTGCAGCAGCTATTAACGCCAGTCAGAATTTTACCACAATAGCAACAGAATGCGGGTCAGTATAGATAACTGAAGCTGGCTTTTTTTTGCTACTAATTCTGCAGCTCTTAAAAGCAGAAATAAAATGAAAGTAGCTCGGCTTCCAATCCACACATAAGAAATTAAGTGGATTTTTAAAGATATTCTGATACAAAGCTTTCAGTAATATTTTTCAGTTTAGCTTACAATCTCTCCCTCATTCCCAAATGTACTTGCTTTGCAGGAACTTTGCCTTAATGACACGTGAGAATTCCGAATCATCTAACACTGGTAATTACAGGTTCTGATCACTGTAAGGGGAAAACGCAAATTGCTGGCTTTAAGTTTCATTTATATTTTGATGCTGGGCTCATAAAGATAATCTCTGGCATAATCCTCAATAAAAAGAAGACAGCGTTGAGGACCTGAGCTACTATTTTTCATTTACAAGCAGTATGGAACTCACACGGTCTTATCAGACGCTGCACTCACCACCTAACATCTGGATAGAAATTAGAGTAACAGACAAAGAATGCAGCATTCAGTGCAACTTAGTAGATTCAATATTTCTATAACAAACTAGTGGCAGCATGATCAACTTTTAAATTAAGGTCAGGAAGTCAAAGAATGTTTAAGGCTGAACTTTCAAAAGACATTCTGAGCTTTTATTTTCAAAATACACTGTTGGTTCTATATTCTGTGGAAAAACAAACATTCTGTTATATAAAAGTTCTGAGATCTTTGAAAAAGTTATATCACAATTATGAATAAATGAATATATTCAATTTTTCTTTTTGGTTTATACTTTCTTGCAAAGATTGACAATACACTTATTGCCTTGCAAGCCTTATATAGTGTAGAAATAATAGAAACACAGACTCCAGCATGCTTAATCAGACCAGTACTTGGACTCAGCCAACGTCCTGATTTTACAGTGAGACAGTACTTCCTCTGGGTTTGACAGAAATGCAGGGAACCACTGTAACACACACCTCCCAAGGTCACAGCACAACAGCTGCGTATCTGCACTTTATCTTAGATTTAATAAAAAAATGTCCCTAATCATCTCATTATTTTGTTTTCTTATCTTCAGAAATTTACATTCTTGCTCATTTGAAGAGCAGTGAATGCAGCATTCAGAACAAGTATAATCAATTTATATAATGACATTGTTTCTTTTCTCTCCTACCCTTTATGCAATCATGCACATCATTCACAGAAGACAATTTCATTTGCATTTATGATGTCTCTTAGTCCTGACTGCCTCAAATCTCAACTGTCTCTTATATTGTCTCTGAATTCTCATTCAAGACAAAACTTTTCTTTTCGTTGTTGTCAGGCACTTTTTCCAGGTCACTAATCAGTATTCTGAATACCACCCACCTTTGCAGATCTTTCAGGCACCCTGTTATCAGCATATCTACTTTACAACATGGCAATATTTTACACTCTGTTTATAGATCAGTTGCACAGGTAATAGAGCCACAAGAGCTGACTGTGCTCATCTATTCTGACTTTTCTTATAATACACAAAAGTTCCTTCAGTCAATCCCAGTTTATTCTAACTTGTCATTTAGAAAAGCCTTTAATCTTGATTTACAGATTTCAGTGATGAAGAGCATATGACAGCTCTTGGTAAACTGTTCCAAAGGTTAATGACCTTTGGAGTTAAACAAATGGCTATTTATTTCTGCTCTGAATGTGTCCAGTTTAAAGTTCCATTCACTTTAATTTGTTATTCTTAGGTTTGCAAGTTCCCATTGCTGGTGTGGGCAAGCACAGACTTTGCTCAGGTCGGCTTTTAACCTCTTTCTGATGAGAAAAGATCAAGGTCTTTGAAACACTCACTAGATGACACATTTTACAAACTTTCAATCATTTTCTCTCTTCTTCTTTGAAAATTCTAAGTCATGCTTGGTACTCTTTCCAGTTATGATTGTCATTAAACATGACATAGCAAGCAGACCTATGTCAAGCACAACAGTCTCATGAGTCTGCATATTAATCTTCGGCATCCTTGGTTTATGCACCCAAGAATCACATTAACTCTTTTGGCCACAGCATTACATTGGGATTTCACATTCTGCTGACTCACCAGTCAAGCCTTCTGTAGGTATTGTGTCTTCCAGAATGCGAGAAGTGGGGTAAGGACTACACCACTGTTTTGTTTGTCCTAAATATCCTGATCTGTCTTCTCCATTTTTTACTATTCCCCACTCTGGGAGTAGTCTTTATCGGTAAGTATACCATGTTTTCCTCTAGATCACTGATTAAAGTAGCATAAATTGCCATTTGGCCTTTTTTCGTACACTTGAGCATAAGCTAGCTAATCTGTATCTTTCCTTATGCTGGCAGCTCAGCCTGCCTATATGACTGAAGATAGGGTCATACTTTCAGTATGAGGGATATGTCCCTCTTCCACAATCCTTTGTGAAGTGGTTGGCATGAGGACCTATGAGAAAGGGTCTGCTATAAGATCCTTACCAAGACTTCTGATTTTCTTTCAAGGGCTTTTATGAAGAAAGGCAAAGAGTTCTGATTAAAGTGACACAATTTCTTTTTACAGTAACTATGAAGTTTATCCTTACTATGTTTACTCATACTACATTGATTTAATTGTTTTACAACTTCCTCTAATTATTGTTTCAGCTGATGTGATATGCCACATAATAACCTATACACCTTAGCTCTCCTTCAGATAATGGAAGTAAATTTTGGAAATAACTACAAGCTTCAGTTTTCAAAAGATAATATGATAACTACTAAGTAAAAGACTTCATGCATTTGCTATTTAATGAGCAAAAGACTCCCAGTGCTTTAGTCATTAAACCCTAAAATAAAATTTTTCAGAAAAAGATGTTCTTACCATTATGAACGATAACTCTGTATTTTCTTTCCAAGCAGAGGTCTACCTGTCTTTGTCTGACAATTTTCTGTGCCTCTGGAGGCAATCCCTTGGGGTCCCGGGAGAACACAAAGGAATAGCTATCAGCACAAGTGCCATCTTCATTTAGTTGGCGGCAGGAGTAATGAAGAGCATATGTATCATAATCTGTATCTACTACCCAGTGATCATCATCTGGAAAAACCCACAACAAAGAAACAAAGGTGTTAGAGACACAAGAAAAAATAATACATCTAAAGAGATGGCTGCCATAGCTCTGTAAAGAAAATAATATGACAGAGATTGGTGTGAATGACAGCAGATTAGCTCTTATTTTATCACTGTGTCCAGTATTTAATTCCATATTTGGGGGGAAGTTGTGTTTGGTTTTTTGTTTGTTGGTTTGGTTTGTTTAAAAAAATAAAATAAAACGAAATAAGCATATTTGTCATGGACAGTGATGGAGAGAAAAGGAATGGTTGGCACCACTTCTTCTCTAACGTGGGCACAGAACAAGAGCAGTATGAAGAAATGCTAATAAATGCCTTATAAATCCATATTTGAACATCATTATAATATGTGGCAACAGACACAAAAAAGAACTGTGTATTACAGTAGCTACCACGAAACAGAAATAAAGTTTTCTTATTTTAACCAAAAAAGCGGAACAGTCAGACAGAAAATAGTAAAAAAAAATAGCCCAAACAAACAACAAACATCAGAGAAGCTAAATGTGCTGTTGGTCATGCTAGTCATGCTCCAGATTACTCAAAATGGCAACTGTTTGCCTACCGGGGATGTTGCTTAAACTGTGTTTTTAAGGAAAAAGATTATCATGCAGTGCCCATCTGTTAGAAGTGTATTTGCTACAAGCTCTATCATAAACCCTCTTCTCAAAACACGGTTACAATTTCAGATAATTCTTCACTATTTAGCTAGGTCATCTGATAAATACCTGGTTGCACTGATACTTTGTGCTCACAGAAGTGAACCTAGGTGTTTGCAGTGAAAAGTGTCACCTCTGCACCGTCCTCTGCTGGAGCACAAGATCCTCCCTTGCACTATGTGCTGGTGAAGGCAACACTTTAAGTTCTCCTCCTTATCTCTCATGCGGGTGGGGACCACAGTTTTTAGAAAAATAGAGTCTGGGGTCAGCTAGCAATCTGAAGTATCCATGAAAACATCATTCAGCAGTATGTCATGAGGAGATTTGGCAACAATTCAAGAGCAATTGACATCCAAAGCATTCTTTGGAACTGTGTTTTTGGAGAGAACAGAGCTCCAATCACTTCCAAATTCCACCTACTTCTCTTGGAAACAATCCATGGAAATGTCTTGAGCTACAAGTGTCTGAATCTCTACTTGGATCAATAAAATATTTTTGCATAGGGTGTGACAGATGACAGGAAAATATGAATATATATGTATACTGGATCATATTTGTTTCTTAAAACAGACAAATCCCTACATTTACAGACACAAGCCTAAGCAAAATAACAATTGCAAAATCCTCTTCCTTCAACCAAGTCTGACGTTAGGCTTTTCAGAGTGAACAGAAGCATCTGGTGATTGAGTTCTGAACTAAAACATGACCTAAAATACTTCATCTGCCTTTAATTTCTTTCCAAACAGTGACCTTTGATTATATTGTTGGGTAACAAACAAAAGAAATATGAAGGCCTGGTCTTCACTTGTTTAAGAAAGCCAACCAGCTGTTCCATATAAAAAAGTTATTACCTTGTTCACATTAAGGTTTTCCAGTATGATAGTTATTACATGTTTCAAGTGTGCTTAAAAAATTCAACACTACTTTTTCCTTCCCCATCATGGACATATGACATAACTAGGCTCCCAAGCAGTTCTACATCTTCTATAGCTGAATACTCACTTCCTTTCTGCAGAAAAGAGGCAACACCCCAGTACTTCATCTTGAACTTGGCAGGATCCTCTGTGTCAGTGAAAGAGCCAATCATGTCAGCACAGACATCCCAGTTACTGCAGCCAGAGAGAAAGAAAACATCGCATTTAAACTTAGCAGCACAGATTCAGTGTGCCTGTGTGACTAGCACAGGGACAGCAGGTAGGATTAGAGTGCTGGTAAGTGAAGCAGAAGCTTAGTGAAATGGAATAAGAGGAAGATTGCAAACAACTTACTTGAAGAGTCTGACCCTGCCTTTTGCAGTGGCAGTCATTTGTCCATTCTCATCTACAGTGAACTCAGCTACCACGTTGTCCTGAAGAAACAGCCCCTCGGGATCTTTTTTTGCCATGGCATACCAGATGCCACTGTACTACAAGGACATGAGAAAGGCTGTAGTTAGACCTAGAAGTATGGGAAACATTACAAACTAGGGGAGGTGGCAGAGGGGAGGACATGCAGATCTTTGACATCACGTCTCAAAGTTGTACCTAAGAAACAAATCTAGCTCTTCCAACAGCAGAAACCCACCAATATACCCTAGCGCAGCCAGAGTTTCTGAGAGAATTGACATTTTTTGGTTTATTTTTTTGTATCTGCAGTTCTCTAGTATTTAGAATACAAAACTTGATGGAAAGATGATAACAGCTAGCAGATATTGATAGAGCTACATATAAATGATTTTTTTCTAGCCATGATGTCTGAAAACACCAGAGTATCAATTTTTCATAGAAACAAACAAGTCACTGCACTCCCTTTCTCTTTAGACCATACAGTCTGAGGCCAGTCTGCTAAACCTCAGTTTCTGCAGTATTCCTTTGTCAGATGCATCAACATCCAGCATCTGTGGAGGTGTGGGCAATATCACACACTTCTGCTGTTTCTCAGTGTTGCAGTCTCTGACTGAGTGAAAATGTGAACACGCTGCTACTGAATGCCAGCATTTGTAGCCTGGGAAAAGGAGTTAGGTAAGACATCACAGATCCAAGAAAGAAAGAAAATTTACCCTGCTCTTGTCAAAGTTCTCCTTGACTTTGAAGCTGCTTACTCGGCAGTCCCGCTCCGCTGTGCTGCTGCCCAGCAAGGCCAGTGCCAGCAGCAGCAGGTAGGACAGAGCTCTCTCCGTGTGGGCCATCCTGTCCCTGCAGCAACAGCAAACAGAGAGAGAATGGTATCAGAAACAGGCTCTGACACACAAGCAGGGAAGGGAGGAAGGCTGTCCTGACAGGTCCCCAGGGCATCGTGCAGCTTTCCCTGATGCATGCGCAGGCAGTGCACCCTGTTGTCCCCAGCTCACCACAGCAGGGTCCCTTACAGACAGTGCTGGTCCCTGTAGCCTCTTGGAGCCCAAGTGTCAGTTTGAGTGCAGTGGTAGGGCAACCAGACAGGGAGGGCTTTATGTAGTCCTGAGGCTTTCGCAACCCCCCGAGGTACAAAGCCAGCATTGGAGGGGGCGTAGGAAGGCGGGTTGGTGCATGCTGCAGGCTGGGGCTGCTTCACAACAGCCTTTTGCGTAACACCTGTGGGCTCAGGTGGTCTTTGACCCTGACCCATAGCCAAGCAGGCGCTACGAGAAAATGCCTCTGTTTGCTTTTCCTAACCCAAAGGCAGAGCTCATATCTGGGGGAAGGGGTGTGCACATGTGTGGGGAGAACAAAGGAAAAGAGAGGCACTTCATCTTTGCATGAGGGAGAGTAAGCAGCCTGCACCTCCTCTGTGATTTTACACACTGCGGTACAAAGTTCCTCTTACCCAATGTGCTCAACCCAGTTACAAGGTGCAGCCCTGTTTCCTCCACCTTCTTCCCGAATTCCTTTCCCCTCTTCCCCTGATAAACAGTGGCAAACATCATACTCGCAAGTTTCTGCTTATGTTTCTGCAAGCTTGATCATGCCAGAACCTCTTCAGATCCTCATGACTGGTTCCCTCTTGCTGCCCAAAGGCTGGCTCAGTTGCTAAACCATCCATGATCAGCTCCCAGAGACAGAAACCAGAACCCTGTGAATCTTCAGGAAGGCAAAAGCACTTTTGTGTGGCACTGGAAAGATGGCAAGACATGTGTGAGACCTGCAAATACCTGAGTGCATGTATGCAGCACACCTGGCCCTTTTGGCATCAGTTTTAGATCAGAACTTCCAGAATTTCTATTCTGTTTTTGGCAAACTGTTTTCAGTTATATAAACCATTATTGTTTTCTCCTGTCCAGGCAAGTTTTGCTGTCTCTCAGTCAATATTTGTTCTATAGTTTCAACATCTTTAGGAAGCATTAGAGAAAACCTGTTAATTATTTTCTAGACATGTAACCAGAGCAGGACAGGAATGATTGTTACCTAGAGAACTAATTCACCTACTTTTTTCATCTCTCAGTTTTGAAAGAACAAAGGCAGAAGCCTGATGGTTGAAAGGTCTGTTTTCATTACTTAAAGAAATAAGCAAAAATATAATGTAAATATGGAGATACCAATGTAGTGTAAAAAATACTCCAATAGTAGCTGAAGTACAGAATTAAACCAATTTTTTCAGCATGGCCTTTCCCAGAAATTTACTTCAGACTTCTATTCCTTTCATATACTCAGAAAAATATTAAATTCTTGCTGTTGCTGCCCTGTACAATATTTTTCATACGTAATGCAAACAGTGGCACAGTCTCTTTGATTTGTATGTCATTTTTTCTTTCCTACTTTCTGTTGGAACCTTTTTGCATAGAGAGTATGTGTTTGTTCACTTTCTGAAACATCAGATCCTGAGGGATGTTCCAAGTCTGCTCTGAAGCCTTTCCTTCCCTGGATAACATCAGACACTAAAAATTCTACTATGTTTAATATTAAGCTTCTATTTGGAGTAAAGAACATATTTAACACAGGTAACAAGAAAGGTTGATGCATATTAATTGTCCTGAAATTTTAAACAGTAGTCTTTCAATAACTCAACATTTCCATTTTTAAACTGAGATTTTCAAGTTTGCTAATTCCCACAGAGACTGAAGAGAAGCAGCAGTAAACACGTCCCTCTGGTAGATTTAGAACCTTGCTTCAGCCCCTGGCATTGATGATGTCAGTTATATACATGCATTTTCACAAATATTTTACAAAATACTCACTAGTCTTAATTCATCATACTTAGAAGATCAAAATCCACATGGATTTTCTTTGGTCTGCGTCTCACATGACTGATAGTAAGAAGAAGGACTATAGCTTAATTTATAACTTTTAAATCTATTGCTTTCTTGAATATCAAATAAAATAATTATTTATTTATTCTCTGCCAATTTGTAAATTATTATTATTATTATTTCTCCTAAGTTTCTTCTCTTCAAAAACCTGTATCCTGCTTTATATTCTCAGGGAGGTTCTTTCAGGATCAAAGCTATTCCTATAAAATGTTGTCAATAGTGTAGTTTTCCATGGAAATTCTATGGCAAAGGTTTTCAAATGAGTCTACAGTTACTCATACAAATGAAACAAAACCTGATGAGATACGGTCACCTCTGAAAATCTACGTGAGTAGTCTTATTATACTTACTGCATATTGTCCTCAGCACTTTTACAGACAAGAGACCAATCCTGGCTTCACTGTAACAAAAATTTACTTCTGTTAATAACTTTAAATAAGATCGGTTCTAAATATATGCAAGAGCCATTACAGTCTCTTAAATTAATCTAAGGTCGTAAACAAAAATAAATAAGAAACATGTAGTTTTGTATTAGCCATGACACAGCATTTCTTTAATTGTGTGCCTCCAGTGATCTCTGCAGTGCTGGGCAGCTCATATCTGATGCTGATGCCTAACAGAGACTTAGTAATTATAACTTTTCTTTCATCCAGCTCCTCAACTCTGGGATCTGTACAAAGTCTAGGCAATGCCTGAGAAAACTTCTTTTGAACTGTTATCATGGTGGATTTGTGGGAGTGCAACTACAGTGAAGTCACACCAGTATTTCCCAGTCAGATTTCAACAATTGCAGAAGAGGACCTAGACAAGTCTGTACAATTTGAAGGTTACATAGTAAAATTTTGGCTCTATGCCTCTTCCAGTTTAGCTATACTTCCAAACACTGCCTACCTGAGACACAGTTTACATTAATGAAATTCTTTCACAAATACAGCTAAAACACTTCTTTGGTTCAATGAGACAAGCTTTTTAGGCAAAAAGGCGCCTCTGTGGTCAGTTACATCTAGATTGGGAGCGCATTGGAGGAGGGATGGAAGCTTGTTGGCAGACTAGCATCGTTATGGCAATTCAAGGGTGATTTTTTTCTCAGTCCTAACAGATGTAGCTATGCCAGCACAACTATGTAAACTCATAAACAGTGTAAACTTTGCCTCAGTTAATCATCGTTTGGATTGACTTGGGCTATGGGTTCAGCTGAGAAATGGTGCCAGCAAGTGATCATAGATCTTTGAAACCTGGATATACCCCTTGCAGATTTGTACTTCTCATGCAAACAGAAAGGAACAGGATTTGGGTCAGGACTTCAATTGACTCTGACAGCAATGTGCACAGATCAAGTCAATGGCATCGAAAGATTGCTGGGTTTTGAGAAAGCTCAGACAATCAAATTTAAAAGAATTAATAAAACATTGATAACACACAAACATGCAAATAACCTCTATTGCAAAGCATACATTTACAAAACCTGTGCTGAATTCAACACCAAGTGTGATAAATTTCATATATAACTTCCCATTCCAATGTTTGAAGCTGGCAGCATATTTTGACTACTATAGAAAGTTTTTTACATGTTGGTACAGATTTTTTTGGAACTGTGTTTAGCTGAAGGGTAAAAAAGTCTTCTACAATCGAATTTTGCCAAGAGGCGATAAGTTCAGGCAGTGATACTGTGATTGAAATGTTTTCTTCATTAATAGCTTGTAAAAATTGGCAAGACTTTCCATTAGGAATAGCAATAGGAAATACACAAAAAAGGTCAGATTTTCAAAGGAAATGGCAGAAAAAAGTTTTCATTATAGGAGTTATTCTAGTTTCATTTATGACTTTACAATAAAATGGAAGAAACGAGACTCAAATTACTTTTTAAATGATTTTAACACGGCAACATTGAAGCTTCAAATATTAAAAGAACTAGCATTATATTTGTGGTCACAAGAGCAAGTCTAGCTCTTAGGAGAAAGCTGGCTCAAAGAACTGGTAATAGAAAATGGAGCATCCATTTCCAGCCAGACTACATATAGATTGAAAGACTTTTTTCTCTCTTCCTGTGGTTATTTATGTATGGAGTGCCATTCACAAACAGGGGTATCCATTAAACTCCTAGGGGCATTTTGCGGAGGGATGAATGACTGCTGTGTACACAGTGGATCCAAGTGTAGTCACTGCCCTGTGGAGCCAGGTTCAGATGAAAAAGCGACAAATGGCATGAGCTGAGCCAAGAACCTCCATGTACTTTGTAAGGAACAATTGTGTACACTGCCACCATCACAACTGTTCCTCTTGGTGGCACTCTGAGTGCAGGGGTCGAGGACAGAACGGAATTGAAAACATTGGCCTTTGCACCATGCCAGCCTGTGTGCCACCTGTTTTTGTAATTTAATGATGTGACAATCTGCTTAAGGAGTAAATTTACATTGAAATCTTTATAAACAGTATTTAAGCAAACCTTGTTTTAAATGGTACCTTTATTCTCTTTAGCAAAACTTTGCGAGGATCGTGATTCTGAATTGAAATGTTTTTTCTAGATGTATTACTAAAATGGAAACAACTTGAAACAAAGATGTAAAGTTTGCCAACAGGCTGGACAGCCTGGTGAGGAGAGCTTTAAACTGCGAATGATGAAAGACATGAATATACAGGAGTGAGTCCAGCAAAGAGCCATAAAGATCATTGAGCGATAAGGGAATCCGACCAAAGAAGAGGCTGAGAGAGCTGGGACTGTTCGGAATGAAAAGGGCTCCAGGGAATCTCATCAAGTGCATAAACAATGGGCAGGAGGGTATGAAGAAGACACAGTCAAACCCTTCTCAGCAGTGCTTAGTTATATTCTCAGTAATAAAAAATGGTCAGGTAGCCTAAGATCTCCACGGAGTAAATGTGAGAGTGGATGAGATTAAAAGGCTGCTGTCCTTTGCCCAGTTTGTATACTAGAATTCATGCCGACCAACCAAGAATCCCACACTCACAGTCAAAGCTCCAGCGCATCTGGCAATGCAGGTTAACCCCTTCATGCTAGACTGGCCATTTACTTAGTAACTCTGCCCTAGAAGCTAAAATCTCTGTTGACTACTTGGTTCATGAACCCCCAGAGCTAATAATTGGTAGTTTTAAGGGACCATGAATATTTGCAGCTGTATGGGAAAAGCAGCTAACTTACTATCTTCAGAAAAGGGACAGAAAATTTTAAAAGAAATGTAAAAGTTGAGGTTGTTCATGAAGGTCCTCAAACCATACCAGATCAGTGACACAAAAAAATTGCAGTGCCAAAAAACCGTCTGTGTTAGGAGCAAACAGGACCTGTTGTAAATACCTACAGAATCCATTCACACAACATAATCATTCAGAAAAAAAAATCAATAATATTTCTGAATATTAATTTCTTGGATTATACATATGAATTTCAAAGGTCCAGACAGTGGTCACAAAACAGTCCACATCAATAGCCAAGTGATTGAAATAAACACATTTGATCTGTTTCTTCAGAAAAACTCAACTGAGTAAGCCACAGAAACTGCTGCTGAGATGGACATAGACAGTCAGATACAAACACTGAGCTGAACTGGGAAACCTCATAAATACCTTTGACATTTACATGCTGCTTGAATCTATTTAAATAACCGCGTCTGTCACTTATCCTTTTTAGGAGTTTCCATGTCTCAGAAGGGCTCAGGAATGGTCTACTGCTAAGAACTACTCCATAAATAATTTGATTTCTGTAGTAACCGTAAACATCAAAGGCAAATGATGTCATATCTATTAAAATCACAAAGCACACAGATTTCTGGTGTTCTCTGAATTTAAAACAATTTGAAAATTATTGCACCTGGCTCATTGTGGTTTTAAATCAAGCCACCTTAGCATGGAAAATAATCAAAGCCAAATGCATATTATTTTTGCCTTTAAAAGTGCAGTGAAAATGGCTGTGTGAGGTTAGCCTCCAGTGTTAAACTTTCGTGCATATAATGGATCCTACATTAAAATGCATTTTCTTAATAGGTGATCTTACTAAAAAATTTCTAGGAAAGACGATAGCAAAATCATATTTGAAAGTGCCAGACATGTGAAAGCATTTTTTTTTTATAGTTTCTTACAATAAATTTAAACATAAACGGGAATTAGCATTACTAGATATAAAATGTTCAATAGCATGGAAAATGAGAGTAAAGGAGACAGGACAGACATGAAATATCTTATTCCAGTGGAGAAAATTTTAAATTCATTACAATGCTAGATATGATATATATTTGTTATCTCAAAGTAAAAATAGTGTAATTTACCATTTGTAAAAACAGTTGGGCATAGGGGAGATTTGGTGGAACTGTGATAAGCATTTTAATTGGTCTTGCATATAGGAAAAAATGGACACAGAAATGAGCTTACAAAAATGTTAACCCAACACCCCCAAAGAAAACAATGTAACTGTATCAGGTTGCCTCTGTTCTCACATGTGATTAACATGAATGTGTAAATCTTATGCAAAAGATAATTTTCTAGAATGTTTAAACTGGGCATTAGACAGATCCTCTATTGACCCTTTCTATTTCAAAGAAACTAGTATGTAGAATGTTCCAAAGTCAGTAAGAAAATGTAACTGAGCAAGTCATGCAAAAATGTTACTATTCCTTCACACAATTTCATTGGAGCTCTTAAACATACTTTTTTTAATGAGTAGCATGAAAATTATTGAGCTACAAACGAGGAACATGACAGATCAAGAGAAATAATGTAACTCTGTGTCAATACATATAAAATTATTTTCAAGTCTCTATTGCTTTTGTACATATTGATCAAATAATGAAAAAAACCCACAACTATTCAAAGTCTGAGATATATGTGCATTTCTTTATGACCATGAGCCAGGACTGTGCCCTTGTGGCCAGGAAGGCCAATGGCATCCTGGGGTGTATTAGAAAGGGGGTGGTTAGTAGGTTGAGAGAGGTTCTCTTTCTCCTCTACTCTGCCCTGGTGAGACCACATCTGGAATATTGTGTCCAGTTCTGGGCCCCTCAGTTCCAGAAGGACAGGGAACTGCTGGAGAGAGTCCAGCGCAGGGCAACAAAGATGATTAAGGGAGTGGAGCATCTCCCTTATGAGGAAAGACTGAGGGAGCTGGGTCTCTTGAGCTTAGAGAAGAGGAGACTGAGGGGTGACCTTATTAATGTTTACAAATATACAAAGGGTGAGTGTCACAAGGATGGAGCCAGGCTCTTCTTGGTGACAAACGGTGGTAGGACAAGGGGTAATGGGTTCAAACTGGAACACAAGAGGTTCCACTTAAACTTGAGAAGAAACTTCTTCTCAGTGAGGGTATCAGAGCACTGGAACAGGCTGCCCAGGGGAGTTGTGGAGTCTCCTACTCTGGAGACATCCAAAACCAGCTTGGACACGTTCCTGTGTAACCTCATCTGGGTGTTCCTGCTCCGGCAGGGGGATTGGACTAGATGATCTTTCGGGGTCCCTTCCAATCTCTAGCATTCTGTGATTCTTTTACTGTTTTATTGTGAACCACACATGTGTACAGTGGTAATAATTTCTTGTTGTGCTGCAGTTGCACAGTCCCGCCACAAAGTTCATATCACCAGTTCACACCTGTAAGAACATCCTGTAACCTCTTCCACCCACCAGTGAGGGTCCTGTGTGCCCCCCTAGACTGTGAGGGGTGAGTAGCCCAGCCAGAGAAAAGGACCCAGGCCAGAATGTGTCCATACTGTGCTGATTTTCACATACATTTTTAAATCCTCATGGCAACTGCAGTCTGTCAAAAATTAATGTGTTACACAGCGTTTGATATCACAGCCAGAGGGAAAACTGAGTTAGTGACACTACAGACCAATCACTGACCTGTTCTTTGTGCACGAGAGGATCAGTGTCAGTTGCCCGTGTTGATTCTTTTAGATCTGTTGATAAAAATGGATGTTGACACACTGTGGCCTCTAACAGACAAAGTTGTACTTTGACAATTACTCTTTTCAAATTAAGAACTGTCAAAGGGTATATGGTCTATTTTCTTTGTATCAAGAATCTCTTTCTGGTCTCTCATCAATAGGGATGCCACAAATAGAAATAAGATTGTATTGCAGCCCTAGTACCACACTGAAATTCAGATCTGTTTCAATGCACACAGATCATTTGCTGTCATAGTTGGCACTCAAACTCAGTGTTCTCACCCACATAGCCCTGAGGTGTTTGATCCTAAAATTCAGCACAGTTTTCATAATTCCTTTTGCATCCATCTGAATAATGTTGAACTTATGATTGTAGGAAACTTCACGTTATGAAGATACAACCAGACTCAAGAGTCTCTTTGCCCACTATCTGACAGTTATTACCATTTTTCTGCTATTTAAGAAAGCAGAGATCTCCCACTACTTCTGAAGAAGGCATAGAAGAAACTACATTTCTTTCAGCACCCTGCCCAGTTACTTATGCTTATAGAGTAAAAATTTTACTGTCTCCTGAACTCAATTTGAACTCAAGCCATTTTCTGCTTTTACTCTTTCTTTTATACTACTTTTGAAAAAAAGTTATATATAAGTCATATCTGGCTGTGCTGAGTCAAATTCTAATTGTTTTATGCCATCTTCACCTGGGTGAATCACTTGAGCAAGCTCAGACTTTTGTAAGGTCTTTAAGATTTCTCCACTTATATGCATATATAGCTTCATAATTATTTACTTTTAGTAATCCAGTTTCTATCATCTCCTGGCTATCTCCAGGCAAGCTAAATTTTGCAATTTAAAAATTTTCTCTGTAGCATTCTGTGTTCCTCCCCTTAAGTACCTCCCACAAATACACGTGTGTATGTCTGGGCACGTGTATAATGTGGGCTAAGCACCTGAGTGGAATTCCTCATATTAACTTTCAATGGGAACTCCTGTGTGCATAGTACAACATACATACTGTGAATGTTGGAAATAACATACAGGTATACATATCTACACATCAGACAATTTTTTATAAGGTCTAAGAATTAATTGGTTAGTTTAAAATGCTAAAATGATTCCCTTAGGATTTAGGAGCTAAGAATGCTCAGGGGTTTAGTGTCCTGACATCTCTTTAATTAGCAGTCTCCAAGATCTCACACTAAGAAGATGTTAAGCCAGTGCCTTCTGTCATATCTCAAGAGTTTCAGAAGGCTTGGAAGCCACAGAGGAAGGTAAATGTACTATGCCTGTGAGCTATACAATATGTACAAAGTACCATTTTCTTATTAGTATCAAGTTAGGACTTCTTGCTACCACTCCTGTTTTGATGGTGATGCAGTTCTAAAAGAAATCCTAAGAACAATCCAGCAAAAATGGGTGAAGTAAATAAAGATGCAGTTGAAAAATACTTGGAAAACAACCCCCAGTTTGCCAAGGAGTATTTCGACCGGAAATTGAGAGCAGAAGTGCTGGGAAGTATTTTTAAAGTGAGCCCTGGAGATGTGAAGGAAGGAGTCAGCTTCAAAGACATGTCCCGTCTGGAGGAATGTAACATACTTTTTGAGCTGCTAACAGAAATCCAAGATGAAGGAGGCCATATGGAAAAGATAGTGCACAAGGGCCTGCAGAGGCTGGCACAGCTGCTGGCAGCTGACCGGTGTAGTATGTTTATTTGTCGATCCCGAAATGGTATTCCAGAGGTAGCCACCAGGCTCCTCAATGTCACTCCAACTTCCAGCTTTGAGGACAATTTGGTGAATCCAGACAATGAGACTGTTTTTCCTCTGGACATCGGGATAGCAGGATGGGTTGCTCATACCAAGAAGTTTTTTAATATACCTGATGTGAAAAAGGTAAGTGCTTTCTCTTAGGGTATGGATTTCTGTGCATTTGTTTACTCATCTTCCTGCATAGGGCTTGTGGTACAGAGTCACTCTTCAAAAACATCCCAGGGACAGAAATCCAGACCAAAAGCATGAGGAAAGCAGCAGCAGAGTTTACTTAAAATCCAGTAGAATCACATAATGTAGCCTAGTGACGTATTTCCCATATCCTTGCACAATAGTTGCACTGTAATTTACTATAATAAAGGAGGAGAATATTAGATTAATAGAGACCAATTGAGTATTTGTGTTTCTGTTGAACAAAACAGGCTCCTATTCTCTTTTCCAGTCCAGGCTTGCAAGTGTTCTCTCGTATCATTCCATGCTGCCGTATTTGTACCTCTGAATACAATTAATTCTCAGCTTTTGTCATTAGGATGCTTCCTTGTAAGTAAGTGAATGAAGCCAGATGAAGATTATGTCAATGTCCAGCTTCAAGTCTGTCTTCAAATTTAAAATAGCTTCAATTGACCAGATCCAGGGCTTTTGTTCAGAACCATCTATAGAAGAAGATTAATGAGTCAGAACTGCTCTAACATTTTCAAAGTTTCTGTTAAATTCTCACAGAATCACCTTCTTTAGTTATGGTGCTGATAAGGGTTATTACAAATCTTAATTAAAATGATGAGTGACCTAACAGAAATTAAACTCGCATGAATAAGAACTGCTTTAAAAACTGCACTGAAACACAAGGGGAAACGTAAATATGCTTTGTTGTAGATTTCTTTAAAAACAGCTAACCTTATATTATCAAATGGTGATACCTTCATCTCTTTTTAGTCTTATGTGGAAAAGCTCAGCATAATAAGTGGTGCTAAGATAATTATACAAGATGACAGCCTGGATTCTCAGTATTTTCTATACAGTCAATTTAAAACTCTGGGCCATTCCACAGGTGGAAACCACCTCAGTGTTCTAAACCTGATATAAATAATAAAAAACTTTATATACTGCAATTATTTATGTTTTCCAGGATGCAAACAAAAAGTAATATATTTTATCATCTTAAAAGCTGGCAGGCATAAAGCAATAGAAGAGTGCTTTTACAGCTCAGAAACAAACGAAAATGTATATATATGTAAAAACAACATTCCAATATATAGTAAACCACCTCAGATGTAAGTAGTAATCACAGGAGCAAACAGAAGAATGATTGATCTGAGAAAACAAATCAGTTGATTGTTAACTGCCCACTAAGATGCCTTCTTCAGTGGCTGTTGGTCTGACAAGAAGCATCTGATTTACTGCCTCTTACCACCACATGGGGAGATTGAAGGATAATCCTTCTAAATTCTAAAGGCTGATTACATGAGAAAAGATCAGGAGGATCAAGAAAGATGTGCCTTCTATCAGACTCTGCACTGCTCCTTCATATAATGATATGAGAGGTGCCCAGAGCAGGGCTGCCCAAGTATTTCTGCATTTGAAATTGGATATGTTCAAAATTATCTGACAAATGTAATTTGAACATACTTAAACAGAAAACCTGTCTGTCCATCTAATCCATGTCAGCTGAATATCTGTCCAGCTGTTATTCAGTCACTCTAAGGTAATCTTTACTTCAGTATCCATTGACTCTCTTAGGATTACTGACGTCTATGCCATTACGCCCGCACTTAAAAATGCAGTTAAACCATGGTGCCATTAATCCACATTTGTTAACTAAATGTCATCAGAACATTGACATTTTATAAGTTAATTGCAAAACTCTCAGAGACATCTCTTGGACCAAGATTTTGTTATTTATCAACAACCCTCGAAATTCTCACCATTTCCATTCTAATTGTAAAAAATGTCAAGTGTCCAAATCCACACTCCTCACACAGGCAAAGCTCCCACTAATGTCACCAGAATATTTATCTCCGTAAGGAACCCAGAACCACAGCTTTAGTCAGTAACATTTAAGGAATATAATTAGTCTGCGGCAGCAGAAATAGGCAGCCAGTGAAGTCTTTATCATGTTTGTGAAATGATCATTATTTTTCAGATGACTTTGTATGCACTTCAGTCAAACTAGATTGGCTGCTCCCCATATCCTGAGCAAAAAATGACAAGCAGAGTTAAACCAGAGAGGAATTTTGCCCCTACTACCTTGTCAAATACAAAATGCGTAACAAATAATTCTAGATGGCTACAGTACTCTAAAGATGTCATGTCTAACCATTTTCTATAGTTGTCGCAATCCATTTCCAAACAGCACAGTGGTTTTTAAGTGTTAAGCACATTATGACATTGATAAACCCACAGTGAGACATTTTCATGCTTCAGTCACCACTCCTTTATAACAAGAGTGAATGTAACGAAAGATCACAACAGCAAGAAATAATTGGAAAATGTAAGACTCCATTTTTAGTGCCTGGTAGCCAGTTCTTTAGGGATTATCTCCTTTTTCAACCTGGAAAGGTACCAATAAACGTGAGGAAGCTCCTCATCCTGACTAATGCTTCAGAAAAGAAAAGCAAATGAAAATATATAGACCTTCCATAATTAACTTAGTAGCCAGAACAGTCTCCCCCCACAAGATTATGAACCTGTTGACTGTGAGAGCTAATAGTGTCTAATCCAGGATTTAATAGTAGTGAGAAACAGGAGGCCAGGCAGGACCGCTACTCTAATAATTTTCCTCACATTATTCCCAGGGTCTGGCAGAGTATGTGACGCAAATATTCCCAAGTAAAATAACAGGGTGCATAAAATTTGATATCTCCATCAACGATCTTTAAATATTAACTGATAACATGGACCACATGATAGAGTACAATTACCTTACATCTTTTGCTAAGGCATTATTTCCAAATAAGACTAAGAAATAAGAACATTAAACAAGGAGCATGTCTTCTGGGGAAACAAAATCTCATATGCTCAGCCTGTAAGAACCAACAATAAAGACTATATAGATATTTGCGTTAATCTATCATGTATTTAAATTATTGCATTATTCTTTTTAATTCAGAAATAGTTGAAGACAAAGATTTAACTGAGGATTGGAAACTCAAGAAATAATATTCCTTGTTATAGCAGAATATAAAATTATATAAATGGTGAAAAAATGCTTCAAAAGAAGTGAAGGCTTTGGATTAGATCCATAAAGGGACTCAAATGTTCTGATACTGAAATAAGAAGCTGTCATTTTTAGAGATCCTGCACAGGAATCCGCAACCCCCGGTGAAGTGAAGAAAAAACAGAGTGTGGAGGGATTCTGGTGCTTCCAACTCAGATTAAGCAGCCAGAGAATTGATCATTATGGCACATAATTTAACCACTGGAACTCTATGATACAAAACATCTTAAACACATCTTCAAGTTGCAAGCACTTGTGTCATCCCTTTGTAAACTGATCCAGCTTCAGTTTGCATTAGGTTGTTTTTGTTTGTTTGTTTTGTTTTTCCCCTTTTTTTCTCTGGGAACTCTATGTCTCTTCAATGCAAATGTGGGAGAGACTTTAAATCCAGGCCTGTCTGAAGTGACAGGACTTTCAGATTCATGGTATGTGTCAGTTCCTTGACTCCAGGCTGTCTGAGGGGCTCCGTCCCTTTTATTGAATCTACACCAAATTGTAAAAAAAATGAAAATTATTTGAAGAGGGGAGAGAAAATTGCAAAGAGAAGCATGGGTTTGCAGCTCAATGGTTCAGACTCCCATGTGGCATCGAGGAGACCCAGACATCAAACTTTGTCCAGCTGCTGTGTGTGAACAGTTGCTCTGGAAACACAGCAGTGGTCCTTGGACCAGACAGTAGTCTTAGACTCCCTCCAAGGGCAAGAAGACATATTCTGGAATCAGGTGAATCCATGTCAAAAATATGAAGCAGTGGGAAAGCGCAGGAGAGCACGAGATGGTCAATGACACAACTGGTTGCCCTGAAAATGGAAAGAATTGAGTCACTTTGTGGTGGAGCTAGTAACAGGGCAGTCACTTGCTAATAAGATGTTTCAGTTCTTAACTCATGTTCTGCTAGAGCCCCAACAATATGATCTTGGAGAAGAAACCCAAATATCCAACATAATGACAAGGCAGAGTATATTAAAAAAAAGCTTTCAAAGCCAGAAGAAGATAGTTAAAATAATTTTAGAGGGAAGTTCTTGAGAAACAAACTCAAGAGTTATTAAGATGAGAAGAAATGAGAGCAAAGATATACAACACTACAGAAGTACTGCCTTCCTGAACGTCTGGAAAGAAATGAGAATTGAAAGAAACAATCCTAAGAAACAAAATGTGGAAAAAATTGAGAGGTAGACTTTTACCTGGGAAGAACTTGCATTGTAAATATTAATGTCTGCTCCTCCATTTTATAATCTTGATAATAAAAACCAGATTGTGATAAACCCAGACTCAGTATGGTAAATATTAACTGGAAAAATGGAAATGTGTTCCAATTTGATATAAAGACAAATATTTTGTCAGCTTACAAGAAAATATTTTAATACAGGAGCAAATGTCTATTAATCGTGCCTTCCACAAGAATAACCCAAACCTTTCTTTCCTTGAATTAACTTACATTAAAACAGGAAAGCTCCCAAAATGGTAGAAAAAAAAAAAACATTAAAAATTACAATTAAAAGCTTTGTTTTAGCCTAATATTATTTTTTTTTTATTGTGAAAATATATTCATATCAGTATAATACAGATTCAGTTTTTAAAAGTTGCAGAATAGCTGCTACATACAGAAAATGACAAGCAGACATTACAGTGACAGGTCTGAAAAGATCAGCCCCAAAATGTTGTTAAATATATATTAATTTCTACTTAATTCAGTTTCAAAACTCTAGTGATCTTGAAATACCAAAGTCAATTTGTTCTTCAATGCTAGTAAGTTACATGCCAAAATGTAATTGTTTTACATCCCTGACAAAACATGATTATTTGAGTGTGGCCTAATGAATGGCCAACTCATTTAGCTAATTGGTTTTGGTTTTGTATCAGGCTGATGACGTTTTCGTAGCTGATAGTAGGTGCTTTCTGTTTTCCATTCATCCTCAATTACATCGTTATGAAACAAAAACATTTGTGAGTTGAAATTAGGATAAGCAGAAATAGGAGATGAAGCGATATAGCACACCAATACCACCTACTCAGTGGTAAAAATACTGTTTGAGAAATCTGAGCCAATGCAAGACAATCAGTGGGAGAACAAAATATCAGGAATAGGAGAAGATACCTCAGGGTTATCAGAAAGAAAACCAGAAACATGTAAAGATGGTGATAAGAAACGTGTGACAGTGATCAGAGTATGACACCAGCTCCTGATGTCAGGGGTTCCTATGGTTCCTGTTCCAATAGTGCTCCAGACCCACTCCTGGTCATCACACATGCAAAGGACGACACACTTTGACTAGTCTGAGCTCATCTATCTAAACCAGAACCTCCAGCCCAACACGAGCAAAGTAGTCATAACTGCAAGGGGTTCCAGAAAGGCTCTGTGCTTTGTAAGAGGAAAGAGGTGGGGGAAAATAGGCATCTGCTATCTTGGCATTATCACCTTGGCTGCAGGATTAAGTCTTATCACCTTTCTTTAGCTGTGATATTTGATTAAATTCACCAGACTCAAAATGGAGAGGTAGGCTGCACAGTAAGTGTTGACATGTCACTCAGAGTCAACACAAGAAGGAAGGAACAGTAAGAGCTTTTAGAATGAGAGTAATTGTGATGGTGATATGAAAACCAAGGTATAAATGTCTTCTGTGGGACATGAAGAAAACAGCATCATGCTGCTTCCTATCAAGGCCTCCAGTCAGGGAAGTAAAGGTTTATGGGAAAGCCTCATTTCCTAACATTTCAAATATGTGATGAAGATGCTGATGGTGTACCAAGTTAAAAGCAATTGGTGATAAACAAGTATACTGGAGATGTGAGAAACCTCAGTACTAACAACTTTGAGCTGCTGTTCCTATTACCTCAAATGAATCAGAACAGTGAATCTTCACCCTGACGAGACAAACAGGGCAGAGGGATCCTTGTTCCCTTACACTTTTGTTTTGAGTTACTTCTCACACTTCTCCATTTCTCTGTCTTTCCTGCATTTGTATAAATTACATACTTTTGCGTGTGCAATGGAAATCAAATTAACAAGGGATACACTACCTCATCACTTAGAATAGTTGATGCATTTTCTGATCAGATTTATACTCAACAAATAATTTATACTGCAGACTTTGACCTGACATTTCCAATTGTGTCAAACTCACTTGCCTCAGACTACATTTTGTCATTAATCCAATCAGAAATGCTCAAGGCTTAGCTTAGTGTTCTGAAGTAGAGTGTAGCAAATCCTAAGATAAATTTATGAATTGGGAGATGTATTTTCTTTATTAAATACTGTAGGATGAGTCAATGAACATTAGAATGATGGTCTTCATCAGTTTTTAAGCTTGACATAGAATAAAGCCTGCGAAAGGTTACAAATTTTTGCAGTGCTTTTTTTCATAGTTTGCTTGAAGAACTGTGGGATATCTAAAAAACAGCCAATGAAGGAGAATTCATCATGAAAGAAGTAAGGTCTTTAAAAACTAGTAAAAGAAAGCATAGGAGAACATATCACTCGCGAGAAAGGAACAGAGATCTGCAGAGAGAGACATAAAATGAAACAGAAGACAGTTCCTTCCGCTGGGCAGTCCATGAAAAAGAACCTTTCATAAACAATAAAGAAAACACTGATTTTTTTTTTTTTTAACAAAACTACATAATTGTAAAGTATTATCTGCTTTAAAATTAAATTTCTTCTTGAAATGCCTGTGGTTCCCAGGGGAGTGAATTTTTCTCGTTTGTATTTATTTTACCTTATTACAGTTGTGTAGCTGCAATTCAGAATCAGATGTGATACAGTCTCAGTAAGCAAGTCCATTTGTAACTGCCATATGAGGAAAATAAAAATTATTTTTAGAAAGAATGGCCCTATTATTCCCTTTCACAGAGGTATAATCACACTGGTTTCACAACAGTGACTTCCGTTTTTGTAAATTCCACCGCTAGCTATGAGATGGAAATTAGGCTTATAAAACTTAAAGGAATTGAAAATTTGAGGCCAAATGATCTAAACATAGAGCATTATATTTATATTTCATTGGTAAGAGGCTTATAATAACAATGTATAGTAGCATTGGTAAGTTACAGTGAGATAAAACTCGTGTCATGGTTTAGAAAATCAAGGAACATGAATTAGCTACTAATTTGAAGTGTATAGGTTAGATCCATAGTAGCCTGTCAAACCCCCCTCCAGTTAACAGCACAGGCTTGTATTCTTTACAATTTTCCTGTCCTCTGCAAAAACTGTAAGACCGAAGTGCTTCTACTGAACACTTCTAGCCACTACTGCTTTTACCTGCAGTTATTAAACAAATTAAGACTCAGCAGCTGTGTCCTGCTGATTCAGCTCACTTTGTGTATACAGGTCCCTTTTAAGCACTCAGAAATACAGAAATGTCTGAAATTTTGATTTATTCCCTCATATCAGCATACAACATTCTAAAACCAGGAACTCGGGCCTCGCCATTATGCTAGCTGTTCTTGGTGAGGCAGAGGGACACCAAAACAGGGCCAAATTCTCAGTTTGCTTTATTTTGAAGATTTACTTTAATTCTAATGGCTGAGATAGTCACAGATTCAGTCTACATTCTCAGGGTTGTATATGCTATAGATTGATTCCACATATAACAGAAACCATTGCTAAAATAGGAAGAGAGGAATAAAGAAATTAAGAGGAAAGATCCAAATAGCAGACAAATAATTTTGGTTCTTGCATCTCCTAGCCTTTTCATGCTTGATTTTACAACCTAGAAGACATTTGTATGTTTATTTGTTTGTTTGCTTGGTCATCTAAGATTTTTGTGTATAATTTATGAAAGCAGAAATTCCATTGTGTGGCAACCTGGAACATTCCCCAGTCCATCAGCAAGGAAGAGACCTTGAGATTCACCATGCAGATCTTGGATGCCTCAGCTAACACAGTAGTTAACAGTAGCTATACACATCAGCTCTGTGGGTGGACATGCACTAACAAGTCTGTCACTTTATAAGTGGGTTCACAAATTTTTGCTAACAGCAGGGAATTGGTAAGGTTTGGGAATCTTGGTTCCAGGTGGATGTCCCTAAAACAGGACCCCTTTGGCCTCCCTCTGGCCAGTTGCCATTCCTACCCATGGTGTTATAACGTAGTCTGACCTTCCCTGGCTATCAGGCCACTCACCACCTCCTGACATTGCCATTTAACACCAACCGTTCATCACCTTAAGAAATCAGAAGGAGACTTGTTAAAGGAAATTCAGGGAGAATCTGCCATTGACTGTAGACCAGGGCTTGAGTGGTCCTGTCTCTCAAGAAGTCTGAGCACTGAATTGTTAGAAGTGGCAGATGCAAGGGGATGGAGAAGGCTCAGTGAAAATAGAATCTGGCTGTTTTATGTGCTTGGTAGAACCATGTCACTTCTCAGTATGGACATTTTGACAGATTTCAATTCTCCAACTCATAACTCTAGCTCATTTAGGTGTATTATCATAAGAACATCCCAAAACACAACCACCTCTGCCAACAATTTCTTTGATGTGAGGAAATGAGAGAGTCTTCTTTGAAACAGAAACCAGCTTCCCAGTATTTTTTACAGAAAGAAATGAAAAGAATAGCATTTGGTTTCAAGGATGAAACTGGTAGGGTAGTTAGTTGTGGCTCTTACATCAGTCATATGGTCTCATTCCCACAACATTCCCACATTCTCACCCAACAAAAGCAGCTCTGTGTCCTGATTGCCCTGGCCCTGCACCCTCCCATTCAGCAGAGGAGCGTGTTGGGCTGGAAGCAGCAGGGCTGGGAGTCTGGCAGCCAGGAAGGCATAGGAAACAGCTCAGACAGATGCAAACCTGCTGGAGATGCCTCCCTGCCAGAAGCATTTTAAGCCATATACGTTCAAAACAGGACGCAGTTTTAAACATAGTGCAGTAGGACAGTATCACGACTTCTATCTACAGAAATAACTAAATAATGATAAATCTTAACATAGCTATGAAGTAATTCTCCTACACGCAAACCATTGGTATTAGACTTTTAGGTAGATTAAAAGCCATATCACTCTCTCCTTTACTCTAGATTTTCCTGTATTTTTAACTCCTCAGTTTCTCCATTATTCTAATAAAAATCTGCACAGAACATGGTTTCAGAAGCTATATTCATAACCAAAGCCAAGTTAAACTTATATGTATAACTCTGCAAGATTGGCTTAAGTAATGATAATAGGTTTTTTGCAAGTATAAACCTACTGCACTGTGAAACTGTGCTCATAGCATTGCAAACAAATTATCAAATGAAATGACTATTTGGTCTTGGCATGGTGACTAACTATAATGCATTTCATCTGTGTTTTGTTTTGTTTTCTTTCAGAACAACCATTTTTCTGACTATCTGGACAAAAAAACTGGTTATACAACAATCAATATGTTGGCAACCCCAATTACACAGGGTAAAGAGGTGCTTGCTGTTGTGATGGCACTCAACAAATTAAATGCCACTGAGTTCTCAAAAGAGGATGAAGAGGTAATCTCAAATGTCACACAAGAGTAGAGTTGTTAGTTCAACAAGTAGTTTGAGTAAATCCACCTCTTGTTTTGATCATTTTGTCTTATTTTTACTCTTTGTCATTTTTAGGTCTTTAAAAAATACCTCAATTTTATATCTTTGGTCCTAAGAAATCATCATACGGCCTATCTCTACAATATTGAATCCCGAAGAAGTCAGGTATAGAAGAATTCGTTAATGATAATACCTCATTTTTGTGTGAAATCATTATTATTCCCACTATCTTATATTCTTGCAAGCTTATCGAAGTAAGGATAACATCTTTTTAATTTTTTAATTTGATACTAGTAATGCATCTTATCATTTTATTCTGGAATGCCTAGAATTTATACGTTTATGTTTTCTTACTGTTGGGAACATTTACCCTCTTTCTCTTTCATTGTAAATAGATGCTTTTGTGGTCTGCCAACAAAGTATTTGAAGAGCTAACAGATATAGAACGGCAGTTTCACAAAGCCCTGTACACTATTCGAATGTATTTGAATTGTGAACGATACTCTGTTGGTCTGCTGGACATGACTAAAGAGAAGGTAACAATCATTTTGCCTACTTGCTGTAAGTGTGCTACTCCTAACTTTAAGCTATAAAATCCATCCTTCTGATTAATTTGTTCTACATATTTCTAGTGCATGTCTCTCCAAGACACAAAGTCACCATGCTTGCTAGGCCTTTGGGATAATTTATATAATATAAAACCTAACCATGTTACAAAAATTGTACGCAAAATAGAAGCATGGTAAAGGAAACAACCATGATAAACATAAAGGCTAATTCTGAAATAATTTTTCATATGGATAATTCCATGTGAGAAAGGGTAGAAGAGAGAAGTGCAGGTCTGATTACTGCTTTATAAATACCTGCCTTCTAAAACAACAATTAAGGTGTACAACCACCCAGAGATAAGCTTCAGAATAGCCTGCAATTTACTGGTAAACATGTCTTGCCTGGAATATATTTAACAACGTTTTCTTAATATTGTCTGAAATGCAACCATAGTACAGCTATGGAGAAGGAAAAATAAAACTGCTGTCCACAGATATTATACTATCTATGAACACAGAACCTATTTTGTTTTTTCTTTTGCTAAACCCTTTGTATTGTTTTTTTCAGGAGTTCTATGACGAGTGGCCAATCCGGCTGGGGGAGGCAGAGCCTTACAAAGGCCCCAAGACACCTGATGGACGAGTGAGGATATTAATTTTTCTTTTTATGAATCTTAATTTTGACATTGAGTTTGTACAGGTCACCTACATTTTTTTCTGGTTTTATTTAGGAAGTCAACTTTTATAAGATTATTGACTATATTTTACATGGAAAAGAAGAAATCAAAGTCATTCCGTGAGTATTCATTGGCAGCCTGCAAATGAGTGGCAATTAGATAGATTGCTTGGATATAATAACAACATGTCTGTATTGTAGAAATAATTTAATTTCATTCTCTCTCTAAAGGTCACCTCCAGCAGATCACTGGTGTCTTGTCAGTGGATTGCCAACATATGTTGCTGAAAATGGATTTGTAAGTTCATAGCAAAAGTAATACCTAAAAATTGTAGTTCATGCAGTTCTTCTGATTGAACAAAATAAACCCCCAAACCTTCAATGACCAAAAACCTCTACAAAAATACAATGCAGTCTCCAGTGTCATTGGTTCCCAGTGAAATCATGTGAATCAGTAGTCTGGGTGGAGACAAGACCTCAGCACAAACAGCCAGCGCATCAGGAAAACTTCCCTCTGATTGTGGTGACATTGGAGGAATAATAACATGTGTCTGATGTCACTTTCCAGGTGTACTAAATCTCACAACAAAAGGTCAAAGTAAGAAAATCATCATATATGGAGTTCCTTTTTTTTCTTCTTATCTCTTCTTGGGTAGACGACAGTTATTAGTAATCCTATGGTATTTTTAATAGCAGTAAGAACAGAGCGTTTAGTACTCACTTATTTCTATGTACAAATCCCCATGGTTTTTGAAAGTGGAAGTGATTTCCTTAACCATCGTGCTTATGCTCTGTGAGACAACAGACATGAGGGACTTTGCTACAAGCACTCCAGAATTAGGTTTGTTAGAACAACCATATTTAATTTAATAGGAGCAGTTTTAATTGCTGTAGCAGGCTAAGGTGCTCACTGTTGATAGCTTAAAAAATAAATATGCCTTTTACACATATCAGGCGAAGTCTTGGTGCACATTATATTCCAGTTAAACAGTGTCTCCTTTTCTTTATGCTGTAGATTTGTAACATGATGAATGCACCAGCAGATGAATATTTCACATTTCAGGTAATTCTGGTAATCTCTAATTATGTATAGATTACAATATTTACAGTTATAGAAATTGTAGAAAAATATGCTAATGTTTTCCACCAATTATTTATACAGTTGATTACATAACTAATTTCTCCTTTGTTTGTGATGCATGGGTCTTTGTGTTACATTACCTGTATCAAAGTTGTATTCCTACTTTCAAAGAAATAAACAACATTTCCTGTTCTTTGGCTTTCCTACAGAAAGGACCAGTGGATGAGACTGGCTGGGTTATCAAAAATGTCCTGTCATTGCCTATTGTCAACAAAAAAGAAGAAATTGTGGGAGTTGCAACATTTTACAATAGGAAAGATGGAAAACCTTTCGACGAGTATGATGAACAGATCATTGAAGTAAGCTTAATAGGATTAGAGGTTTTAAGTAGCCATATGATGTTAACAAAAATGTTATTGTAAGAAGTAATTTTGAAATGTCTAAACATTTTCAAATAGGCTATATTAACATCTCAGCAAGCGTCTATTTTCTTCACTATGCAGTTTCCTAGGAATCAGAGATTTTGTTTCTCTTTATAAAACTGAAAATCTGAGATCATTTACATTCTGATAATGAACAGAAGTCAGATGTAATTTTATTTTTTGATCATTTGACTCTTAGTGACAGCCAGCGTCTCCTAATTAGCAGTGGTTAAGCAGGTATGACATTCTGCTTGCCAATGGATATCATGTCTGTGATCATGGGAGTTATCAGAGCATTCATGACCACATGCACTTGGGCAAGATAAGATGCTACACAGTGTACTCAAGTCCACTCAGCTAATTTAAGCTTCGTAAATCTCAAAGTCCCGTATACAAAAATGGGAATATGGCCCTTTAATTACTAGGTTGAGACAAAGAACGTCATTAAAAGCTGCACACACAAATCTGCTGATGGAAGGTAAAGGCCCCTAACAAGTAGAGTTATACACATTGCTTTTCAAAGCAATGTAGTTTTAAAAAAGTAAGTTCAAATTGCCAGCTTAATTTTATAGTCATGGTGTCACCTTCACTTTGCTTGGCTTTGTTCCAGACTCTCACACAGTTCCTGGGGTGGTCTGTCTTAAATACTGACACTTATGACAAAATGAACAAGCTTGAAAACAGGAAAGACATCGCTCAGGAAATGCTTATGTACCAGACAAAGGCCACCCCTTCTGAAGTTGAATCTATACTGGTAAGTTTCTGTCCACAGTTACAAAATTAAAGAAGAAAATTTCCTACTCAAAGACTGAATTTCTTACTCATTCTTATTTTTAGAAATACAAGGAGAAATTAAATGTAAATAGTTTAGAAGAATGTGATCAAAAGGATCTTATCAGGATTTTGGTAAGTCATTAAACTGAAAATTCTGGTAGCACGTTTACATCAGATATTTATGTGTCTTCATTACAGAAGAAGTTGTGTATAGCCACATTCTGATTAATACAATTCATCTTAGCTATCAGTCCCACAAGCTAGATGGAGCTGATTTAGTAATACATCTTCAACCTCTTTGGTTCTTCGAGGTGCAGACCCCACTGTTACCTACAGGGAAACACTCTGTCCCAAATATGTGTCAATAGACTCGGATAGTCCAAGTTATAGAGAAATGTTTAGAATTATAATTAACATTTAAAGTCTTTAACTTTCTTAAATATCCATGGGGACAGTGCTATACTTATAACTTAATTTATTTAATTTTGAAAATAAAAGAAGGGATATTGATGTAAGGTCACATTTGTTTTGAGTAAAAGAATATGTGCAAGAGTGTCCAGTGGAACTGAACTACTTTTCAGATTAATTTTTCTGCATTTCCTTAGGCAGAGAAGTTCAAAGAGAGTGATCAGTGACTTCACAGTGATGAAACAGATTTGATCTAATCAGCCAAAACTTCGCACCTACTAAACCAAAAACGAGTGTCTTTTCCAGACTGTGCAGTCCTCTGACTGCCTTAGTATTTCAATCTAGAAAGGGAGTACCTTTTTGGAGGAAAACTCCTGCTTGCGCTCACTTAGTGCACTTCCTTTTTTCTTGTGGAGCAGTCCTGGAGTACATGTGCTGGCTTACTTTACTTTTAGTAAATGAACTCCCACTGTTAATAGATCAAAATAGAGCTAGGCTGAAGAAAAAAGGTCAAATACACACAAATCTGTTGACTTCCAGTACCAACCAATTCACATATTTCCTCCTATTCCACCATGTTTGCTAATGTAGAGATAGCCATAGGGAAAAGATCTCATTAAACTATTTTAGTTATGTACATGTGCATGCTGGAATGTAATGGTGTTAGGGTTTTGCGGGCTCCCACAAGACAGATGCTCACACAGCTTACAAGTGATAAAACCAAAATACATAATCAGACCATGTGTAGCTTCATATACCTTTTAAAGTAAATTTAATTTAGCTGCATGAAGAATTGCAAGAATTAATAGATAAACATTATAAAATACCTCTACTGGTAGAGCAACAAGTGATTTTTATGGTACAGACTCCAAATATAAAAACCATAATACTGGTATGGATTTTTAAATCTCAAAAAAAGCAATGAAAATGAGTTGTCTCAACATCGGGGACTCAGAAATTCAAAGATCTGATATCTTCTGCACTGACAAGGCTGCATGCAAACGCCTTATCCTGTTATAAGACCTGGAATCCCAGAGAGCTAATGGGATAAAGCAGGTGTTTCTAGATCTGATGATTCACAAAGTAATGGGTCTTAGAACACCACTGCCCCAGGTTTCCCTGTCCTTGACCTCAGCTCAGAGTAGATATAATGGAAAATCCCAAGGAGAAGGAAATACCTTTGCATGGATGTTCAGCCCTATTTGTTGAAATATATGCATACCTTTAGTCATCTTTTTTCCTTACCCATAAAATGGAGATAATTTGTAGACTATTATGGGGGAAGGTAGTAATGGTGATCATATAACCTAATTTTTGTGTTGCATCAGACTTCCCTGATTTAATTCTTGTTTGGACTGGGGCACATCCTTTGAAATATAATACCTCTCCCTAGGCTTTGGGATATACAGATGAAAAGTGTTATATAACAATTCAATAATATTGCCACCACCAGTTAGGCTATTCAATGTGAATCTATATAATGTGTACAAATAGGCAACTTAAATTGAATACAGGCTCCTTACCTTTCATATCCTCTGCATTTTAGAATTTAGTGTGTGCTATATGGAAGTTCTCCAGTCCAGGAAAGAGCTGGTCTAAGCTCCGTATCTGCTCTTCAGAGAGAGAAAAATCCCTGAATGGCATCCAAACAGCTTTTAATGAAATTTAGTATGTGGGGAAAATGTTATGCACTTACACAGTACACTACTTCTGAAGTGACCCCTTGTTTTTGTCAGTGGTCAGGAATGTTCAGAATAGACAGTTGTAAACTACAGAAAGGCAATGACTAAGACAGAATGACCACCAACTACAGCACTAGAAAGTAAATGATACTGAGGTATTTGAAGCCATAATAACCATGATTACTATATGCTTTGGATATTTAAGCATTGTAACAATTTTTACTTTATGCATACACGGAGATCATTCATGACCCAAGCAGTCAAGAGTCTACTGCAAGCAGACTAAGAAGAACACAAATAAGATTTGTGAATTTTTATGTCTGATCTTGTAGGATATTCCAGTCCACTTTCTATGTGCTAAATCAGCCTTACAGGTTTGTCTATTAAGTGTATATAGTCTAGCACAGACAAAGAGAGACTGTCACAGGAGATGAGGTAAGACAGACTAATTTTGAGAGCTGGTTGTGGAGTAGAAAGAAACCACTAGCACTCCAGAAGTTAAAAAACATACATCAATCTTTGTTTGCCTATAGTCTCTCCAAGGGAAGACAAGGCAATGAGTAGGTAGGCATGCAAGCAAGCCTTCTGTTATTAAAAAAAAAAAAAAAGTTGTTATACTTTATTCTACCATAAAAGTAAAATAATGTTTTGTTCTAGACAGGTTGGTTTTGGTCACTATGTTCACCACTATTCATAAGATCCATAAGTGAAAAGCAACACTTAACAAGAAAAATTTTAGTCGTGAAAAAAAGGTGAACTGCAGCCTTGAGACCACGCTAAAAGGGAAGAACCATAGGATTTTATACCAGGAAGGAGAAATTCCAAGGCCTGAGATTTCTAAGCTAAGGAAATGTTGAGATGGTCACAACAAATAGTGTTGGAATTCAGAGTAGGAAGAAACACTGTCTGGCCAAGATTTTTACCT
This sequence comes from Columba livia, assembly GCF_036013475.1. Classification (NCBI taxonomy): domain Eukaryota; kingdom Metazoa; phylum Chordata; class Aves; order Columbiformes; family Columbidae; genus Columba; species Columba livia. The sequence goes on from NC_088607.1 coordinate 17,694,952, forward strand.
ATCTTGTTTGAGGGGAAAGCTAGCAGTATCACAATTCTGTTTCCTAACTTAATACACATCAGTTTGTACTGAAACCTGAGGCCTTTGAAGATATAGTAAGCATACTGTATTTAGACAATATTTCTACTGAAGTGAGAAAAGAAAATAAAAAACTTTTCCCACCTTTGTTCTTACCAGAAAATCTCTTGTGTGTTTGACTTTTTCTAACAGAAAGAAGAATTACCTGATCCAAAAGATTTAGAACTGTATGAATTCCGCTTCAGTGACTTTCCTGTTACAGAGCATGGCCTGATAACTTGTGGAATACGACTGTTCTTCGAGATAAATGTTGTTGAAAAATTCAAAGTCCCAGCTGAGGTCTGATTTATTTTGTTTTGTTTATGTTGATTTTAAGATAGAAGAGAAAGAGCTGACTGTAGGTACTTTAATATAGAAGTAGGCAATACTAAAATATTAGTGGTATGGATAACAACCTTCCATTCTTAATTAAACATTTGCATTTGTCACAAAGACTTAAAACTAATAATGAAATTATGTGAGGTATGAAAGGAATTAAGTCAACATGCATTTACCTAAGAACAACTTGCTGCTTCTATGTTTAACTCGATGAAAAACAATTATTTTCATAGAACTTGCACGTTATTACAGTAATTTCATAGTTTATTCCAGTAATTTTACAGGAACTCCATCATTTTGTTTCAATTAACAGCACAGTTTTCATCACTTATGTTCATAATAGGTCCTTACAAGATGGATGTACACAGTTAGGAAAGGTTATCGAGATATCACTTACCATAACTGGCGACATGGATTCAATGTGGGACAAACGATGTTTACTCTGCTAATGGTAATATTGCTGATATTAATCTTACATTCATTATTTAGTTTTCATTTCAATTCCAACTGGAAAATTCAGGAAGGCACACACTCAGAATTGTCTGTTTTCTTTTACAGACAGGCAAAATAAAGAAATACTATACTGATCTAGAAGCCTTTGCCATGGTTGCTGCTGCTTTCTGCCACGACATTGATCACAGAGGGACCAATAACTTGTATCAGATGAAGTACGTATAAATGCTCAGATATATGGATATGTAGTATTTTTAGTTGCAAATTAAAAAAAACATGTAAAAACTTGCAAAATATAAGGTATATATTCCATATTCATCTGGCATGAACGAACATTTATCCTATAGAAGATTTCTGCCTCAGAGCATTTGTCACGACAGGTGAAACATAAGGACAAAATACAAAAGCAGAATATTTTAATAGATGGGTCTCTCGGAGTTGCAATTCATTTTTAAGAGAGACAAAGTTCGTGCGATGCTTGGATTGTGTCAGAGGCTCACGCACATGAGGCCACAAAAAAATGAGAGAAGTAAATTAAAATCCCTAACTGGATCACTTTTTTTCAAGACAGGGCACAAGCACTTTTCTGGAGAGGGATTCAGAACATGGCATACACAAGGGTTAGTTAGAGGGAGACAGGATTTAAGGTGCATTCTTTTTCTCTGTTTTCTACTGTCTGATTTGACTAGCTCAGTTGTTATCCTCCCCCTCAGTTTACCGACGGATGTAGGTCCTTTCCTGAGGTGTAATCTCCTCATGTTATACAGGATTTTGAGCTAAAGAGTTTGTGTCCTGCCACTGCGTCCACATGCCAGAATGTTACACACCATGAGGTTAAGCTTTGCAATTCATGATCCTTTTTGTTCTGAGAAAATATTCTGAAGGATTTGTTATTTTTCCCTTGTTTGTGATGAAACAGTACTAATTATTAGGTGCTTGTTATAAAACCATATTAATTCATTTTGATTTAAAGCTATCTTTTAATTACAATGTTATGTATCAAGGGGAGACCTACTCTTCTCCTGAAGGGGGTTCAATTTACCGTTCAGTCTTTTATAAGATCTGTTAAGGCTTGTTTCTGCGTTCTAGCCAGAGAACATAAGTCTCTCAGAATGTGATATGTACCAGAAGATTATAACCATAATTTTCTGAGTACAGTTTCCCACCAACTGTATCTCCAGAATGAGTCAATCTCCTTCTCTGACCCTGGAGGGGCATTTCAGCCTGCATGCTGGAGCAGTGACGCCAGGGGATTTTCTGATTATTCTCAGGGATTCTCCAGGTGACGTAGGAGGGAGAGAATGACAGACACTGATTCTTATTCAACGGCTGCCTCTTATCCAAATAAGTTTAAGGGAGGTTTTTAATCTCCCTACTGTGGTCTTCCCTAGCCGAAAGCCCTCTGCATGAGGTCATACACAGTAAAGCTATTTATAAAATTTATCAGGCTTTACCACGACAGTCCTAATCACAAGTCAGAAAACACACACAGCACGTAGCAATCCACCTTGGGTTAGCTGAGTAGCAGAGTTATTAGCCAATGGAACAAAGGAGGAAAATACACTTCCAAAGATGCAGAACCACCTGAAACCTATGGAGACAAGACACTTCTTCCTGCCTCCTGCTACCATAGTCTGACACAGAACTTCCTTTGCTTGAAGCTTAGCCCAACATCAGAGGCACGCTTTGAGCTCTGTGACAATACTGAACACACTTGAGCTGTCAGGACTTGTGCAGTCCATAAAACAGTGATTTTGAGGCAGGGGAGGAGCCCAAGGGCATTAGAGGAATTTAACTCTGTTATACTGTTACTTGAGATTTAACTCACTTACAGTGTTAGAATCATAGGGGACATGGCCCAAGTCATTACAGACAGACAAGAGTTCAAAAGCTGTGCCGCACAAGAAATACTAAAAGATGTATAAAGGCCATTTTTAAGCTACACGGAAGGTGTGTGGATTAAACAAATAGCAAAACTGAACATGCGAAACAAAACAGAGGCATCTGACCACATGTTTGACTCCAGTGGGCACTGAACACCCAGTGCTCTCCAGTTGCCATCATTACTCAGTCACAAGAGAGAAGGCAAGCAAGTATCTTTTTACATCATACCAGTGTTTAAGATATATAGATTATACTCTTGGACGTGCAGATAAGAAGCATTTCAATCCTAAAAATTTGAATCTTTAATCAAAAATATTGCCTCAAAAATATAAATAATTGCTTCTTTTTCAACAGATCAGCTGCTCCGCTGGCGAAACTTCATGGCTCATCCATTTTAGAGAGGCACCACCTGGAGTACAGTAAAACCCTTCTGCAGGACGAGGTATGTCTGCAGGAACCTCCTGCTCACACCCATCAACACTAAACGTCCAAATCATTTATGATGTTCCCAATTTCACCATGTCCCATCCACTCCTCTAAGTCTATATTAAGAAATTACACTAGAATTCAGAAGTTTAAGCCAAATTCTTATGCATTGCCCACTTTTAGAGAGACATCAGTAATTCCACCAGAAATAGACTCACTCAAGCTTTTTCTTTGTGTCTTGCTCACAGTCCTCAGGGTTTTTCCACTTTCACAAAACAGGTAATATGGAAACCAAAGCAGAAAATACATCATGCACAGACAAAATGTTATCATTAAACTGCTTCCTCTGGTTCAGTAGGTCCGTGTTCAGCTGCTGGCTCTGGCAGCTGACGAGCAAAGGGATGGAGCTGTTTATTATGCCCAGCTGTCAGCTGTTACCCCAGGCCAGACCCCCCCCCCCACCTTACCTTGCTAAAACAGCGAAGGCAGTATCATGAAGCTCTCCCCTGAATTGGGCAGCTGCTCTCAGCAGCCGTTGCAGCTGCTGGAGGTGAGGCTCCCCGCCAAATCTCCTCAGTCTCCACAAAATGGCGGCAGCCATTCCTCTGCCCCACGGGGCCCTGCTCCTCTGGTAGACATCAGCCACCTTTCCTCAGCGGTGCCTGGATACAGGGGGAGAGACTCTTTACAACTCTTTACTATGTACTTTGTAGGGAAATAAGAGATTTAACAGGCATGCTCGAACACATGTGCCTCTTTCATCCCGCTTGTTTGCAGCAGCATGGCAGGCTTTCTCTGCCACTCTCATTTTTCATTTTCTACTCTCTGTGGCGGTACTATTTCCTGAACTGAGGCCACAGAATAAATCTTAACACTAACCAGCAGCACAATGATAAAAAATCCAGGAGATTTGTAATTCTAAAAAAACCCAGAAACCATATTTACCTTTATTAATAGAAATGTCCTTTTTCAAAAGTGAGGTGCCGGGGACTAACCCCAGCTTTTTGCTGGAGACGTCGTCAGGATCTCTGTTGGCTCTCAACAGCACCCTGTGCTCTCACAGGTGTTGTCCGCTCCGTTAAAGAAGGAAGGAAAGCTAGGACACTCAGGAAAATGCTGAGTGTGACACTCTCATTCCCTTTGCCTGAGGAAGGCCCGTTGTACTGGCCATAGCAGCTCCACAACAGTGCAGCGGGAGGTTGCGCTGACCCAGGGTAACAGGGAAAAAGGGTGTCTGATACAGAGCTTTAAAAAGCCTAGGAAAATTAGGTGTATGGAATGTGTACTGCAAAGAAATTATGAAGAACTGCCATTTCTGTACTAACTATGTGGAATACAGGTGGTTTTCTTTGGTTTTAATTTTTATATGGCAATAGCAGGACTTGCAACTGGTTTGCGTCACTGTGGATTTAGTTATTTGTGCAGCCTCTGTGGGCAGCATCATAGGTCCACCAACCATTCACACAGTTATTTAGCCATTTATTAGCTATGAATAAGGGACATCTTTACCAATTGAATAATTTTTCATTTGCAGCACTATTTTCATTTGGAGAAATTTTCATTTTGGCCAATTTTGTTATAGCATTCTGTGACAATCTGTGTAGTACAAACACAAACCAGTGTATTAAAAGGAACTGAATTTGTAACTTTCATCTTGCAGAGTTTAAACATCTTCCAGAACCTAAATAAGCGCCAGTTTGAAACTGTTCTACACTTATTTGAAGTAGCAATAATAGCAACTGACTTGGCTTTATACTTCAAGTAAGTATTGAATTCTGTATAACTTCCTACTGAAAAAAATGTCAATCTTATACTATTTGTAACTTTAGTTTTTAGTTGTTTAAGTACAGAGATGTTTCTATGCAGAGTACAGTTATATTTAAAATTGTTATTAAGCCTACTTCTTGTAAACAAAAAAAAAAGATATGTTCTTAGATCCATTGTAAGCTTTCAAAATAGAGAACACACAAATGTACGTAATACTTAGTATATATGTAGTAGGTCATTCAAATATGCTTTTAGTTACAACAAACACTATATTTCAGAAGTGGGGATTCTGTAGCCTTATTTGAAGGTTGTGTGCATGTGTTATATTCAGTATACCACACTACAATTTCTCATACTAAATAGAAGTACGATTATGGCATGGAAATTAAGATGCTGGTTTAAAAACAAAACTGCAAACATCAACTGATCACAGTGCCAAAGATTCCAAATATCAAATCATCCCTTCTGTTCCTAAGTTACTCACTTAATATGCTTTTATAATAGGTATTTTCCTTAAAGATATATGGAGCCTTTTGTTTTGGTCCAGATCTCTTACGACTAGGAAAATTTAGAGACAATTCAGTAAGTTGTTCAAAGGGAGCTATTAAATTTTAATGAATACTAATTCCACTATCTCATTTATTCTAAACGCAAATTAAAATATTTATTAAGCAATAAGCGGATTTTTGAGGGGACAGAGTGGAAGAACATTTATTAGTATTTACCTCACTTTTCTCAATTCAATATGTTACAGAAAGTAACAAACATGTAATACTAAAGAGGTAAGAATTTCACCCCAAACAGTTAAATAGGAAGAGTTAGGAAATGGGTTATTTGTCTCTTTGTCAGAAATTCTCACATAGTATTTCACATGTCAGTGGTGTATAGCAAAATCTAACTGTGCTAGGTTACCTGAAAAGTTTGAGTTCAACATGAATAACGTGTCACTTTGATACTACGATGACTAAGACACTACTTTGGAAAAGCAGAAATACGGTTTTCTATTTCATTTTTAATGCAGAAACTATATATGGTTTATTGGTATGTTTTAACAGGAAAAGAACTATGTTTCAAAAGATTGTGGATGCAATTGAGAAAATGGAATCAGAAGAGGAGGCAATTAAATATATATCTATTGACCCAACCAAGAAAGAAGTAATCATGTAGGTGGTTAATATTTCATTCTTTATTCAATCAGCTATCTATGACCAGATTTTAAAATAATTTTGGCACCTAAACATGTAAATTAAGACTTAGTGTTATTGTCTGATGTCTTCAATCTTCTCAAAATGTGCATTCATCTGTATCTTAGATAAAAAAGGTCTCGATTTTTAAAAGGAATCTAGATGCCTATCATCATCCTAACTACACTCCTGTTTTGGTTTGTGTTTCCAAAGGGCTATGATGATGACTGGGTGTGACCTGTCTGCTATAACCAAGCCTTGGGAAGTGCAAAGTAAGGTAGGTACTTTTCAAACAGACAATACTACATTTGCTATCTTTTCTACTGCCTATTTGGTGCACGATAATTTAAAACAACAACAACAACAACAACAAAAACCCTTATGATTTTATGGATATTTAAGTATCTGCACCTAATTATGTTTCCAGAAAATAATCTGTGACTGTGGGTTGATCCACCCATTTCTGCTTGTCTTTCAGCTACAATCAGCATCCCTGATTCTGTTAGCTGTTCTAGCTACCCTTAAATATCACTCAGTTATTTTTGTGCTATCCACCTTTGCTAGTTTTCAGGTATTTTTAAGGCACAGATTTAACATCAGTATGATTTGAATTAATTGTGCCTATTCTGTAAATCTTGGTGCCATGTGAAAGTAGCTTAAACATGCTGAAAATAAATACTGTAATACAGTGTGACACTGCTTTGTACAACAATACTTAAAGTACTTCAATACTTATTGATCATTGCATTGAAGCTTATCATTAGCCTTACAGGAATAGGTTTTAACAATGCATAATCAAAATACAACTGCAAGATGTTTGCTGAGCCTCCTAAGTAATATACATTACAGATAGTAGAAGATTCTGTTATGTTGCTAATATTGTCTTGTTCCCACTGACAACAATCTATCATTTACTCAACACGTATCAGAATATTGGTAGAGATAATTTGCTGGAAAAAAGCTTTAAGTACACCAGAGAGTGTCTATAAGTTCTGAAAGAAGCACTTGATTATCTCTACAGGGATTAAAAAGTGGAATTTTATTGTGTTTTACCAAAACTCCTAATTTCTGGAGAGTTTTTAAACTACTTGGAGATAATGCAGCTAGCAAGAAATAAGTCATCTCTTTGTGGAAGTTAGTAGTAATAGTTAAGTAGTAAACAGTAATATGCCAGTTATTGGTTAATCAACCTTTTCACATTTTCTGGAAAGCCTTGTTATTTTATTTATTTAAATTTACTGCTTTCTGCTGACACTTCCACTGAATTGTGATTATTCAGGTTGCCCTTATGGTTGCAAATGAATTCTGGGAGCAAGGTGACCTGGAGCGAACTGTGCTACAGCAACAACCAATTGTAAGTACTAAATAATATAACTGAGTGAAGAAATATTAACTGTTATTAAAGCATTGACTAATGGTCCATGAATCTTACTAGATCAATATACCAAAAAGAATATCTACATAATCTAAATTACTGCTATTCTCTTCTAGCCTATGATGGACAGAAACAAAGGAGATGAACTACCTAAGCTCCAAGTTGGTTTCATAGATTTTGTGTGTACATTTGTATACAAGGTAAGAATATATTTTTTTTGTTCCCCACTGCAGCAGTTTTGATGGCACAATTAGTGACAAACTTGCAGTCAAAAAACTCTAGACAGCAGCAGGACTATTGATCACAGGGTAAACAACTATCACAACCACCACAATTTCTCAGTCTTTTTTTTACAAAGAAGAATTGCTCCCACAAAGCAAATTCAAGAGATGTGAAGCAAATTCATAAAAAGTGAAGATCTCAGCGAAACTTGAGGGTGCTGAGATTTTGTTACTACCTTGAAAGACTGAGTTAGAAAGCTCAGTCTAAGTCTTCACAGTCCATTTTAATATAAGCATGCAACATGTAGATGGTCATAGAAAGCAGGAATAGGGATAGGAAACCTGAAATATTCTGGAAATACAGATATTCTATATCTTCTGTAAGGCATTAAAATGCCAACATTATTAATCCCTGTCTAGCTTTTAATATCCCAAAATGTGATGCAGAAGTGTGACATGTAATATTTTAACATTTTCAGATACATCCTCATCAGCTTAGAATATACTATAGGATACTAGACTTTTTAAATTATATCCTGATACTGGTAATCATATGAAAAAATATCATGTATCATAGTTATAACCATATTATATGAATCGGACTATCAAATGTGGGATTAGGGAAGACGCTAAAATGTGCATTGTATAATTCAGATCTTTTCTGACTGTGCACAATAGGGCATTATTGTCCCATGGTATATCCTGATACTGGTAATCATATGATAAGACATCACGTATCATAGTTATAATCATATTATATGAATCGGACTATCAAATGTGGGATTAGCAAAGACATTAAAGTGTGCATTATATAATTCAGATCTTTTTCTGCCTGTGCACAATAGGGCATTATTGTTCCATGGTATTTCCAGTAATATGCCACCACTGCATGTCCAATAACATGCTTTCAAATGTGCACCAGCTGTTACACTATTTCTTTTAAAATGTTTTCTCTTCTACAGAAACCCACTACCAGAGATGAAGCAAGTGCTTGAAAAACTGTTAAGTGACATAAAATTAATTTATCTAGCATACATACTGAATTAGATATAGTACAAAAAAGAAAGCTAATGTTTTCTCTGAAAAGCAGCAGTTTTTCTACAAATTCAGACTTTACACATCATTAGTGTTAACAAATTTCTAATTTACTAATTTAAATTGTTTGTACAGGAATTCTCGAGGTTTCACAAGGAAATTACACCCATGTTTGATGGTCTTCAAAACAACAGGGTTGAATGGAAAACACGAGCTGATGAATATGAAGAGAAGATGAAAGTTATTGAGGAACAAAAGAAAAAGGAAGAGGAAGAAGCGGCCAAAAAAGGTTAAGGTTCTATGGTTTTCATTTGTATATATTTGTAAGGCAGTCAACATATTCTCTCTCTCTCAAATTCACACATGCAGTGGACTTTTGCAATATGTATTGACTTCTATGCTAATGGGTACGTGAGTTCTGAATTAGCCAAATTAGCTTTATCTTCACTTGGAAGAGTAACCTTTAAAGATTACACAAATCCAGTACACTGACCTCATTTTCTTAGCTGCAGAATTATAGAGAACACGACCATCACAAAAGCGAAGAGAATGTAAAATTTCTTTTGTCTTAAGACTTAAAACTGAATGCAAATAAATTTCTGTGAATGCTGCAATCACCTGAAATACTAGAAATGTATCAAAATTCTATGTGGCATCAGCCCCAAATGTATTCAGGTGCTTTGTTTAAGTTGAAAAACGAAAAACGTAAGTGAAAGCGATGGGAATGGATAGTGTGCTTTTGGAAGATGAAAAAGCAGCACAAATCCCTACTTGCATTCCAAGTTTAAGATATACTTTTGGCTCTAGTTCTCTACCATCAGTTTCTTGGCTGAAACACACTCATACAACAAATGTAACGCTAATCTTCCTAAGACAGCCCAAGTCCTAAAATTGAGAATGTGGCTCTGCATATGATAACCTAGAAGACAATCTGATTTTATAGAAACTGAGAACCTATCACTCAAGTGTAACGGGAAAATATGTCAGTTATTTTTACTCTTTATTACATGAGGAACAGCAGGTTATCAGCTCTGCCAATCAGCTGACTGAAAATGTTCAGAGAGTAAAACAAAAACATGTGTGATTTCTACAGAATTAGTTATTGTCAGCTAGTTTGAAGAAGAAAAGTGAGTTTACTCTAAGCCTGTGTCTCACATCTTTAAAACATAAAACAGTAGTGAATAATTTATTTGCTAATCAATGTCTGTGGGAAATAGGTGAGTATTCTTCACATTTCACACAAAGAGAGGCTACTCAATGCCACCCATCAAGTTGCTGTCAGAGTGTGAATTGCACTAGGTAGTTACTGGCTCCTAAAACAAATGATACTAGGCTTGCAAAAGTTGTTACAAAGTTGTTACAAAGATGTTGCAAAGTGGTTTTAAAAGTACTGTAAGTTACATGACTTGAAAGAGAACTTCAATAAAATGAGTCAAATATTATTAGTGTAATCAAATTACAAGAAATATTTTGGCCTACTCACACCGTGATACCACTTACACACACTTTCAGAGAAATTCTGTCCCCCCCACTGTCTCCCAAATTTCTTTTTAAAGACACTTTTTTGCAATGAGTCATATTTATTTATGACTAAGTCATTGCTGAGAACTAGCTGGCTGTGAGTAGGAACAAAGTACTCTTTCCTTCCACTGAAACACAAGCATTTGAACTTCACAAAAATACCAGCAAAACAAAACAACCTGGGACCTACACACAAACATCCTTGTACGTTTGCTCTCTTGGCAAACATTGTAGTTGCTACAATCTGATCCTTTGTCCTTAAACATGTGGTTCTTAAATAAGAATTAAATTCTACATTTAGGAAGACTCAGGTAGTTCTACTCCCGCTTGAAGTTAGGACCATTTTACATCATTGGTATTACGGAATCACTTAGTCGCTGACTTAAGAAAAGAAGTATTTTCCCACAAGGAGCCTCACACAGGCAAGCATGGACACACTGATTTGCAGGAGCTAAGGATCGGACCTTTGCATATCGTAATCGGTATCACAAAATGTAAGTGAATTATTTTGCATCATTTTAAATGTGCACTGGGATGAGGCCATGCACATTTCTGAAGAACAGATCTGACCCTGTCAAATCAAGGGCATGTAAATATATGGGTTTGTTAAGTCAGTTCATGCAAACAATAATTTGATACATGCTGAACCACACTGGTGTCTCTAGATCACGCTGACCTGCTGGCTATTTTCAGCCATTCAGTAGACAGAAAACAAAATAAACATATTTGCTGAACCACTACAGTGGAAAGTTCAGACCAGAAACAGAATGCAGTATAAGTATTAGAAAATAAAATAGTTAGTAACATTGTGTTGATTATATCCACAAATTACAAAGGGTAGGACACTGATTATGTGACATGTTTCAATGCAGGTGGAAAGGGTCGAAAATGACCTAGTAACATGGTGATCCACAGCTTTCAAATGTAAGTTTTAATTCTAATATTGGTATCTTACCTTAAATGAACCTGAGAACGCAATTTATTACATTGAAAGAATCTTAACTATGACCAATGAACATCTGTGGAATCATTTGAGAGAGACAGCAACAGAATCAGTAACTATAGGTAACAAACATAAAAAGTGTCTCTCTTAATTGGTAATTAGAAAGGGATTCATGCAGGGTTGGATAAAGGCTTATGCAATTAGGTCAAATTAAAGTTCTTGTATCATCTGCTTCAAAAATAGATTCACAGATTATATTGATCCAAGACTTTATTTCTTTAGCACGGTTTGCATACCTCAGTTTTGTATGTGTGGGACAGAGTTACATACATTTAACTACTGAAACTTTCCAGTAAGAGTGGTTCAGTGTGTGTTCGGTCCTTTGAGAAAAGTTGGTATCAACTGCTACACTATATACCCATATGTATATATAGCATGCATTATTGTTTCTTATTCCATTTCCCAGACAAGTAGTGAAAGCACGTTCAGTTTTCAGAAGGTCACACATAATATGCAAGTCACAAAAGCAACACCTTTTAGACTAGAAATTAGAGCAGCTAAAATTAACAGAAAGTACTCACTTTACTTTTCTTCTCTGTTTTTTAGCTGAAAATGCAGCTGGAGGTGGTGGCGGAGGAAGCGGAGAGGACGGAAAATCCAAAACCTGTATAATTTTGTAATTCTTTGTCTCAGACGCTGTTTTCTGCTACAGAAAAGACATCTAGAAAGAACTTCAATAAGCCCCAGTGGATTTCTGTTTCACATAGAATAGTATAGAACGATCTATTAACAAACCTCTTAAACACTCGCCATTTGGTGGAAATAATTTTTAATGGAGTAAACAAAGAGTTACAATTAAAAACTGGAAAATTAAAAGAAAAAATAATTGTGTGAAATGAGTTAACTGTGTGCTCTAGATACTTTTTCATGTCACTCAATTTATATACAGTATTTTTATTAAAATATGTAACTTCTGAACACTGTCCAGAAAAAATATAAATAATTTTGATAGATCTTATATGAAATTACCGAATGAAATATAACACATCCAATTAACACAAAAAATCTTTTTTTTTTTAAACTTGTATGTTTAGCTTTTTATATTATGCTATCTCCTTAATCTGGAATTGTCCTTTTCCTTCATTCTCAGTGCTATATAAAGTTCTAGAGTAAATACCTCCTTCATCTTAGGAATGCTCAACGCAATTCCCCAGGTTATATTTATTAAAAAGCAGGTCCATGGGACACAGTATTTTTTTAAAATTACCAGGGATAAATCTGTAAATTGTTGCCGTAACCCAGAGAAACCACTCGTTTGCCCATGTGCAAATGGCTCTGCCCCCAGTTCCTAAACTGACCGCCTGCTATCGTAAAAATCTAAAAACGCAGACCATAAACATCATACTTTGCACACAAGTAAGAGTTTACTACAATGCCCACACCAGTGTATCTAGAGCAGGATCTACATTCACAGGCATTTTTAAAGGCTCATGTGCTCCCAGTGCATCTTTTTTAAAACGCAGTAAATGAAAGTATTTGAAAACCAGTGAACTGTCACCAATTTAATCTTGGGACAGAGAGGAGAGCAGAAGTAGACCACATCAGAATTCACATTCCCTCCCTTTCTACAACCAAGAGGACAGACTGCACACAAATTAGCTCTTCATAAACAACAATCTCCCCGCCAAAACCTCCTGCTCTTGAAGAATGGGAGGTCCCTCCATCCTTCTACTCCGGTCTCACGAAGCTGGTTCTTCCTGCAGATGAAGGAAGGAAAAGGGCTAGTGTTTTATGCACAGATCTGAGTATTTCACTGGAACCAGTTCCACATCTAAGGGGAGACAGATGTCAGATGCAATTCCTGCAACAAACGAGCCTGATGGGCAGACTCAAGCCTACCACTTTCTTCCCCCTTTCAAGAAAGCAGACCCATACTTTTCTTTCTCCAAAGGGCCCTCAGCATCCACAGAGAAGGGAGAATGATTGAATGATTTGCCATATAACATACCTTTCTAAGAATGCTCTATGAATGTAGATACTGTGTACAAATATCACCCAAAATTGAAGGAATCCACACACACAAAAAATTAATTTATTACATCCTTATTTATAAATGGGCCAAATATTTTACGCAGACTTGGTTATGACATAAAACTGGGTGTCATGTATTATCTTCTGTTTTAAACGCAGATACTAAAGTAAGCTATTTCAAAGTTGCTTGATCATCTGATTTTATTCAAACTGTATTGTTATATTTAATATCTATACTGTACCTTTTCATAACTGTATTTTGAAGTCCCAAAGAGGAGTTAGTTATACAGAACACATCATATACACTACTTGAAGCAACAAATATAGCAACACATTTGACAAAAGCCCCTTTGGGCAAGTTGCATACATGTAAGCAGATTGCTGCAGATTGGATTTGACTCTCAATCAAGCTTGCATGATGACAGAGAATTAAGCTTTAAATCCACCTTCTTACCTAAAGAAGCCTTCACGCAAGGCTACGTTTATTTCTTGCTCAAGGACACCCTAAATATCTCCTTGTACTGTCATCTATTACGTAAGTACAAACTGTTTAAAATGTAATTATGTTAAGTAATATTTGTAAATAGAGTTCTCAACTTATTCATATGAGTTCATGTAAAATGTTAATAAATAAACTGCAACTATCTCTGCTGTTACACTTTCCACATACTTTTAATAAATACTTTTAATAAATACTTTCTATAAATATATCTACAGTGGGAAGTACTTATCAAAAATATTTTTTATACAACATTAACTTTCCTCAGACGAACACAACCATGAAAAGGACTTGTCCTTTATATTCGAAGTAATTTTCATCTGACAAAGAAAACGGCCACTGTAACTATTCATGTGCAGACCCTTTCTTTGGAAACATAAAGAAAGCTTGAAGTTGTATGGCAATTTGAAGAGGAAGACGAATGCAGTAGGTTTCTCAAGCAATATACATTCCTTACTTGTATATTTAGGATTACACTTTAAAAGAAGGATTAACATTCAATCAATGTTAAGGAGATCAGAAACCACAGATAGCATACAAGTCACATGTACATTCCCAGTAGAAAGCCACACACTTTATTTATATCAAAAATTTCACCAACCAACCAGATTTTTATAAGTAGAATTATCAGTCACATCATATTATAACCGAAACTTAAAGTCACAATGAACTAAACTTTTCTAAGGAGCAGGGGATGCATTTCACATATGGTTTACTTAATTCAAGCAAAATACAGATATGATAAAAACTGAACTTCTCCAATAGCATTTCAAAGTACTTATAGAGACTAATACCTGAATATTGAAGTCTACATGACCAATAAATTTAAGGCTATTAACTTGCATTTAATAAATTAGAAATATGAATATATTAAAGTATACGGCTTTAAACTAATAACAGTATCTTCCAAGATGCCCCTTTACAAAAATCTGACAATAACTGAACTTTGGGATAAAATAAAAAGCAGCCACCTTCCTTAATGTAATGTAAATAAACTATATTCTTGTTTGTTTACATCCCTCCTACTTTTAAGTCTGGGTGCCACATATCTTTTGCACTGAATTGAAAAAAATATTTATTTTATTTCATGAGTAGACAGCCTATTACAAGAAAAATGAAGTTGTTGCACCTGAAGCCTTCTATAAAGACAAGCCGCTGAGATGGTCCACCTGAGTGACTGCAGAAGAGGTATATTGGCACAAAGAGGTCTCTGGTCCCTAACTATAACCAGATTTCCACACTTGAATCTTGGCAATTCATGAAGAAGTTGAGCCCACGTCAATTTCAAGTTTCAGAGAAACAAGTCTTGAAAATATTCATCAAACTCCTCCTCCCTGTCAAAAAAAGAAAAAAGTCAAAGGAAGTTCTGCTTTGGATCTGTACCTAGGAGATAATCTTTGTTTAAAAAGATTCAGTAGACTTCTGATCAGAATTTGTATCCACATAAACCATTTTGGCTTATTCAGTACATTCCAATACCCTCCACATTTCCCCTTCTGTGTGACAGCAGTGAGTTGGCTGTTCAGGATTTTCTTCTAAGATAGTTAAGGGTACAGAAGGGGGTAAGACAGCAGTGGCACAGTAGTGGCTTGTCAAAGGCGTCTCCTCCAGTGTTGTGTATGTCTCCTCTTTAAAAAAAACACACTTAGGTTCACTATATGGAAGAAGATCTGACACAACATTACATGTCAGAATATCCATTGAAGGACTCCGGAAAAATCTCTGCCTTTTCAGTTTTGAATGGACACAGTACGTTTTACTGCTACAAGTTCACTAGATCAAACTAACCGTGATTTTTCATCTGCTTCTTGTAGAGGACCTTTCCAAAAGTCAGAATCAGAGGGACCATCTTGTGCATCGCTGTTATCTGAATCTGTTAAAAAATAATTAGAAGTGCTAATGAAATACATTTTAATTTTTTTTTAAGAGGGTAAAATGCTAGGAACAATGTTTAATTGTAACCAGGAGAATAAAAAGAACACGTTGCTTTGCATAAAGTAAAAAATGAGAACATTTTCTGATATTATTCAATACAGCATCAAAAAGACTCTTGGACCTCATCTGGGTGTTCCTGCTCCAGCAGGGGGATTGGACTGGATGATCTTTCAAGGTCCCTTCCAATCCCGGACATTCTGTGATTCTGTGATATCATGAACTAATATTTTGGCCAAATTTAACAACAAACATGTCAGAACACTGATCCTGACACAACAGCAGCATATCACTTTGTTCCTAAAAGTAAGGGTTTATAATCACAAGCACCAAATCACAATACAGTTTCAACTCATGGTATTAAGTGCATCAATTACTTCTACTTGAATGACAACTTTTATCAATGGTAACTTACCAGTGAACTGGTCAGAAAACATGGATTACTGCATAACTGTTTTGTGTAAGTATTCAGAAGGAGTGAAATGCAAAAAGAAAATCTGATTATCAGAAATATGCCACGACCTAAAAAACCCAATCTTCCAATAGAGCTTCCCTGACAAAACAGAGACTTAGGGCACAGTCTGAGGCATAAGTGAAGAGCTGCAGGTTTTCCTGGGAAAACACAGGTGCTGAGAACATTCCTAAGAACATGTAGCACAACAGAGCAATCAGCAGAAACGCTCAGTCCCTTCTGAACAGCCTGCAGCAAGAATGGGTGTGACCAGGAGATGGGGCTTGTTTCAGCAGAGAAGAACCTGGGGCTGGAATGAGAGACAGAGCCGGGCAGCGCCCAGGGAGCCCCGAGCGCCTCCACCTGCGACCAGCCGGCCTCTGAGGGGGCAGCTGGAAAACACTTCAGTTGAAGCCTGGGATTTATTTAAAATCTATTACTTTTTTTGAGTAGAGTACATATTAGTATCATTCCCTGAAAGGAGACGTAGTAATTATTATATTGGAAAAGTACTTTCTTTATATGGCACACATTACACAGCATAAATTTGCATAACTGGGCCCATGCAGTTATTAATAATGTACCTATTTTTGCCCTCTCTACTCTTTTCTGGAACAACCCGACCTCTCATTTTTATGATTATTTCCACTCTGTTATCTGCCCACATTTTTATTCCTTACTTAAACTTAAAAGATTCCCTTCTTAAAATTCCTTACACTTTTTCTCCAAGAATTTGTAATTTTTTGGACCCTTCATATCTCCCTGTTTTCACAGAGCATTCTTATGCTCTTATAAAATATCAAAACTGCCAGTGAATAAAACTAAGACTAATGACAAATGACCATGAAATAACACAACTTATTACAAAAACATAAAAAGCAGAAGATATTAAAATACTTTACCTTTATCCGAATTATCTGAATCTTCTGAAGAAACCTCATCTGGAAACAAACACCATTTAAAAACAATAAGCTTATTTTGGTTTTATCTGTTCTCCTAAATTGTTCACAAGGATATTTGCATCCCACTGTACTACACATAAGCACGTGCAGATGCACCCAGCACACATTAAAAGCACGCAAGCAAACACAGAAGTGAAAAGATTTTTTTTGCACGAGTTCAAAGGTCATCAGTTTGAGCTCAAATACGTTATCCAGAGATCTGTGGTGTAAAAAGGTTATCTAACATTTCCAAAAGGCTTTCAACCCCAAAGCCTTAAGGAATTAAATACTACACAACCCTTTATGGTACGCAACGCCCAATTCTTCAATGTATTCTCCTTGCAACGCATACTTTTCAAAAGGCTCTCCCTCTCTGTAAATGTAAGAAATTTATCTTTTGTTTCCCTCCAAATTTATATTTTTTGTGCATCTAGGAAATTTTACCTAAGAAATTTATTGTTTTAACTACCTGTGTTACACAGTCAAGAAAGTTACATATCTACATTTATACATAACTACATATCTATATCTATCCATATACAGCTATAGCAAAACAATGACTCCACTAACATATTTGAATATGTTAAAAATTGACAGTCTAAAATTTAAATTTACCTTTATGGGTCTTTTTTTTGGACTTCTTTTTTGCTGACCTAGATAATTTTGTCTTCTTAATTTTTGGTTCTTTAGAGTTTGGTACAGATGTGCCCCTTTTCTTGCGTGCTTTGACTTCTTTCCTCCTTTAAAAAAATGAATGTACATCTTCTGTGTTAAATGTTCTATGTACTCCTCAAGCAAGAGTAGATCATAAGTATTTAATTACACCGGACAGTTGTCTTTTTTTTTTTCCCTGAAACTTTTTACTAGGTAAACCGAAAAAGATTAAATTAGTTAAAATGAAAAGTGCTATAGAAACACTAGAGCTCTGTAGCCAAAGACAAAGGACAGGAAACGCTCAAGGTGCTAAAATGACACTGATGCAGGCAACAAAACCAGTGAATTGGCAACCAAAGATTAAAATAAAAAAATTATTAAAAAGTAATTTTATGACATGCCAATTTCCTGATATTGAAATCTTATTTTTTTCTTTTACCAAACAATTCCGTACATGTAATGAGAAAAACACAGGTTTTGAAAAATATTTTCATATTTGATAGTGACAAAACTTGAGGCAGAAGAATCTCATGTCTTAGAACCTGCTGCAGAGTAACAATCCATGTATTTTAATTTCAGCATTACTTATATAGGCTTACTGTATAAACATAGGGTTTTTCCTGCTTCTCTGCACAAAGAATTCACTAAACTTTTTCAAAATACTACTCTGCAGTTGATAAAGTGTTTGACTCTGCTTACTCTGAATTCAAGTGGTTTTACAATTTTGCTTCCAAACAGAAGCAAGACAAATCAAACTAATCTCAGTTAGGTAATTCTCCTTCTTAATATGTGCCTACACAGTGCTTTAATGAAACTGAATATGAATTACCTTTTAAAATAGGTTAATGAACTATCTTAGAACTATCTATATCCATATAGATGCACCTTTGATCTGTGTTACTTTGAAAAAGAAATCATTATTTCCTAGCTCAAAGGTTTCCCTTTCACATCCTTTTCAGGTAATTGTCCGGCTTAACTACTGAGCTGTGCAACGAAGTTTATGCCACATCAAGATTCAGAAAATCATAAAACCTGAATATCAACAGATGTGGAATTCAGTAAGATTGTAGATGATAATAATAATATTAAAACCCCAAATCTTAATGCACACATTTTATAGGTTCAAAATTCACTATTTTTCTCTCCTATTAATAAGTGATTCTTAAAGAAGAACAAATACTCAGAGTTTCAAAGCACATTCATGTGACTGACACAGAAACCCACTGTTTCTAAGAAATCAAAAGCATTCCAGTTCTTAGCAAGAGGGAAAATAAAAAACAGTGTTGTGCATAAACTTCCAGAAAATAATCACAGGGCTGAAATTAAGCAACGAAAACTTGTGTGGCAACAGGATTCTTCCAGTTTGAGGGGTTTTGTACTTTCATTAGCAAAACAATAACTCTCAACGCTGTCAAGACAGTGACTTAATAACTCCAGATCTGCATCTATTTCAATACAAACAAAGTCCTTAATCATCTAACTGAAGTCCTCCCTCTATTTGTTGTTCATCATAACTGTTACCTATCAATAACTCAGTCCCCATATTTCCAAAATATTTCATTACCGGTGATGAAAGTTTAGTTTGTAGGAACATTCTGGACATACTCCTAAAAAAGAGAACATGAAAACATTACACCCATACATATGATAAGCATAATTAACAAAACTTATTAATACATATATAAAACTAGATAGAACACTATCTTCTAATTTCAGTAGCTTTTCCTTCAAAACAAAAGTTACAGTGTCATTACAGCCAGGGTTGACAAAAATAGCACAACAAAAGTCTTCACAAAGTATTTCACTAAACCTGGAGAAGGATCACAAGTTAAGCACTGGCAACTCTTCGTCAAAAAGTATCAGTGCTTATCATGCACAGATATCCCATTTTATGGATCAAATTGTTCTACAGTTATACTGAAGACCTCTAAGTCTCTTACAGCTTTGCCAGAGAACAAGTGCTGCCACATGGAGTGTCTTGTGTACAAAAGGGAAAAGCACCATTGACTTGCTTAACACAAAATCACTGTGTAAACTGTGGTAAGTTTAATTATCTGATGAACATATCAAAATGTTCACCATATTGAGTAAGAAAATCCCACTCAAGAGACAAGACTGGAAAAGGAAGTGATTTAATTCAAGTTAGAATTTTTGGAGGAAAACATAAGTATTAAAAATAAAATTAGTTGAGCTGAAGGTGTGCAAGAAGTTGTCTGGTTCAAAGCCCTAAAATCTCCTAAGCCGCATAATTGATTAAGCAATGACAATGATGAAACCCTCCTTGTAATGCAGTGTTGTCAGTTAAAACCAGACATGCTTGTATACAAAAGAGCTTCTAATCAGTTTTTCTAATTTAACGATAGCACCAATTACACAGCATGAAGCTCTCAGACTCATCTACAATGATAATAGCCATTCTCTCTAAATCAAGACCATCATACTATCTGCAATTAACTTAACAAAATTATCTCCTGTTCAGCATTTTCCATTTGGCATGAGCTAATATAATTACTTATCAGTGGGTCTCACTTGATAAGCTTTTAAAGCACAAGATATTTGTATTCTTTTAAGTGTACATATCCTTGAAGAGCTGACTTACTCAATTTCACAAGTGCATTCTTCTTTTCACCATGTTCAACGTAACCAAAATTCACCTCCCAGCTCTTCAGGCCTTCTTTCTCATCACAGTGCTTATTTCCACAGGAAAACTGACCTTTAAAGATGTCAAAACCAGCAAACTGTGGTTCAATGATTAACAAGCACAGGTTTGGCGTTATATTCAGTTTTGCTCAGTTTTTGCTTTTTCTTTTCTATTTCAAATAAAAAAGCTCAAATAGGAAACAATGACAGATAATGACAGAGCAAGTAATCATACTTGTCTAATATTGCATCTTTACAGAAAGAACATAACTTGAAAGTATATGTTATGAAATACTAAGCCTAATACTGAACTCTGAAGAAACTGATGTCAAATTCTGTATCTTAAATGATTACTTAGCAGAGGCTGATGGATCAAGAGATGTGATTCAGACATCTATCTTCAATGACATCAAACTATTTAAAGTATCATGTATGTACAAAATTAAGAGATCCATTGTTCTTATTACCTTACTAGTCTACCTGATATACTGGACACACAATTTGTATTCTAATGACTTCCCATAAACATTCTACTTTTCTTTTAAGAAAAGGAAATCCAATTGTACGAGAAACTATATGGCAGCTTTAAAAGTTTCCCGGGGTTTATTATGCTAAGTACAACACTAATCTTACAACTATTTGCACATAACCAATGTTGTTTACACCACTGGGTTCCCAATATTGCAGCTATAAAGATACATATATTCCCTTCGCAGGAGGCTGATTTGTATGCAGAGCTGGCAGTAAGGATGTGCATTAATAGGCTCACGAGCACGACTGCTGGTGAACGATTAACCTCAGAACATTCTGCTTAAGCTGCTAACTAATGGATTGGCAGTGTCCTCAGATACTTCAGTTCTGCAATGTAAAATCACTTGCAATGCTAACATTTGAATCTAAAATAAATCCCCAGGACTCCCTTTTTAAAAAAGTTTCAAATTAATAGACATTTAATATGTTTAAGCCTATGTAAGCTATGGCTACCAGTACCCTCTGTCATCAGCAATAATTTGTATCCTCTATAAAGAAGTAAAAATCTATAAGGCAAGATTTATGCTACACAAAACTTCCTTGAACTTAACTAGACTCTGTTTACTTCACATCTTCTCAAATAAAACCCTAAAACAAACCCAGAAAAATAGGCAGAGAGTAAAGACAGATACATGAATTTTATTTATGTTTAGCTGCTCTTTACAGTATGTAAAATCGATTTTGGATATTCTACATTTTGGATGTGAAACTGGGTATGTTCACAAGAGCAAAGTTGGAACAGCATCTTCAGATTGCTAAGGCAAGCAATAAATTCTTGGGTAAGCCAGAACTTAACTGCATAAACCACCGTAGTTCTGTGCCCTTACACATTCACTTGCATTTATGATTATCTAAACATTTTATATCATGGTAAGGTTTTTTTTAGTAGACCCCTGCTCCATGCCATAGCCATGTACAGACAGCCATGCTTCTCTTACCCTCCTTCCACGCTGCAATCCCCACAACACATATTCAAATGTTTAATTGAATACAGAATTCTACTCTTTCTGAAGGCTTTTTCAGTAGGATTTATCACTCTAGTATATCTGAATGTCATAGAAGCATTAAAAACCATATTTCTGTGAAGAGATCATTATAATCCCCATCATGTATATGAAGAACCAAAATCAAAGGGAACTACAGACCAGATTATTCAGTACTTGAAAAATGATTTTTCCCACAGTTACATGTCCAAGAAAAGTAGACACAGAATCCAGGGTGCCATGTGGACAGTTACCTAATTTAATCAGCAAGAAAACTGTATGTCCAAATTCCATTTCTGTCTCAAGTTCTGTCACCTTGCTATGAGCTGCAGGGAAGTTATTGCCTTCGTGTTCAGAATTATAACTCCTATAATCTGGCTGTTAAACGTGTGCTTTTGAATACTATTAACGCCTTTTGCTTCTTGAAGAAGAGCAGAATAGGTGGAAAATACCAGTACTACAAGCTAACATACTAAGGAAATCCACTAAGTCAAAAGAGTGATTTTAATGCATTTTGTTCAGAGCTTAGATGTACCAGATAGGTACAAAGACACATGGAGCACCATCCAGGTACTGACACCCTGCCTATTTTCCACGGAGGAAGTTACACAAGAAAAACAATTAATGGAAACAGGTTGGGAAGAACATTTGTTTAAATGCATATTATATGTGCACTTATATATATATATAAATATTTTGTATATTTTATAAAATAGGCTAAGAAAGACACTTTTAAGTGAAACGTTAGCTTAATGAAATAGTGGAAAAAATGGAGTAGATCAATTAGCAGGTATTAAACCCTATTTTGGCAAATAATATGTCTGGCTGGAGTATTTTACTTATTAATTTACAAATTCAAATAAGTAGAAAACAGAAAATACACCCGCATGTCCAGCTTGCTTTCTGCATATTGCTGAAGAAGTCCTATTTCACCTCTAACAATGAACTTTCTACCAGTATTCCTACAGAAAACTTCTACCACTCTTGCCTTTGGCCTAAAATACCTTTTATTTTAAAATTTTACGCCGTATCTTACTACTCATCCTTCGAAAGTAGAGGAAAAGTACTTGGGAATGCAAGTCAAATGTATTTTTTAAATAGCTGAAAAGCTTTTCAATTTAAGGATTTATTTTAAGACCAACTACCTCATTTAAAGTAGGGTTTTTACCTTAAGATTTTAATTAAGAAAATGCCCATTTTGTAGAACCATTAATTGAAACTGGCAACATATTAAACCATTAACTGCCATTAAGGTTATATTTTAAATTTCACGAGATACAACAGCAATCTCCAGTATAACCTCCTTTCAAAACACCTATGGGAAAATATTGGAGTGGGAAAGAAAAGAAGAGGAAGAAACAATCTGGTATTTACAATCAATTGCATAATTGATACCTCTCCTTTCACTCATCCTAACTCTTCCTCTCCATGACCTCTCAAGGACAGACACCGAAAACAACCAAATATGAGTGACCCACTCCTGCGTTCCCTTCTTAGCACACCCCAAAGCACAGCACAGTGCACCAGCACTGGCTCTCGTTACCGTGGTTATTGTCACAGCTAAAAGAAGCACGTGCTCTCCGTTTTTTGATGTGAATTTATCAGACAGGTAGGTATTACTGCTCTATTACATTTAGTTAAAGCCACTTATACTACTGATTTATACTTAAAAATATCAAAAGAAAGGCATTAAAGATTCACACTTTTTAAAAATAACAGTTTGAAACTGCACTTGAAAAGTGCATCTAATACACCAGATAAGGTTGAATTCTTGCGCCCCTTAGTGGTGAAAGATTCTATTTCGCAATTCTCACGTACCAATTGTACATTTTCCATTCAGATTTCATCAAAAAGCTTAAAACATAATTCTGCACTTCCCCCCACATTTTAAACACGGAGAACCAACCATTAAAAGTGCAATACAGCTTTACCTTTTTTTCCCCATGAAGACATAAATTGTTCCTAAATTACTCATTTCTCATTTAATTTTAATTATCTTTTAAAAGCATTCAATAAAGCATATAGCTATATCAAATGTAACTATCTCTTAATGTAATCTGTGGTGCTGAATGCAACATATGACTAAACTACCTTTAGAGCTTTCATCTTTCTAGCTTAAAACCCTACCACTAATGTTCACACTTCCTTCTGTGAAATGTGATTGAATTTTTTGTTTCAAAACAAGTGTATTTCTAACTTCTTGTAATACATTATAACAAATATAGCTGTCTACAGGACTGTTCTGATGCATAGCACTGCCCCATGCAATTTTCTTACGCGTGCGTGCATGACTTCGGCAAACCGTACACACGTATGAAGATCCACCCACAGGGAGAGCGACACATTCACACCGTGTTCTTGCTCATCCAGCTACTTGAAAAAGTCCCTGTCCCTGGGCCAAGGAATGGGGACCCTGTGCAAAATCCTAGTAACACGTTGGTAAGAACTTGCACACGGAAGCAGCCAGAATAAGCTACCAATTTAGAAACAAGAATGGAAGACATGACAACCATTTCCACCAATTCCCACTGAAGTTTTCAAAATCAATTTAGCCTAAGACTGACATCACATATGGAACTTTAATTTAAAAGTTAGCATTTTGCAAAACAGCATTGGAGAAACTGTCAAAAAAATTATTTCCTGAGGAAAAGTATCAAGAGATTTCAATTAAAGGTTTCAAAGACTAATGAGGTAACATAGAATGACTGAAGAAAACCAGCTAAAAAACATGTCCATGGAATTCTACATTGTTAAATGCATTACATTGGTGTTCATTACAAATCTGACCTTGTGAAAATAAATAATATGTTCTCTTAATTTTAATACATGCAGGTGAGTGTGCACTTTAGAGCTGCGTGGCATGAAACAGAAAAGTCAGGTCAATTTATTGTCCATTATTATCTGATGAACTTACCGCTATTGTCAAATACTGTCTAACAAAATCATGTCAAAAAGCAGCAAGAAAAGCATCAAGAAGGAATGTAATACAAAATGAAAACCGGCATTACCTTTTCCCGAAATTACTTCTTTCTCATGTCGCCATCTAAATCCAAACTGTTAAGATAAGAACAGAAATTAAGTTGTGAATAGTCAACATATTCAGTAATATAAGGAATAATTTCAGTTGACTGATGTCCTGCACGTGGTTCATTCATTCAGTTGTGGTTTGTAAAATTTAATTTCTTTCTCTATTAACTAAAAATATCTTTCTGCCTCTGCTTTCCAGGATTCCAATTTACCCATGCAATTTGAATGCCAGTAGATGCTGAACGGCTTTCTAAAGGCTGCAAAACAGGCAGAAGAACAAATAGGGAAGTAGGATAGACTACTTTATTAGATACTGTAATGCAATTTTGTCTACTCTAAAAACTGAGAAGACCACTGAATACTGAAAAGTCATACTAGCACACATCACTGCACAGAAGTATCTATTGCTGTGTGTGGTCTTTAATGCTTTAATGTTGTTTTTTTTTTTTAAACATAATAACTCTTTATCTGAAGGGCAACAGTATGGAGTTCCCATGCATGAAGTGTTATGTGGTTCAAAGAACAGTGGAAAAAACAGGGAAAGAAAAGTTTTGGCTTTTAAGAATGTGCCATACTCTAACATAAATGCTCTGCACCTTAATAACAAGGCTGAAAAAACCAAGCAGAAAGACACTGGTAGCAAAATCTTTTGTTGGCACTGATATTCCCCAAGTCAATATATTACATAAAGACATCCAAGAAAACTAAAAATGTGTACACCAACAAACTATTTGCCTCTTTAATGAGCCCACTCGTTTTCAAATTGGTATTAAAACATAAACAATGTTTTCACACCTACTGGCTTCACCAGTAAAAGAAAAAATCACAGGAGAAGATCAGGTTCTGCTGTCACACTGTATCTGATGACAGCGTGCTAAGGCTGCATCAGGCTGTGCTCGGCCTACTCTACAGATCTGCAGTGTGGTCTAAAGTACCACCATACCACTCCAGTCACACAAAAACTCGTCAGTTGTAAAAACCAAGAACTGTGCTGAACCATTCAATGAAAACAGAATGTAAAACATATCTGCAAAGGTAGAATTCATGATGGAAACCAACCACTCCAAAGACTGATGGTAATTGCCTTTGCTCTTTTAAAGGACATTTCTTGTTTTACAGGGTATTTTAATTGTGAAAAGCTTGTGATGCAATTGAAAAATACTGCAAGTTTACAATTAAAAATCAACATTATTTTGGCACCAATTTTGCACATGTGTGCTGCTGGCAATAAACATTAAAAAACAATTTGACCTTATCTGCATGTTTGCTTTTTCATAGTCCATCTGTTACTTTACCAATCACCAAGCTTTCCACGCTCACTTTTGCTAGACTGAAGTAGACTTTTATACAAATTTTCCCTCACAGTCCGTACTTGACTCAATAAGAAATAAATCAGATTCTATCCTTACAGAGTATTTCTGTAATGATATCAAGAAAAAGAAGCAAAATAGAAGAAAGGAGGGAGCCAGAACTGCCTGTAGTACATCTAGGACAGAAGTTGTCCTCATCTGCACTAATTTTTGCCAATTGTTCTTCCACCAATTAGTGGAAAAAGACAGAGAGCGGCCAAGACTAAGAAGAAAAAAAACACACAAAAAGCCAATATAAATTAATTCCTCTAAGCTAAAATATCACGAACATATTAAACTATGTAGGAAAATTTAAAATTAGGGTATGCTCTCAAATAGTCCACCTGCAATATTAAGGAATGCAAAAGCATTGTCAGCAGACAGCATTTATTCTGCCTCATCTTCTTTGTTAAGTGGGTTCAACAAGATACTAAATGAGCTACTTCCACACAGTAGACCAAGAACAAGTAGAACAACTCCAAAATAGTTGTTTTATAAGAGTATCAAAAGGCTAACTTGATAAGAAATGATAGTTTTAAAAATGTGAAAGACCATTTAATATCCATAAACAATAAAATTCCCAAATTAAATATGGACTGTGTGTGTAATATGTGTGCTGCATTGGCTGCAGCAACAACTAACACATCCACAGTCACCTCTTCCAGAAAAAAAAGAAATGTATAAACTTAGACAACACTGTGGAAATAAACAGCAGATATTGTAAATGTTTTTATTTTCACAGGAAGGCCTCCGTGCTGAAAAACTATTACAAAAGTGAACATATTAATATTATCAAGTAGAAAACAAGTTGGCCTAGAAATCTGAAAAATATCTGGAAATAAAAACAGAAGAATAAAATGTATTTTTTTTAATGACCAGGTGTCAGACAGATTTCATTTCTTAGCAAACAGGAGACATTTCCAATCTATTAACCTACAAAACAAAGCACATAAGATTCTTTCTAGGAAAATAATAGAACAAAGAGAACATTTCTAGCCCAATGCGCATCAAAGCAAAACTTACATGCAGAGCACTCTCCCTTGCTGCACTGCAAAACTGACAACAGAACTAAACTATCTGACAATACAGAGGGGCATTTATCAGCCTCAGAGCTTGCAGACAAGATGCACTGAAGGTTCAAAGACAACCTTGACCTAAAAAAATTCTGATCTACGGAAAATGTAAGGAGTGACAGAAGCATCACAACCAAGAGCTGTCAGAGCACGTTCTTCCAGTGTCTCTAACCACCAAAGGGTCACCTTGGCACTTCTCATTAAAAGCAAAGGATAAGATGATATGTCCTAACTACACAAAGAAAAATGGCATCATGGGTCACAAGGTTCCATAAGCCTGCGGTGCGAGCCAGCCCGGTGAGTGCAGGTGTGCAAGCACCAGCGAAGACCCAGCCAGACCAGCCCTTCGGCAGGTGAAGCAGCTGGGGAGCAAGGAGGGCGAGTCGGTCCCCACCAGCCCGCTCTGGGTGTGAGAGCACCTCTGTACCTCTAGGGATGAGAGAATAGGAGGGTCTGCTATGGGACCAGAGGAGTCCCAGCCATCTGTGTGTGTATGTGTGTATCCATGCTTGAATGTGAGTGAAACAGCTTGAACCAGCAAGTGAAATGTGGCTGTGGCCTTGTGGTTTCTATGTTTTGGGGCTTCTTAGTGTTTTCTTTTGAGTTTCAGTCTTTGACAAGGTGTTCTGCTTAGTTTTCAGACCTCAAGAGATCCCCTCCCATGAAACTGGCCCTTATCATTATCCAGTACTTAGGAAAACAGTGTTTTTTCTCAGAAGGGAAGTTTTAAATGAGATCTGAGCTACAATCTCTAGGTAGAGGTCTTCAGAAGAATTAGCTGGCTAGAGAATTTTGGCTAGTAGCAAAACAATTACACCTGTGAAAAGTCAGATGAGTGTGTATGTGCAAGTCTCAATCTATGCCATAAGTGTGTGTATACATATATATATATAAAACATCAAAGAAAACTGATCTCCAACTTTAATTTGACACCACTTAGCAGGATAGAGAATCACAGAAGAGCCCAGGTTAGAAGGGACCTCAGATGATCATCTGGTCCAACTTTTTGTGGGAAAGGCAGCCTAGATGAGATTATTTAGCACCCTGTCCATCCACATCTTGAAAACCTCCAGTGATGGGGACTCTACCCTGTCACTGGTGAGGCTGTTCCAATGTTCTCGCTGCCAATAATTTCCTTCCTACACCAAGACGAAGCATCATCATGTAAAGCATCAACAACTATCATATGAAAGACTGGCCAGCTGAGAAGCTTGTAACCCACAGCGCACCAGCACTGCAAAGCAGAAGGTACAAGGGGCTAAAGATATTGAACTTCTAGTTTCTGGAAATGCAGAAAAAGAATCAAGGCATGAAAAATACGGAAGCACAGACTGCATTCCACTGGTGTGAATGGGAACTGATCAGCAGCCTATTTCTGACTTGCAAGAAAAAAATCTGTTTTGACATTGTTCTCTACCAAACACAGACATGGATAAACCTGTAACAGAGAAAAATATCATTTTTTCTATTTTTTGAAGAATTTCTAAGAGAGGACTCTCACAGGGTCAGAATGGATTTGAGAACAGAAAACATAACGTAATATAAGAGAACAAATTACATGATACAGCGGAGTTACGCTGACATGGCAATTAAAAAAATATAGGTAATGACTTATAAGCACACAAAGGAATTTGGAGTGACCTCCAAGTTAGGACAGCCACATTTGAAGTCTGACAGGGAAACACTGTTCACACAACACACACACAAAAAAGAAACTGGGGCAGAGCAGTTTCCCACAAAAGATAGCAAACATATGGAAACTTGGCACCATTGCGAAAGAAACAAAATCTGTAAGCATGCTCAAGGGAAAATCAGTTGGGAGGCAGGGCAGGGATTGAGGGATATGAACCAGCTATAGGAAAATAAAATTTACTGAAAAACATCAAAAAGGGAAGACATCCTCAGCATTTCACTTTTTGTTAATTTTTGATTTTTTCTGTACAATTTTTCTTTAGAAGGCTGTCATTTTTTTCTGCCTAATATTAGAATTTCAGCCCAGTCTTCGCAAATATTTACCAGTGAATGTTATTTTCAATATTATAAATAGTCTCAAGAACTTTATATAGGCACTGTTTGCATGGCTGGATTACTATGTGCTAACAACACTAAGATGCATCTGAGTTCAGGAACACTCTTTGCAAAATCACAACAGAAATTCACATATTCTTTTTGACTAAGAGGTCAGTTAGTCAAAAACGTGAAAAGTACAAAGGCTATTCCAGTTAAGAAGAAAAACTGGTGCTGGAATTGGACTGTTTCTCTTAAGAAAGTCTACTTATTTACAAGGGACATATAAATCCTGTTTCCATAAACAGAAAAGAACAACCAGCAAAAGACACTGCTTTACAACACACATTTCCAAAATTGTTTCTGCCAGCATTCAAGTACAAAACTCTCTTTTTAGACTCTTTTTTTTTAACAGTAACATTCCCAGGGTTTTTTTTAGGCTTTATCTAGTGCCTCTCGCCAGGCAAACCTCTCCAGCCTCTTCTCCTTAACCTCTCTGCGTTTTCTGCCTTTTTACACACACTGTACCTCTTATTAAAACACCACTTGACAGAAACGCTCCTGTTCCCACAGAAGCACATTTTTGGGGCAGTGACAATGCTTGGATTCAAACTGCTACTGCTTATTAAATAACTTGACAACTTCTCATAACTCTCTTTCTAGGGAAAGGGGTACTAACTTTCTGGTTTCACAACATATCCACAATCATAAGGTAATTTTACAAAAGGACATACATTAAAACCAAGACGATTTACAATAATGAAATGTACCTTGTTCTCTTTGTATCTACTGAGATCTGCTATACAGTATTCTTTGAACAATTTATCGTAATACTTCTTTGCAAGCCTCTTCTCCCTATAACACAAGGTATTATTTTTTTATTAAATACCAAACATGATACAATTCATTTTACATTATAATGACATTAGCAAGACAAAGACATTGTTTCATCTGAAGAACACAAGTTGCAGGGCTAGAATGCAACAGAAACACATTCATTGAGCTAAGGCCTAATTTTCACAAAACTGGAAAAATACACCTAATATATATCTACAGTATAAATTAAACTACAGGTCTTTCATTTTTAAATACATTAAAGAACAAAGAATGATCACTAGGTACGCACAGAAATTCTTAATTAGTAGGGGACAGCACAAATTTAGTACAAATGATCTCAAAATAACACGTTCTGTAACAGTTCCAGGTACCAATTCATGTCTGCTTCATCATCTTCATTCCACAGGAATCTATGGTTTTCTCTAATAACATCAAGATCCGTCTTGTCGTTTTCTCTATAAAAGGACATGTTTTTTTTAGTACAATGTAATATTAAAATGAAAAGTCAGTCAAATAATAATTTGGTAAACATCAGTATGTCACAGTTGTGATCTCCACGTCACTACATAGAGGAATATATTGCTATGGAATAAAACTATCAAAAATGCTTCCCTGGCATGCCTTTTCCCAAATGAAAAATTCACAGTGGAAACACCAGAAACAGAAACATTCACTGAAACAGTGCATGACTTGATCCTGTCTGAAAATACTTTTAATACAAAACAGTAATGTTAGACCGCATATAGATAGCTCTAAAGAAGGTTATCATTATTCTGGACAATGGCTAGAAATTCTGCACATTTCAGAAGTATTTCAGGTTTTTATTTTGAAGGTACTGCTAGATATCTCCCAACGTACTCTCAATTAATGCTCACCTGTCATCTTTTATTTTACATAACAAAACAAGAATAATTCAGCTTATGGTAAGTTCTTATGTAAAAAAAAATGGTGCAACATGAAACAAGGCAACTCTGTGGTTTGGACATTTAAAATGACTGTAGCTGCTATTTGTGACCAAAGGAATTAGTAATTTGATACGCAGCCACATCCCCCGCCAAGCAGTAATATATATTTAACAGCTTTACATAACAGAGTAGCTTTGCAGGTAAGAGGGGAAAGATTGCTCACGGTTCTTACCCAGAACGTCGGAAATCCTCCATTTTGCCACCATAGTATAAAATGTAGTCATTCACCAATTTTTTATGTCTTTGATACTGAATAAAACAATTAAGGATTTTTTCAGAAATTATCTTCATTTCTTTTACCGTAGTTTGAAACTAAAAAAACACTAAAAACTTTTTATATACTTAACAGAAAGAAGTTTTCAAAAAAAGAAAGGAATTTATTAGTAATTTTTACTTAATAACCTCTCATAAAAGCTATTTTCCAAATACAGGAATTCAAGGCAACTGAAGGCAAAACTGAACATGATCTTAAAGAATCGTACATTAGAGAACCTGCAGAAGATATTACTAGAGATAAGGTTGTTTTGAATAGACTTTTGAATTAACTAATGCATTCTTAAATTTCCAGCACAGATGCTTTTCTACAGATAATAGCAGCCTTATATAGAATTAAGTTCTGCATGAACTCTACTGAAAGAGCAAAGTGTCTCTGTGCCAGTCTAAACAAAATTCACTGTATAATTTTGTCTCAAACAGGACAAATGAGCATACAGGAAGAATCTGGAAATGCCTCTGCTGAGTAGAGGCACTCTCAGAGACATCTCGGCAACAAAAAGAAGCTACTTTGAAGAATGACTCAGTATCCGACACTGCACTGTCAACTGCTGTGATAACTGAGAAATCTCAGTGTTTCACCATAATGGATAACCTGTGCTCCATCTTCAAACTTGAAGAAAAACGAAACAGAAGGATACGGCATCCATCGATATCAAGTGAAATCTTCTTTTTCTTGCTTCTTCCCTGTTAATAATGAAAATGTTTGAGTGAAAGCTATCTTTACATTAAGTGAAAAACTTCTCACAAAAGCTAAAGATACCTATCCCATTCTTCAGCTGCGAATCGTCTGTGAACCACACTGCCTTGTTTTGCTTTTTGAAACGGCTTTCTGAGAAGGTCATCTTCCTTTACACTAAAAGCAGGGGAGAAAAAGGAAGAAAAGTTGTCAAGAACTTTTCATGAAATAAAATCTCCATATCCCAAACTTTGCATTAACTTGAACAATAAAAACTGTTACATTGCTGGTTTCTCCATGACCGAACCAAAACTTCAGTGAACCCACACAGGAGCCCTCCTGGGGCTGGCGGTCGTGTGCCAGAACCAGGGTAATGATGATATTTATGAAAGGCTCCTCACGGTTAATTAATATTGCACCTAGAAAGTGGAACAGTATAATGTGTAATAGCTTTATGAAGAAGATGAAAACTGAACAAAACCAGCCACTGTTTTAATGAAGAACAGCTATATTTATAAAATAAATTGAACAGCACAATCCCTGCTATTATTCCAGTGATTAATACATGAATTTTTTCCAAGAATGTAGGCAGACACTACAAAACCCACTCTTTCAAATTTACTACAAAGAAAAATATGCAAGAGTCCTAGGAAAGTTTCCAGAAAACCTTTTTAAATAAAGTCCATTAGCAGAGCAGCAGAGAGACAGGAAAATGTAAGAAAAATACATAATAATGTAGGTAAAATGTTCAGTATGGTGCAGAAAGTGTTGAAGGACTATGGTGCCTAAGCAAAATAAATACATAAATAAATAAAAATCTTAATAATTTAATGAGATCAGACTACAAAATTCAAGGTCAGTAGCTGTGTGAACCACTGAAAGAACTGGCGAAGAAGATTTTAAATAAGAGATGTACAGTAACATTTCAAGGATCGTGTACAACACAATTCACCAATTCCCAGGTCTCTTCACAAATTAAATAATAAAAAAGAAGCACCAGTTCTTCACTTCCTCTAAGCAGCTCTTTTATACCTACAAAGCCTGCTGCCACTTGGCCTTTTCTGCCTTGCTCTCTTAGCTGTTCCACATATCCTGATGGATCACAGTGAACAGTGCAGCCAAACCCCAGCAGTTCATACTAATACTCAGAAAAATGAAACACTCTGCTCCGAGAACTGAGGGGCATATAGACACCAGATGGACATGGCAGAACGGATCTGAATCAGCTGTCCCTGGGAGACGATATGCTTTGGCAAGCTTGACACAACATGATGCAAGAATCAAAGAAACTGATTTTTCAAAACCCTTTTCAACACCAGACTTTACACATCACAGCATAGTCTTCTATACACAGTAATAGGCCATTTGCACAAAATACATAATGCAAAGTGTTAATTCCGTTTGTTACCTTTTAGTCTTTTGCACGGACTTCTCTCCACTCTCCTCATCACTAAAATCAGAATCATAGTCTCCATGGCCACGTGCCTGAAAATAACAGACAACACAGTCAATACAGCTGCAAATGTGACATGGACACAGAGTAACTAGAAATCAGTGCTGTGCATCAGGCAGAAATGAAAGAGAGAAAGACCACAAGCAAGCAAATGCAAATTCTCATGTATGTCTAAATCAAACCAAAATCAACAGACAATGCAGAGTATATTCCAAGTAACACAAGGCAAAGACAGACATCATCAGTCTGTCAAAAGATTACTTTATAAATAATTGATATGCAGATGTACCCATATTTAATCTTCACATAGATGCAGATAACTAGAAGTATGATAAACATCTCTGGTCTTTACTTCCAATCAATCTCCCTTATATATAAAAAGGTGTTTTTTTCCCAGAAGCTACTCTTTCAGGGGGCCTGGAGGACAGAAACTCATGTGCCCACATTATAAACAAACGAAAATGAGAACCCAAGTTTTTTGGGCTGCGGTACAGCATTTTAGATCATTAGATTTTACACTGGGGTAGTTGGAAAACTGACTGAAATTAAAATATAAAAGAGCAACATGCCTGCAAAAATGTACTATCTAATCACTACAATGTTCCTACCATTAAATTAAACGCTTTTCTCCACACACTTTGGGACTACAATATCAAATTAATGCATATAAGAAAACCAAAATATCCCATTTCTTAATGGCATCAAACAATGAAGCACTGACTGATGCCCAGATGTATCACCTCAATTTTTCAAGGCACAGTTACATGTCCAAGTCTTTCACCAGAAGCAATGGCTTAAGTAGATCCCATGTCCTTCCTCACGCCTACTATGGTACCTTCCTTCCAGTTGCCCAGTTACAGCTGTGAAACTACACATGAACCTGATCAAACAACTCACCCAAGTTACAAAGGATCCTACGCCAAAAAAGATTATTTTAACCTAGGTAAGTTTACCGACAGTCCATCCAGAGTCCCCCAGCCAGCTACACCAGTGAGCTGGAGGGGCAGCACAGAAAGAGAACAATCAGAGCTGGGCACTGCACAAACCAGCACCCACACCCAAAAAACATTTACACAACTGGAACATTTACACAACTGAGGTAAAAAGAAGAGGGATGGTTATTGCACATCTGCACAGGGAAAGGTTCAACACATACTTCCTAAGGATCCTGGCAATTCAGATTGTCAATGAGAAAGGAAACTGGGTTAGAAAATCAGTGTATTTGATTCAGAATTCCTGATTCCTACATTACCTATAATCATATTCCTCCTAAGATAAAAACCTAAGGAAAACAAAATCTGCAAAAAAGATGTATCTCTTCAGGATGATTTTGATGAGGTGCCTTCTCTGGATGCAAACACCTCCCAGAAATGCCATGCTGGACAGCCAACCATACTGATATCAACATACTGATATCAACAACTGGTCTGTATCATGCAGAGTATGTAAAGCACTATCTTCTCACACTGACAGTGAAGGATTCATTTTTAAGATTTTTTAAAAACTATTTTTATTAATAATGATGAAATGTACCTTTTTTCCTTGCTTTGATACTATAATGTGCTTCTGCTCTGGAACTCCTTCTGAAGAAGACATAGCTCTTATATATGTGTATATTTGAACAAAAGCAAATCGAACTTTCTGATTTGCCTTTATGTTTTCTATTTCCCAGGAGACAAAACATTATTAGTTACCCAAAGAAAAGTGCAGCAGAGCAGATGTCTGCACATCTGGTGAAAGTGGGCCGCATGCACTACTAAAACAGCAGCAATGGCGCAACGTCCTCCCAGGTCTCATGATAATCCACGGTGCAGGTCTCCCAGCTGAGGTGGTTCTAACAGCAAGCCTGTCACTACTCTTATGAATGAAGCTTATGTGGTCTTTAAAAAAGACTGAATACCTTATGAGTGTACATCAAATACATTTATACTTGGCCTCTAAATTTTAAAAATATCATGGTAATCCAGGAATGTTTTAAACAGCAAAAGTAATACTTCCCAGATGAACACTGAGAGCTTCCTTCATACTCAAAAGGGGAGAAAGTCCAAGCCAACACAATGTGCATGAAAGTCAACATGAGACAGATGAAGTATAAAAACAGGCAAGAAGAGAAAAGTTTGAATAAAAGGAGATTTTCCCAAAGCAGTTGCCCTTGGATGATGGGCCCCAGGAAAGAAGTAGATGTACTCAGTAATCAGCTCCCAACTAATTCTGGGAATGACTCAAATGAAAAAACAAGAAAAGATGCAAGAAAAGCTGCTCCAACAGAGTCATACTGCAGGGCAGTCAGAAGCCGATGAGTGCCTTTTGGAAAGCTACGTCAAACAATAATCCCATATAAGGAAAACGTATTTAGTATTTAACTACAGTAAAACAGGGGCAAGTGCCCAAGCTAGTAGATTTTAGAAGAGGCATGAGGAGACACAGACATGCAAAATTGTCAAGAAAATTTAAAATAACTACTTTCACTATTTGATAAAACCTTTAATATAATCTTCACTTTGATGGCATTTGTCAGAAAATCAGAATGCTTTTAGTAAACTAGTACGTTAACTGCCAAATATTTTATCAAACCATGAACGTGAAAGCTACATAACTCAAATGCTACAGTGTGTTTTGTTTGTTTCACCAACTTCAAACGCTTTTTACCCAAACAACAAAACAAAGTGAAGCCACAAAACTAAAACAAGTAACAATATGCTTTGGGATACATCTAAATCACTGACATTTAAGTAATCCAAACATCTTGAATTAATAGCAAAGCAACTGGAGACAAAACCAAGCCCACTAACTTAGCGCTCCTAAAAAATGGGAACTTGAAATCACAGTAAATGTACAAACACTGTAGGCAACTGAGGACAGACAGAGGAGATGTCAACTGTTGATGTCAGGACACCATGGACTCTCCAGCTCCACACTGACAGGAGGTATTTGCATCCAGAAAAGGCACATCCTTTAACCCTCTCCACTGGGCACTCTAGTGAAATGGACACATCATAGTTCATGTTGACTCCTGTTCACAACATGCAGCTGAACAGAAAAAAGGCAGTTAAAGCAATGGCAAAACAAACCTACACACAAAACCCCAGCTTGTGCCTCCTGGCCTCAGCCCTGATCTTGCTGCTCCCCTCACAAGAGTCACTCCCATCCTTCCCTTGATCTGCCCAGCACACAGGCCTGTGCTCATGTTTGCTCACAGCCTGGATGTGGCCCAGAACAGACACAAGGGCTCAATTTGGTACAAACAAACTACTCTGGGAGGGGCTGAAAGGAGCATGGGGATCTGGAACGGGATCCTGGAACTGTCCTGGCTGGATAAAGGGTGCCACACGGAGAGTCAGAATGTGTCACTGATGTCGTCTTGAAGGCTTTGTAACCTCACTTGGTGGAAAAACCTGAGAGCATGTACAAATAGCTTCAAACCTGTCCTTCCTTGTAAAACCAGCTACAAGGGATGGTTGCATATACTGCACAGCGCACACCTCTAACAAAGAGAAAGGATATCCACAAGATACTGCCCTTTATTAAAGCTCTAAAACGATGAAAGGAGAAGTACGAGTAGAAGGGAGGTAACAGCAGACCACGGGAGTGAAGACTAGAGCTTTGTGGGGCTCCATGAAGAAAAAATCACACGGAAAACCGGCCCGTGAGGGTCCCACACGGCCTCCGAAGCCCTTCTCACGCCCCACAAGCCGCGCAGCCCTACCCCGGCCTGCTGCGCGGCCCAACAGCCCGTCCCGCCGCCCCTGGAGCGGCCCTCGGGCGGCCTGGCCCCTTCTCCGCACCGGCACGGCCTGGCCGCGATAGAGGCCGCGGCCTCTGCCGAGGCCTGTCCACCGAGCCACCGCCCGCCTCTGCCGGGCCCTCTCCTTCCGTCCCTCCCCCCGGGCCCCACTCACGGCCGCGGAGAGGCGCAGCTGGCTGGGCACCATGGCGGCGCGGCCCGCCCGGTGGGGGCAGCTGGCTGGGGAAACGGGCGAGGGTCGCCTCGGCCGCCCGGTCCCGTTCACCGGCCGCGGCGCTGCTCTGGCGGCCGCTCCCGCCCGCCCCTCCCGGAAACCGGGGCCAGAGGCGGAGCGGGGCTGCGCCGGGGCTGCCTCCCTCTCTCCCGCCGCCGCCGGCGGGCGGCGCGGCGCAGGGCAGCGGGGCGCGGGCAGCCCGCGGGGCGCCGGCGGGCGGGGGAGGGCGAGCAGCAGCGGAGGGGAGGGGAAAGCGGCTCATCATGTTTAGGGGCGAGGGGAGTCCCTCTGCCCGGGAACCCGGTGTGCGGCCCCGGCTGCGGCGGTCTCCGCCTCTGGGAAGGTAGGACTCGGCCGCAGCGGCTCCCAGAGAAGCCTTAGCGAGCCCCTTCGCCTCCCCGCCCCGCTTCGCCCCGCGCCACCGCCGGCGCTTTCGGGCAGGAGCGGAGGGGGGCTGAGGAGGTACGGAACTGCGGGGCCCGGCAGAAAAGGTCCCTCGGGAGGGGTCGGGGAGGCGGGGCCGCTCTTGAGGGGGCCCGGAGGGAGGAAGGGCCCCGGGCGGGGGTGCTCGGCGGGTAGGAGCCGCCAGGCGTCCCCGGGGCTGGGCTCCGGGCAGGAGGCGTGTGCGGTGCCCTCGCCGCGGCACAGACCTTGTTCACAGCCGCATTAGCGCCCTGGCAGCCTCGGCAAGGTAAATGTAACCTTGATTTCCACATGTTTTGGCCGTTTCTCTTCTTTTCAACCGCATCTCGCAGTTAGAAGAAGGAAAGGCAGTATGTGACCGGTTTGTGAGGATCAACGGCAGCTGGGTTTAGAGTTTGAGAGCCTGTGGGTTGCATCAGGGAAAGGAGCTTTATAAACAAAACCTGTTTTCTCATGAGCAAGCTGGGAAATACCCCTCTTCAGCATTAAGTCATCAGATACAGCAAGTAGCAGTCAAGGAGTTGATATCAAACATTAGGGTGTACAATACCTGAACCAGCATTTTGACTGCAGAGCTCTGAAATGCTTTAATCCATCACAGATACTTTATTCTGGACCATATCAGAGTTTCCAGTCATATTATTGATTCCTGGAATCTTAAACCACAGAGACAGTTAATACAGGGAAATTTTCAAAATTGAAATACTACTACTGTCACTGTAATATAGAAGTTGTAAAATACAAGTTGTAGGTAGTTGCTATTATGCAGTAAGGCAATCACACACCATAGTTGAGAGTGTACCTCCTTACCCTGGCTACTGAATCTCAGTTTAAAAGCAAAAGTATTTTTTCTCCTGACCTAGTATTTGTGTCTCTCATGTTATTATCGCCCTGAAGGGATGTAAAGGCGATGCTGAAGCGTTCTGTGGAAAGGAACTGAGTGGCAATATGCTTATTTGAGCGTGTGCAGTATTCTGCTGAAGTCCTACTGAATGTGGCCCACTTCCTCTAAAGGGCAGAGACTCTGTTGCAAAAATGGAATTATCCTAATTAATTATTTAAATATCTCAAAATAAATAATGTATACCCACAAAGCTGTAATAGCAGGCATCTTTTTGTTGTTCCTCTCTTATGGAAATGGCAGACTGCTTTAGTGTGAATGAATTCTGACATGATTCTGGAAACTGGGCCAACGTATCATTGATTATGCACTTTGAAGAAAAGTGGGAAAGGTAGAGGGAAGACTGACAATTCTTGACTCTCTTGGCATTGTGATGTGGCCACAAAAGTCTGCATATAGAGGAAATAAACTTTCTGGGACAGGAAGGTTCTGCAGTGAGTCCAGCTATAGCAACTGTTGTAGATGCTGAAGTTATTTTATAAACAGCTTTTCTAAGAATAGCAGGCAGTTAATTTCATTTTACTATGTTATGCTTTTCTGATGTCTGACTGTGTTTCTTTTAAATATCACCCGACTGCTTTTTATATGTGGGCTGCAGTAAGCTGCAGCTGGGGAAGAGGATCAGAAATGGCTCCCTAAATAAATTGGGAGTTAGAAATGGAACTGTCCTTAGCTCTTGGTATATGTGTTATAGTTTGATCCTATGGGAGTATCTCCATAGTTTAAATCTAGCATCTATGTGCTTTGACACCAAAAAGGACACTTCTCTCATCTGAATCCCACAGAACTGAAAAGATATGGGGGAAAAAATAGAAGAGATGGGTGTAACTCTTTGCAGGGTGGGATGTGCTATGATTTGAACTGGATTTCAATGATTGTGCAACCAAACCTTAAAAGCACAGTTTTCCATTACGGTACATCAATCAGTGGGGTAGCTGCTGCTGGAGAGAGCATTTCTCTTCTTCAACTGGCACTAGTGTTTATCTGACCACTTCTGCTGAACTGCAGTATTTAATTTTCTGCCAGTCTAGCTCCTCTGACTATCCTGCTGTGGTGTCTGATGAGTAACAGGGGTGTTGCAAAAAAAAGGTTAAGGACGGAGGGACATGAGGGAAGGGGGAGGTGAGACTCAAGGGTGGCCCTTTCAGCAGCAGCTCTCTGTTAGATCAACTTAGCATTAATGTGAAACTGTACTCACATTACAGCAGCCCTGAACTTCATGGCCCACAGAAGAGACAACATCACTGTAGTTCCTACTTTACTCTTGCTCTAAATCTAGAAATGGGTTACATATGAGACCTCATGTATCCTGAGGCCTTAGGTCAGACATGGCTTTAAAACTTTGAAGAAGTAAATGTTTTCTGAGTTTTCAAATCATCAACATATTCTTTACTCAACTTTAACCAGTTTTCTGATGACTCAGTGTAACAATTCCGTAGAAATTTTTGGAAAGAAGAAACACAAATTTTTTCCTCCAAAAATTCTTCCCAGAGATATTCTTAATAATACAAGGTAACGTCCATGATTCTTCAATACTCCCAAGAGTTCATCAGCTTCTGTGTGTTTACTTTCTGTCTTTCCTCCAGTCAGCTATGTAATCTCAGATCATATTATGTATAATAGACCATGGAGACAGCCTCAGTATGCAAAAAAAAGAAACCTAGCCAAAATTATTTGATTGAATTTGCCACTTCTCAATCATCCAGATTCATTAAATGGGTAGTAAAACTGTTGATGATATCGAGAGTTTTATTAATACATATTGACTCATGTTGTTTCTACTGGAGAGGAAAAGGTGCATTTTAACAACTGGGATGTGTGTTCAGGACAGACCTCTGACCTTCTTATCATTTGGGGGTAGCATGATGTTTACTGAAGTAACCCATGTTCATTTACTTATTTAATCCCACCATATTTTTACGGGGGGTACTTTTATCAGTGTGTATGTACTGAGAGAAGGTATTAAATCATGGAGATGCAGAATTCAAAGAATCACACCTGACATACTTACTGAGGTATTCCTAAAAGCTTCCAGTATAGGTGATTTCACAGCATAAATAGCTGAATCTATTAACCTGTTAAGTATACAGTGTTTTTTCCCTAATATCTAAGATAAATCTCATTTGTTGCTACTTGACATAATTTCTTAATGTCCTATACTAGTTGGTAAAGAAAGCAAGAATTGATCATCAGTTGAATAAAAAAGTACTGGGAGACATGAACACCCACAGTCTTCCCTTTTTGAAGCTAAAGAAATGAAAGTGCTTCAACCCTTCCATATAGGTTGCATTTTTGAGAACTCCCCTATATTTTATTGCTCTTCTTCAGTCTCAGTTTTCTGTCTATATTTCTTAGAAGCACTAAGTGTAGCTGTTCAGTCCTTATGAGTATTTAGCTGGGAAGAAATACCTCAGCTTTCTTGCAGGAGATTATTGCCTTCTAAGATCTTCAGGTAAAGTTGCTTAAACTCAAGAGCCTCTGATTTGTTTGGTCAAAATTAGTTTGGTTAGACAACTTAAAAATTGGTCCAGTTCTTAATGAAGCAAATCAGGTGGCTTTTTCAGCAGGCCAGAATAGGCAGCTGCCACTTTTATGGAGAGCAAGGGTAAGGTGGTCACTGCCAACCATATCCATTAGAAGAGCTGTTTGCAGAGGACATGTATGGCTACATTTGAGTTTGATTATGAGAAGTAGTGTGAACCATCAAGAATTCTAGTGAAATTGAAATTTATCCTGTCTAATCTTTCTCCGTTAAGTCAGTTGTTTTGTTGAAAAGTGAGGAAATTAGGCTTTCTGACATTATTTGACGTTGGCACTTTCCTATCTTCTACATGTCTATGAAGTTAAGTCGCCAAATCATTTATTTTCCTGTCTTCATAGTACACACCATCTCGTGGTATCTGTCACGTTCCTGATTTTCATCTCCCTCTATCCGAAGTCCCCTAGTAATCTGTAGAAAAGCAAGTAGAACTCTAAATGGACATTCACATATGCCAGTAACATCACATTCAGTAAGTGTAGTTCTTGTTTCAGATGTATCTGTGTACAACTTTAGGGATGCACTGTGCCTCCCAGCAAGCCCCAAGTAAGGTAGGTGCTTCAGTCAGACGGACGATTCCCAAGCCTAAGACTTCTGACAGAGTGGGAAAACCAGTGGGGCTGTGCTGGGGGCAATGGCTCATGTTCACCAGTTGCCATCATGGGGACTGGTCTCTCCGGACTAGTCATTGAAGACTGCCGTTGTGCTGTAATCATCTAGTGGTTACGTACAGGCTGTTGAAATGCATGTTTATTTTGTCAAATTCAGTAAAGGTTAGTTCCACATTTTTTGGTCACATAAAGGGTATCAAATGTAAAGTAGCCACTAGATGTCGATGTTGCTGTGCTAAAAGGCAAATGCAGTTTTATTTGTTTGGCTGATAAATTTATTCAATAAAAGCACTTCTGGATTCCAAATATTTTCCAGCATAGGGTCAGTTACAAAAACTATGATAGGCAAGCCTGTGCTATGTCCATGATTTTGAGAGCAGCTGTGCTGTTTTATGCAATTTTGGAGTTGCAGTTACCATTTCAGTGTAGAATCATTGTTAGAAAAGTGCCTTTGAAAAAACAGCATCTGATTGTTCATCAGTTTCCTCCCTTGTTCCAAAATTCCAGGCCTTTGTATAAGTAACTGCAACCATTGTATTGCATTGTATTTGTTAATAATATGAAATTGAGATAATAATATGATATCCAATCCTATTATAAGAGTATAGAATTTCCTATATTTCAATTATGGGTGGAAATTTTCCTCTTAATTATTCCTATTTAACACCATTGGGGATCAATTTCAGATATATCGTGTGGGGACAGGATTTCTGGAACACTAAGGCTTCCCATGTGACAAACAATACAGAAACTTTCTTTTTTAATCTGGCTCTGATTCTATATAACTAAAGGCAGATCTGACAGGTGATGGAATTTTAGAAGGCCTTATGAAATAGAATTTGACACACAGACCTTTCTTATTCCAGGCTCCTATACTGCTACAGGGAACATATCTCTGCACAACTGCTCCACAACTGCTCCACAACTACTTCTTGCCTAATGCACTGTCAGACTTTATCTGAAGATGGTGGTTCTCTTGGCCATCAACAGAGCATTTGCTTTTAGACCAGAGTTTGGGAGTTAGTTTTATAAACCCTAATGCAAATCTCAAGAAGAGGAAAGTGCATGTCTCAAATTCCAGTTTACGTTTGCTCTGCTGATAGGATAAACAAAAATCAAAGGCTTTTATTAAAAATGGAGTTGAAACTTCCATTTGATGTGAAAATCTCCCAAGAAGCAAAATATGAGGAAATTGCACCCTCATTCTTAGCTGATCAATTTGGTAAATAGAATCCCAGTTTAGGCCACAATCTTAGAAAATACATCCTAACCTGATTTATCCCATTAACTCCACCTCCTGTGACACAGAAAAGGCTTCTCAGCTTTAAGCACAATTCACAAAATAATTTTTTTGTTACCGTTCACAGAGGAGCAGCCTTAATCTTCATGATCACGGACTGAAGTAGTTTAAGTCATGTGCAAAACTTTATTTGATGCCAGCATCACTTACACTCTTAACACGCTAATAAATCAAAGATATATGAAGAACTATAACTTTTAATTTCTAACATCTCTTTTAATTTTCTTAACTATAACTACAGAGTTATTTAAGAATCTTAACATAATATCTTGAAAACAAGATTGTTTCATTCATTCTCTTGCAATTAAAGGAACACTTGTAATAACAACCTTGATGCTAAAATTCCTGTCAATTTCAAAAAATACTATTAAAATGAACAAGGCTACAAGCCATTGTTAAGATGTGTATTGTAAATAATTCCAGTATGACCCTATAAAGACTAACTCACTCAGTTATGGAAATAATAAAGCAGACCTTCATAAAAAAAAATAAATATTGGAAGCAACCTCCCATATTATCTCTTTTTAATTGTCACTTCTAGTGCCATGTTTGTTTTGTGGCAGGTGATTGTGGTCTCCAGAGGTTACAGCCTGGCAGCTCTGCTGAGAACAAAGCTCACTACAAGACTACACTTCCATGCAGGCAGGCATAAACAAGAATAGTCACTTCAGCCTATCAAGAATTTAATTAAAAAGTAATTATCAATATGCACAAAATACTACTTAGTTTTATCAACCTGCATTGAAATAAGTGGAATACAGAAACTAACTCCTCCGATGTGTTCCAGTTTTCATTTAAGGAGATTTTAGAAGTGCATTATTCTTAAATTCCCCAAAGTATGAAAATTTCCTAAGAGAGTAAAGAATGTTTAATCCTGCTTTTATGTCTAGATCTGCTATGGTGGAAAGCAACTGATGGCATTCAAATGCATAAATCCAAGAAGGGAAATTTGTTTCCCACTGGATTTTTTTTTTTTTTTTTAGTGAAAATAAAAAGAATATGTGAGTGAAATTACAGTCCATTGCACTTTTAAACCAAAGTGGAAAAGATTTGCATTCTCTTGCTTCCTGATACTCATTTTTGTGCATAATGTCTATTGTATATAGATATTCATAATATTCACTTATCATGAGAATTGAAGGAAGTTACAAATAAATGACAGTTTTATGTGTGCAATCTTCTGTATAAAAAGGTGAGTGACAAGTAACAAGTTCAGCAGTGTTTTTGTACCTAGCATTCTACAAATCCTAGAAAAGAAAGGTGCCTCAGAGTCTGAGTGCATGGTATATTGTAGTAGAGAAATAAGGCCTCATTCCTACATATGTGGTCCAGAAAGCACCTGCTTTTAGAGCTCTGCTGCATCTTAGCCCAAAGTTCAGTACTTAATCCAGGAATCAAGAAAGCCAGTCCTGCAAACTGCGCTGTGCAGCTGGTCCGACGCACTCATCGCAGTGTTTTCCACTGGTTGTCCTAAAGCTGAGAAAATATTTCATAGCAGAGATTATTTGCAATATACAGTGGTGTATTCAAGTGTATAGAATCACAGAGTTTTTAAAAAATAAGGCATAAGAGCATGATAAGGTATAACGATGTCAAAATCTACCCTCATTCACCTTATGATTTCTGTGGTTTTAC
This sequence comes from Columba livia, assembly GCF_036013475.1. NCBI lineage: Eukaryota > Metazoa > Chordata > Aves > Columbiformes > Columbidae > Columba > Columba livia. The sequence continues at coordinate 17,739,850 of NC_088607.1, forward strand.
TTACATAGTGAAGTAGTACTGTGACTGCTTGTGGAGACTGATGATCTCAAATCAAAGCTCAACCTGTATCTAGGTTGAGGTGCTCCGTAGCTAATCATTCAATGGATACTGAAGGGTACAGGGATATAGAGAGGCTGCTCTGTGCAGTGAAGTAGCATGAATCAGTAAAAATTCCTATTTCTTTATTTTAATGAACATGTACTGTAAGACTGTACTACTGTAAGACCTCAATTAATAATACCATTAGCCATTCTGCTAGGACTGACTTTTCATTAGTAAAACGATACTACCAATTGCCAGATTTTGGAAATAATGGGGTTTATATTTCAAATTAAATACAATTTTGTGTTATTTAATCACCAATATAATTCAGAATTTAAACTGCTGAAATACTATCTACCTTTCAATTGAAGGTATTGCCAGGATACTATTCATTCCATGGCACCTAAGTGGAAAAGGAAGGATAACTATCCTAAATGGGAACAATTAGTTTAACTTAGTTTCAAATATCAAGTTATGTTACTTAACAGCCAGCAACACTGAGCCATCCAATATCCACAATTCTAGAAGTAAAAATGGCAGACTCAAAAAATTGCTGTGGAGAGTATTTATAGCAAATAAAAAGCTTGTACCTTGGGGAAGATCCTGCTACTTGCTAAAACCTCATTCAATATGCAAGCCATACATTAAAATGTTAACGGTTACACACCTAGGTGACTTGCCTTGAATGGAAATAAAATATAAGCACATGGAAGATAAGGGTCAGGATGTGTAACGAGATTTTAGTGAAAAACCATTTCTTTTAGCGTATCATGGAATTTTCTCTCAAGTTTGCATTACACTGTCCTCAAACACACAGTTCTTAAAAGATGGGTTGTATTATTTGAGGTTATGTCAGGATCTTTTAGTATATTTTAATAATGTTGTCTTAGTCAATCTATGACACTCCTTCCCTGTACAACTAACTTTTATTTGAACCTCAGCCTTGACAGAGTCAGTATTTGGCAGTTTTTTGTAATCTGAGTCTGTTAACAAAAGGAAGGTATTATTCTGACTACCTCATTGATGTATGGCCGTAGTCCATCCATAAGTTTTGAGAACTAGGAAACTGGTATTTGGAGATGAAACATTAAATTCAGTTCCTATTATGGGAGTCCTGAAGCATAATCTTTCTCATACATTTTTCTGTTGAGCTTCAACTTTTAATTGTAATTTTCTAAAATCACCTAATGTTTTAGAAAGTTAACATAGCTCAGTAAGTTTAGGGTATTCGGCATACAGAAATGAACCTGGTTTATGACATGTTTGGGAGCTAATGTATGCTGTGGAATAAAACTCCCGTGTTTCTACATGGGAGTTACTTTAATGACCAGTACTTGGACATCCATTCTTCCTTGCAACTTGCTCTTTAACTCATGTATCTTGCCTTTAAATTCGAAGTCAGATTGTTACCACTTTGGATTTTCCTATATTATGAAAGAAAAGTGACACTTGCTTATCTCCCTTAATCCAATCTTCATTGTCCTGAAAGGATGCAACCAGTGATACTCTCTTAATGTAGAAAAGTGATTTCTAAGGGTCGGAAAATACTTTAAGGTGCCCTTAGTTGCAGAGTATTGAGATAACTATGTTCTAGAGACAGTCATCAAAATTTCCAGATGTTCAAGCTTGACAAAATAAAACCTGTCATATAATTCCAAAATATTTGTTGGATAAATTTTGAAAATGTACATTTCATAACCTTAACAATCAAATGACACTTATCTGTAGCACACTTCACTGTTTTATGCAGTGTGTGATTTGGAAAGTTAAATATAAACAGTTTCTTAGTTGCTGTATCCATTAAATTGTAGACTGGAAGGTAACTTGCAAAATTAACATTAGCTTTGTCAGCATTGTCAGAGGACACACTGCCAGAAGTTTAAAACAACAGTATGTAGTACAATTTTTTGATGTTGTTTCATTGCTGTCTTGAAGGTAATCAAATAGATGATGAATTGTCATCCTTTCAACTCTGTAGCAAGAACAACTAGCAAAGCATTTTGATGTCTTCTTGCTTGGAGATGTCAATGCCTGCAGGAAAATATGCCCATACAACAAAATATTAAATTGTCTGCCCAGTTAAAAAGAAGCTAATGTGCTATTAATATATGAAAGTACTGTTGCACTGTGATCTAACACTGCAGCATGAAAAACAAAGCCTTAAACTTGTGGTGACAGCCGTGTTTTGTATTGACTTGCCATTCAGTGCAGACTTAGAACACCACAAATACCCCCACCTTGGAGCCTGAGAGTCCTTCTGAAAGGGCAGCGCAGCCCAGGTCACAGACAATGACACATCTGCCCGTCAGCCACATCCACGCGCATTCTCCGTGTCCTCGGCAAAGAGGGATGTAGCTGTCTTCCTAACAGCACCCATTCGGAATCTATAGCAACCCTCCTCTAATATGCGAAGCTATTTTTAGCATCAGGGCAGCCTTGAAAACAGCAGGTAAAGCATGAAAAGAATGAATAAGTGGTTGTGGTGCTTGCCTGTGAATAGAAGCTATATATAGCTCTTGAGAGAGAAAGAGATCTTAATACATATAATGTGGATGTGAAGGGAGATCTGCCTCCCTGAGGGGAGGCAGACGTGTCAGAAACATTGAGTAAAGTGTTATTACTACTTCTGACCTGAGCAGTTATCTAAAAATTCATTATTTCAGATTGTTCTGTTGAGGAAAATAAATTGTTAATGGAATCCGGTATCTTTTATTCAGTCTTTATTTGCAAAGAATGTATAGCATTCATTTCACAGAGTGAAGAGCAAATTGAACAGCAGATTATTTGCAGCTCCAAGCTCTTTTCAGCCAATATTTGCTCCAAGAAGTTCTCTAGGGACATTTTTCTCAGGTCTCCCAATGCCTGGGGTCCAAGATCTCGGTTCCTGTGATGTCTCTACTGCTTTCTGAGTGCTCACTCCTGATTTTTTTTTGTCCTGTTTTTCTCTTATATATTAATGTTTGCTTCAAAAAATGCTTAGGAAAAAAAGCCAGATATGCCTTTGTTTAATCAGTAGTGTGTGCCATTTATTTAGCTGGGGAACTACACTGCTTCATGAAGGAGCTTATTCTTAGTGATTTATTATGCCGAGGCTGGGAATTAGGCCCTCCAGTTTTAATGACTCTTCACCTTCACAAGGGCAGCAACAGTGGAAACTTGAAGATGCCTAAAAAGTGACCGGTGTCTAAAAGAAAGTTGGCTGTATGGAATATGGAGCATTGTCTTAAAAAAGTGATATGTAGGAAGCATTGTAAAGTCAAAATGTAAACGTTATCATACTCAAGGTAGAGAAAATCCTTTAGCTTCTGAGCAGTCGTAACTAAAACATGTATCTCTCTGTTGCCATGAAAATTGTGTTTAAAACTACAGCCAGTTCTTAGATAATGATGTTATGTTGGTTTTGCTTTCCCACTACAAGGAGAGAGCCAGCAGCCAAAAGAGCAAATCCTTTCTTAAAGCTGTACAGAGTAAATGGCATGTTGACATATGAGCAAGCAGATGTGATGCACTTCTTCAGCCTTCCAAATCCCCTCTGCAGGGGGATGTGGTTCGTAAGGAAAAGAGATGGGGGAGTTCAGCTTGGAGCCGTATCTGACGCGACAGAGAATCTGCTGGACCGGTGCCGTGGTGGTGTGCTCACCACAGCCTGCCGTGGGTGCCAGGCAGATCTAGTATTTGTTTGCTCAAGTATTTGCTCAAGGCGTGAACTCTTACCAAAACAAGGTGTTTTTCCAAATTACATGAATTGTTAAGAACAATAAAAAGTCGGTAAAATCCATTTGTGGAGCTATCAGCAACAACCCCTTAAAATGCTTCAGTACCGATCCAAATCCCAGCCTTGTAAAGCATTTTGATTAGCAATGGTGAAGCAATAGTATGCATTTGATGAGGCACATCCTTCCCATTGTGCAATTCATTATGTCAGTGGCACTCCAGCGAGCCTTTTACTTGAACTATTTCAGTGACTTCAGTGGCACTAAGATTTCTTTCATTGTGAATTATTCAGGACGTAGAAAACTTCTGTTTTAATTCTCTCCTCAAAAGCCCTCTTATTATCTCTGCCATGTAACAAATAAATTTCCTATGTACATTTAAATAAATACCATTTAGTTACTTTTTTTCTGTCTGTAAAATGACAAGGAAAATTCAATACAAGTTTATAAATATTAGAATAATTGCAGTGAGCCAATGCCATGAACAAAGTACAGAAGGGCAACGTAAGATCGCACAGGTCAAGGAAAGGATTTTATAACATGCCGTCTGTTTTTAATTAGCATCTTGGCAAACTGGAAGAGCTCAAACATTTTTCCATGAATAAATGTACTATAGACTTTTCTAGCTGCCAATTAAATGGCATTTAGCTACAGTGACAGTGGTATGTTGTTTTGGGTCTGTAAAAGCACTTGCTCATGCTTGAAAATCTGGGACATTTTGTTTCGGATACAGGGTTCTTTCTGGACAGGATTTTCTATCCCTTGGTACTTTCACTGTAGGAACGAAGAATACCTCCCATGAACAACCACTAAATCAATAAACAGTGCAAGGGGCTGGTAGAGCGGAGATCATAATTATAAAATAGCAGTTTGAGCATCTGTCCTTCAGTTACATAATAAATTTTAAACAATGTTAGCTAAATTGTAGGGCATTTTGCAAGGTTCCTGTTTTGTCCTGTTTGGTCCAGACAGAGATAGTTTGTGACCAGTTCTATCCTATGATTCACTTAAATGTTTGTGGGCATTTGTGACATCAATCTGCCCCTCAAACACGTGGCTCGCTATACGTGTTCTCCAGAGTGAAACCAATGCTCCCTGCCTGCTCATGTCCTCAGCTGCTTGTTCTGGCTCTAGCAATTCTTGTTTTGTTTTGGACAGATTTAGGCTTGTTCAGTATTTGATTTGGTTTTTGTTTTTTTTTTACCAGATCATTTATTTGATCCAGTTTAGAGAATAGCATTAGAGATGGAAACACTGGTAGCAAGCTGTGGAAGGGTCAGGAGCAAGAGCCCGTGGAAGAGTGGGGAAGAGAGAAACCACCCTATTAAGGAACATGTTGCACAGAACATCACCATATCATTTTCTTCAGAAGTCATGAGACGATTTCCTATTATAAATTAACCATAGATTTTCTGAGTTGCATCATGCTCTTAATGTCTGATCAGGCCTTGTAGGGGAGAAGAAGGTAAAAAAGTAGCTTGTGTATTTGAATGCAACTTTTGCTCTTTGAGAAGTTCCTATAGAGGGTGCTTTAATCTTACAGTAGGATGCACACTGGGTGATGAGTCTCATGTCAGGTCCACTTGGATGGGCATGTTGTCTGGCTGAAAATAGCCCCCATTTCTAGCCTTGCACACGTGAGGTACTGATCTTCCCAGAATCTAAATTAATTACTGGCAAGTTTTCTTGAAAGTTTTCTTTAAAGAGTGAGACAGTGCAGATTTCTGCAACAAGTGAAGAGCTGGTGTTCTTCATTATTGTTTCATCTCTTAATACTTTGTGTTAGGTGCAGTCTCAGTTCCTGCTGTGAACCATGAAGACAGCTTCACATGTCTTTGAATTGGGCTCTCTTTTGCTCTTGAGCTTGTATATTTGCTCCTTTCATTTCCCCCCCATCTCTAAATATCCATTCTCAGCATTTTCAAAGCAAAATGCATACAATAGAAACAAAGCGGGAATTATTTGTTTGGAGCTGGAGAAAAGCGTCTGGTATTCAGGAGAGCAGTTAACTTCATGCTACTGGACTGTGTGCTGCAAAGCATAATGTTTTGTAATGGAGCTTATGAGCCTTGTAAAAATCTGAGAAAGCAACTGGTTCCACTCCATGGGAAACCAGAAGGAAGGAGTTAGGGTAGAGCTGAGGAATCCCAGCTCTGGGATTTATACAAGCATCCAGTCCCATTCAGAGGAGCAGGAATAGACAATCCTGAAGGAAACTGGGGATTAATACGTAACAAGATCAGTAGGATTACTGGGGCCTTTCTCATAGCGAAGGGCCAGTCCAGTAGCTGAGGTTATGTCCGTGTCTGATCTGAAAGAAGGTTAATGGATTTTTTCTGTTTGATAGTTCGTTATGTTCTTTACTTACATAAGGTGAAGCTACTGAGCTGTGGCACTCGCCTGCCTGCCTTGGAAGACAGTCAGACTGGCATGAACCATCATCCTGCTGAACGTGTAAACACAACATTAACAGTATTGTCAATATCAGCTGTTCAAAAATGATGGATCAGGTCATTAAAATTTTGTGATACTGGTTTAGAAGTCATGCGATGGCAAAACATAGTACATTTTGGATACTTCGTATCTTGCTTCTGAGCCTTCATCCCTCTTGGTATCCCAAGAGGTTGGATGAGGTGTCCTCCCTAGGTTCCTCCCAGCCTGAGAAAGCCTTTCAAAAATCACAAGGGGTAGAAATCCTATAGCTTTAAAGTGTCTCCTGAGGTAATTCCTAATATTCTGTACTATTTAAAAATGTGCAAATGAAAACAAACCGTCAAGGATCATAGATTTCTGAAGCCCTTGGTTGTAACAAAATAAAACCTGAACACAGATTAATTTTGTCTAGCTTCTCTTTGGATGAAATACATTGTGCATCTATTTTTCTTAAAGAATGACAGTTCAGATAACAGTACATCTCTCCTGACATACTTTCTGTTACTGGTCAATACCGAAGCCAGCGAGCAGTCCTGCGCACTCACCTGGACATGCTCAATGGCACAGGTGTTCTGCACCACTATGTGCTTTTGGCTATGAGAGCAAAGACCTAACTCTCTTCAGAGGTGATCACTTCCAGCTCCATGGTGAACTGTGAACTGGCTACTTTATGCAAGTGAAAGGAGACCACCCTCCGAGGTTTTCTTTCCTCTGAAGTTGGCAGCAATGAAGTAGCCAATTCCTCATAGTTTTCACACAGGCACTGGCCTGGTTGTTCTGCTTTTAATGAAACTCCTGTGGTATAATAAAGAAGGATATCTGTAATACAGACCTGTATATACAGGACAGGGCAAAGTCAGAAGAACTTTCCAAAAAACAAATATTCTGGGCAGCCCCATGCTCATTCCCAGACTAGTCTGTGCTATGAGCTGTTGTAAAGGCATCTCAAGTTTTATTATGCCTAACCTGCAGAAGGCCTCTTCTGGCAATGGCTCTTGGTGCCAGATCCACCAGGAAGCACAGTCTTTTCAGAAGTGTTTAGAATTCACAAGACTTCATTTTGTTTATTGAAAGTACAGCCTCGGTCTCAGCTGCTTAAAATTTGCCATTTGCTGCAGAATTTGTTAAAAGGGCAGCACGGGGAGAGCGAAAACTCAGACTCATGAGACATTTGTAGGAGTCTTTGATCTCAAAACCCTTCTGCTCCAAACACAGCGATAACTTAGCAATGGCAATGTTTTGTTCTTTAGGAGACTCATGAATTTTGGGGTGTGATTTGGACTATTGTGCATCTGTGTGGTGAAATATTATGGGCTTAACACCAAGCACAGTAAAGTTCACTGAAGTCTCGCCATCTTCAGCCGTGGATTTTGGATTTGGCCACATGTGCAGGCAGCTCATCCTGAGCATAGAAAAGGCAACAGGATTTTCTTAGAACAGGATGAAATAAAGGATAACTGTAACAGTATATGTGTCTACAAAAGGAAATGTAGTCAGCATGAAACCACAGGAAGCTTACTTAAATTTTGTCACACGTTGTTAATGAAAACATACTGGGCTAATGCAAATATGCAAATACAGTCAGTGGAGCAGAGTTAATACCTCAGAAAATATTCAATATTTTTATAAATAATTTTTAGCTTTACGTTCTGACCACTTGTGTTTGCTTTCTTCATGTATTTTAGGAAACAGGTTAACTCATGGCAGTATTCACTTTTTAACTAGATATTCGATAATACTGGCTAACAATGTATGTTTAGTAAATAAGCATAATAATAAATGCATATGTTTGCTCTAGAAACCAAGGCACAAAAGTTGGGCTGAGTCTGACCAAAGAACGTGAGTAGGTGGTGAATGCCTCTAATGACAACTAGCAAAAGTATGTTTAATTTTGACCGTCATACACCTGCACCAAGCTTGTTGGATCATTGGATGGTTGGTTATTATCAAAAATTGTTGTTGCCAAAGAATTTGGATACATTGGAAGAAATAAGCTCTTTGATTCTTACCACGTAGAGTAACTATGTGGGAAATAATAATTGACTAAGGTTTACTTAGCTCCGGTCAAAGGTGAGAGAGTGAAATATCGCAGGGTGTCAGTGAAGTGCAGGCAATGCGGATCACTGCTGTGCTTAGGGCAGCGGTGGATGGTTCTCCATTATCACAGAGCGGACAGCCACCATGAGGAGGCAGCGGCGAAGGGCGGGGAAGCGCCGGGGGGAGCGCGGGCACCCCCGGCCCTCCCGTCCCCTCCCGGGTGTCCCAGCCCCGGCCCGCCCGTCCCCTCCCGGGTGTCCCCTCCCGGGTGTCCCCTCCCCGGTGTCCCCTCCCGGGTGACCCCAGCCCCGCTCCGGCCGCACCCGGCGGGCGGGCAGGGGCAGCGCGCGAGCCCGGCAGGCGCGCGCCGGGGCGGGGCAGGGCAGCGCGCGGCGGCGGGCGGGAGCGGGTTGCCGGGAGACCGGCGCGAGCGCGGGCGCGCGCAGCCGCGGCCCGGGGTGCGGGGGGTGTCGCTCGGGACCCCGAAAGCGAGCCAGCGGGAACGTGTCTGCCAGCGAGCACCTCCCTTGCGCGGCAGGGCCAAGATGTTCCAGCTGAAGCGTTGTCAGATGACATCCCCCTTGCTGAAACCTTGCTGAAAGAAAGAACAAGTACATTTCCAGTCGCATTGTGCCTAATCAGCACCTGAAACCCCAGCGACAACAAGGCAGCAAGGAGCGAGGGGCAGGCGCTCGGATGTGGGCACAGCGGGTCACTGCCTGCTCCAGTAGCCAGGGCACAAACAGCCATGGCAGAGGGGAAGGGCGGCCAAATGTTGCCATGGATGGAGAGCAGACATGCCACTGAAAATCCACGGGCCAATTTGTCCTTAAACCACTGCATGGCAAGAAATGAAATACTGAGCTTGGCACAAAAGGACTCTGGAAAATGTGTTTTATGCTTCTCTTCTGACGGGGCGGTTATAAATATTCATAATATTTGCAATTTTGGAAAAAGTGGTTGTTTTGGCATGCAGTTTGGAATAGAAAACAAACTTACAGGCGCTTCCCTGCACCGAGCAAACTGAAGTCAGGTTACTGCCCTGCTGCAGAATGTGCTTTTATTACTGAAAAACCACAACACGGAGAAGTTTTCAGGAGGTTCACAGTGTGGCTAGAGCATTAACTAAAAAGAAATGCTTAAGTAATTGATGGTGGATTTCAGTGAATGAGCTGAAGGAAATGAAACACGGGGTTTCACCATCAATGGCAAAATATTGCCATGGCAATGGGTGTCTTTGCCAGGAATAAACAAACAAACAAATAAAACCAGGCTTCTTCTCTTTCAGCGAAAAGCTAGAGAATTTTCTGTGCTCACCTCACCAAAGTCTGTGCCTTTGCACATCTTGGAGGGGAGATGGTGGTGTACCCTACTTACGCAAGTCCCACAAATCCAGCTCCCTTCTCAGTTGTGCAATTAGATCATTTGCAGAGCAAGAAGTATCCTTTATGCCCAAGGGAAGGCATCGACATTTGCTTTATAATGATTTCAGTGATTTGCTTACTGTAATTCTGTACCATTTTCTTACAGAAAGTGGAAGGGCTCAGAAATAACGCAGCTCTGTGTCACTCCTAGTTGAAGTCAATCCTGCTTCGGGAGAGACTGCTGACAGGGAAGATTTTCCTAAGAGCAAAACCATGGGCCTGCACTTAAATTAATAAAGAGCTTTTAAAAAAGACAACGCAGCGAGTGGGGGAGCTGAGGCAGCGCCAGCTGCCCTGGCGCTGCAGGCAGGGGTGGCTGGCGGGGAGCGTGCCCACCGCGGGCACCGGGGTCCTCTCCCAGCAGGGCCCTCAGCGGTGGGCCTCTGCCTCTGAAAGCTTTCTGGACATGTGTGGCCATCCCCAGTCCCCTGGAGGATGCAGTCCCACCACCTGGTGTCAGCTCTGTGGGTCTCCTCTCACCCAGGGGATCAGACCTCAGCGACTGCCCAGGCAAGGATTCATCAACGTTGGCGTGATGCGCAGTATCCGTACACCGAGTTTCTTGCAGTTTTGCAGGCTGTTGTTCCCCTTTGCCATCTTTTACCCAAAGCATATGGAATTCCTGCCAGGCACCCATACCTGGGTATGCGCTGGGGCCTTGCTGGCGTTGTTCCTGAGGACAACATGCATGGGCCAGCGTTGGTGTTGAGATTTCACGGCCTGTAGAGCAGGAGTCAGAGCCAAGTGGCCATGTGGAATCAAAGGAGGAAGAAACCAGAAGTCAAGAAAGATCTCATCAGGAGATCAGGTGTCTACTGGTGAGGAGACAGAACCTATGTGAAGTAGCCAACAGTGAACATGACTGTATTAAACTTCTCTACTTTGGGTCAACCCCAGTAGGTTTTGTGATCTGTGTAACGTAAACAGTGCCGCCACTCTGATGGAGAGTGTCAAGACCTATTAAAGTTTGCAAAACTCTTCTAATAGCGATCCTATATTGGAAAAAAATAAAACAATCCCATATGGCTTTCCAGCTATTTGGCATTCATCAATTTTGTCTTACCATTCTTTATATAATAACACTTAGGTGCTGCTTAAGTTCCCTATAAAATATTTAGTGTAGTTTACTGTAAAGTCTTCAGGCTGAGGACTGTTTCTTACCGAGCATTCACACTGCACCCAGCACCAATCTCAGTTGCAGCCTCCAGACAGTATTGTGAAGATTCTTTATTACCATCAAGATCTGTTCCTATCCTGTCACTTTTCAAAAAGGTCCATTCTTAACTACAGGTTTAACATAGCTGGTGTTTAAATAGCAATTTCCTTTTTTTCCATCTAAAATGATCAAAACCGTCTCCAAGCAAACAGATTTTTTAACTTGAACTTGGAAGTAATGTCCATTTTTGAACATTGCTCAACCCACTTTATTTAACCAGCTCAGAAAACATGTAACAAGTAAGAACGGTTCTTTTTCTGAAAAAGAAAAAAGAAAAAAAAAAAAAGCAGCAGTTGGGGTCTATTTTGCATGAGAAAATATTTTGTTTAGGACTGAGAGTTGTGGGCATTCTCTCATACATTGTAATATTTTCCATGTGTGGCAGCTTGTTTTTCAGTGGTGCAAATATGTGCAATAAGGGCTAAGGATAAAAATTAATCTAACAGCTTTTGCAGCAATGCTTTTGATGGTTTCACTTGATTTCATTTTCCTGTGGATAGCTGCCGTTAGTTCTGCTGCTTGCAGTATGTGAAGCATAATTCTCAAAGGTTCACGAGGTTGTAGGGATCCAGTAAGAGAAGACTGATTTCTCCCCCCACACACATACACTCCACCCCACACCCACTCACCCACCCACCAGCAAAACATAATGCTGTACTATTTTTGGTAACAGGGAAAGGGCCTCCCTGTGAAAACAGAAAGCAGTGTATTTCTCAGTTACATCACTTTGCGATCTAACGCTGTGTTGTGCTCAGTGTTTTTGTGGTGATGCAAGTATTTTTTTTTCTCCCCTTTTTTTTTTTCTTTCCTTTCAGCCGGTTGGATTTTCCCCATCTTACAGCACCTCGCAGGTCTCTTCTCTGAGCAGTACGTTGCCTGAGTGAGTGGAAACATACAGATCAGCTGCAGGTTTCTGTCTACAGAAACAGAGTGAAAGAGAAAGAAAAGGGTTGGGAAAGCAGAGACAAATACTGACCTGGACTTATAGAAAGACAACCAATGGCTGAATAAAGAACCCCTGTTCATGTTTTGGGATATTCTTTCAACTGGCTGGAACGAGAGCGGATCAAAAGAATGGGAAATGCCAGCAGACCCTTTAGAAGAATTGCTTATTTCTTATGCCTTTTATCTGTGCTTTTGCTGACTGAAGGGAAGAAACCAGTGAAGCCAAAATGTCCTGCCTGGTGTACTTGTACCAAAGATAATGCTTTATGTGAAAATGCCAGATCTATTCCTCGCAGCGTTCCGCCTGATGTTATCTCACTGTAAGGGCTGTAAGCATTTGGTTATTTAATTTATGATTTAAAATGAACTAGGATGTGTGGTGTTTTCAGTGCATACGGAAGGATGCTTGCTGCAGGGAGTACCTCCAGCATTCAGAATCATCAGCTAATGTGTTAAAATTGTGCTGCAATCCTGATTTTTACATCTCTTTCATCTGTCTGTCTGTCTGTGTATATGCACACATACCATTTTATACCTTCTTCTGTATTACATGAAACCTGTAACATTCTTTTTTTTTTTTTTTTACTTATATACATAATTTTCTCATTGATGACCAGATCAGTATTATAATCACGGATATATGAGATTACATTAATATAAGGTTGTTTTTTCTTCTTTCCAGATCCTTTGTGAGATCTGCTTTTACTAAAATCCCAGAAGGGAGTTTTTTGCTCACACCATCTCTGCAGCTTCTGTGAGAAATATTTATATGATACAATTTTTGTTATTAAATGTATATGTATGCACAAATATTACAGAAAGGGTCTAAGTATTAATTTTATAAGAAACAGCAAGAGGAGACTCATTAGATGACAAAATACAAGACTTTTTAGCAATTTGAAAGATAGTACATGTATAATTTTTCCAAAGTGTATCTACTTAGTATTTTGCAAGGCTTTCTGTTGTCAGTGCTACTTTGAATGATTACGTGTTGAAGCTTTTGGTGACAGAATCTATGCTATCTTTACGATACTTTAATTAACATTACAGTAGGGGTTTTGGCATTGCAACAACTATTCTTGTTTCTTTTCTGCAGTCCTGGGCCTGATCCCAGTATAAAGCTGTCCATTTGCAACACTCCCTCACTGTGAGCTCAGAACCCCTCAGATCGGCCCCTTCATTGTGGTGGGACAGGTCCTGAAGCCCCTTTCCATGTAAAACTGCCATTGACTTCTGTGGAAGTTCAGTTATTTCAGTGGGAGTTTGCCTTCATAGTGCCTGGATTTGACCCTGTTTGTTGTCTCGTGTTCTTTGGGAAAAAAAAAAGTAATTAAGATTTCCTTTAAATTAAAAAAAAAAATAAGCAGTTATTCCAAAATCAAATACTGTGATGAGGTATACACAGAAAGAGAATGCTTTTGGATGTTTAAATATTAGATTCATCTCTATGTAGGATTTTTACAGGCTCACAGGCTTTCCTAGAAATGTGGGCATACGATTATATAATTGTGAGCTATACAGAGGCAGAGGGGGTGTAACCTGAACTGTTTATAGTGGATGTGCCGCCAGCCTGACACACACCCAGATTTGCCTCAGAAATCCGGCAAGACGGACTCCCCGATGTGATAGCAATGAAAACTGAACGTGTGTCCCAGACTGACTTCCCGAGCACTCTCCAAGGGGCCAGAGGTGCAGTGTTGATGTGCTGGAGCCCCAGGGAAAACTGCTGGGGCAGGGATCTCTGAAGCCCTGACCCTGGCTGTACTCTGCTACCTCAAGTGGAGCTGATAAGGAGGTGCAGACGTTCTGTACAATTTTGGATACAGGGTAAATAGGTAAATGCAGTTACTATGGAAACCTAAATGCTTTTCCATGGTGCTTTATTCCTGAGCAGCTTTTCCCAGGTGGTCACAGATCACAAAAGGGACACATTTAACATAATTCCTGCAATGGGCCTTTGAAAGGAAAGAAAAAAGAAATAGCAGCATTGCTGGAGCTCGTATCTGAAGAGAGTGAGTAGGACATCATCTCTCTTGGCTACGATACACCACCTACACTTACCAATACCACTGCCAGGGAGGCAGAACGGGGTAGGGTGGAGTAGGACAGACACAGTCATCTTATTTTTAGTTATGATAGCGCCTTGTACAGTGGGGTCTGGCAATGGCTTATGGCGTTTTGGTGATGGTAATGATGTGCATGGTCTGCCATATGCTGAAATGCATGTTCTAAGCTGCTGTTAATAAATGCTGCAGCAAAAGGTCTGACCCCAGAAAAGCAGGTTTTGTTCCATTACGGGCTCTGACGAGTGATCTGTTTTCCATATATATTTCTAACATGGTAGCTGAGCTGTTTGCCGTCTTTGGAAAGTCAGGCTGCTGATCTAAGGCAAATGACTCCTTAAACACGGACCATAAGAGCAGGATTGTATTTGTGGGGCCAATTACTCCAGTTTGCACATGGGAAATAAAAATTTCCACCTTTGGCAGATAATAGTAAGGGAAATAAGAATATGGAAAACTCAGGTTAACTAAAAATTACAGTAAGTTTTAGTTTTGCATGATTATATCTGTATTGGTAGGTTTAAATTAGCAAATAGCTAGATTTAGCAGCCTATATGTATTTTTATGTAATAGTCTGCAGCATTACATTTTTAAAGTCCAAATGTTACTTGGTATCTCCAATATGCCAATAACACATTTCTGTGTGTGGAATAATATCTGCCACTATTATTATTTACTACTGTTTTTACTGTAGTAGCGGCAATGGTCTCTGGAAAAATCATGGTCTAGTGATAGGACTTCTAAGTTCCAGGACAGGAGAGCTTTTCTTCTTGAATAGTACGGATTGTATACTCTGTTCTCTTCACGTGACAACAAAAATATGAAGGACCTACGGAGCTATGGTGAAGTGCCAGCAGTAATGTTCCCTAAATGTTGAGAAAATCTCCCTGCTCTCATCTCCAGCACCCGTAACTGTGTGTCAACAACATGCTGAGGGTGCCCTTTTGAACTGATGACTTGAAAGCCCGTAGAAAGAAGGGAGGTAATCATGGCACCAGGATCTGTACCTGCTCACAGAGTACCAGTCCTGCTAAGCAATACCGTGCCTATCGTCAGTCGCTGTCCCCAGAAGTACCTAGTTCGTGGGTCACAGATCAAGAAAATCAGGTGTTTGAGGGCACAGAGTGGGAGAAAAGCCACTTTGTGCATGAAATACGCTTGATACAGCCATTGAGGGGAGGTATGAGATGGAAGGCAAATGAGCTCACCAAGGGCAAGACCTATGCTATAATATAAGTCTAGCAACCTCTAAAATAGCTATACTATTTAAAGAGATACCACCCTGTTCTTTACATTGCAAGGAGAGTTGAGTACAGAAAAGGAAAAATTATCCGGTGAAATCACATCAGAAAAGTGAAATTAGCTGCAGGCAGCAGACTTACTAAATTGGTCCTCTGGTTCAGAGATTTTACAAAAATACTTATTATCTCTAGGAAAGGGAAGTATCATTGTTTCTAACAAAAAGGAAGAATTTCCTGCTTACATTTTTCATACATACATAGCAACATATTTAAAGTGGAAGAAGCACAGTCTGCAATAGCCAAGTGAGAAAATAAATCAACTGCAATTTATTCTTAATGCAAGCTTCAAAATAGTAGATTAACTCATTAAGTGTATTAATTCATACTTGGAAATCTTGAATTCCTGAATGCCTAAAGATGTCATAATGTAAATCTATTTATCCATCAGGTCAAACTGAAATAAAACATAGATGTGCATCTGGTATTTCACTGGGGTAAAGTTCATCATACTTGACAATGCCTCACCATATTAAGGGTGTGGCAGTCCAGAGCTGAATTAAAATGGATAAATGCAACCATGGCTGATAAGCATAAATAAAGGTGGAAAAATCGATGTTAGTCCATTTTTAATGCTTACAAAATTACATAAAATTAAATGTGTTGCTGGTATTTTTACTGCTAGATGGATGAAAAATAGATGCACACACTAAGAGCTATCTCCAGCAGGTATAATGTGGTCTTAAAAATAGTTCTGATTTGAACACTGACTAAATTAAGAGATTTTCCATTTTTTTCTCAATTAACTTCTAAGTACCTTCAGGTCAAATGTGCCCACATGTTTAACTCATAAGTTAAGGGATTTTCCTGCCTGTCAGTGGTGCAGATTCATCCTGATGCCTGGCTAGAGAGCTGGATATTTTCCCTATGTTGTCACCAAAACTAAGTGTTCTTCAAGACAATTTAGACAGGCCTCTATAGTACTTGAACATTTATTGTCATCCAAATATGTCACCAGTGGCACTTGTACAATCTCATTGTTTTACTGGCATGATAAACCCACGTTTGCATCCCACAGAAGTCAATGGAATTTTATCAGATGGCCCCAGTAGGCAAGGCAAAGAGTTATTGGGTCCTTCCCTTTGCACCAGACTATGGTGCAATGTAAAATATCAGCCTCATGTTCCTGTAGTGCTTGCACAGACAAAACCGTGAAACCAAACAGTGCAAATTTGCCCTACTATGACTTGCTAAACTGTTTTCTAAAGATGCTAATAACCTAACAGTCTTTTGTTTTTCATCTCTTTTCGCAGGTTGTTTACATCTAACACTTTTGATGTTATTAGTGATGATGCTTTCATGGGCCTTCCTCATCTAGAATATTTGTGAGTGGACAAATGTATATTTCCTGGCATTATTGAATGAAGTGGGTGGGCTCACAAATTCCAGGCATTGCTTTGACCAGAATGACTTTACAACCCATTACAGGTTCATAGAGAACAACAGCATTAAGTCAATTTCAAGACATACTTTCAGAGGACTGAAATCTTTAATTCACCTGTAAGTAAAGTGGTTGAATATATTACTTGGTATATTTAATATAGTAACGGAACCACATTTTTATATATAGCTGTTCACATTTGTTTAGGCAGTATTATTAGTCATTCAATTAGAATGTTAATCGTCGTGTTTCCACCAAAGACTTCCAAACTGTGGTATGTGTAGAAGGCTGGGACTCAAACAGCTTCCAAGCAGTACACGTTTGGCAGTCACTCCCCAGCTTTCTCTGCTCAGAGCACTGGGGATTTCCAGCTGAGCATGTAGGAGCGGGAAATAAGTGGGATGGGTTGGGAAGCTTTGCACTGATGAGGTGAGTCCCAGTTTGGGAGGTGGAGAAGAGGAAGGTGGGAGCCGTGGTCAGTACTGAGGCGCTATGGTGGTGGGAGGCTGAGAGGTGGACGCGTCTCTTCCCAGGTACCACAGTCCGGTGTGAGTCAAAGAGAATATTACAGCCATTCATGGGACTGGCCGTCACTGTCTGTAGGGTGTCCACTTTAGCCACTGCCTGTATCCAGCAGAATTTGACCAAATAGAATTTGAAAATTCACACTTAGAGCAATTCTCAATAAAACAGTTGCAACAAGATGCGCATAGTATAACTTACCGATCCACTTCTTCCACTTGGCTGTAGGGCATATCAGCCTTTAGACTGCAGCAGGATTGGCTTTGCACTCCTGCACTGCACCCTGTGCTGTCCTCTTCGCAAGCCAGAGCATCCCATGGTTGGAATCTGTCATGCACTGACACCAGTATCTGCTTAACGTTCCTGGTGTGGCTGCTCAGCCCTTCAGCTGTCCTGGAAACACAGCCAGCCCCTTGCCCCCTGACGTGCTGCAGCCCCCCGGTGCATTATCTGAGAGGGGACATGAGTCAAGGGCTCACGTGGCTGCTGGGAGCAACGCTCCCTGTGCGCACACCAGCAGAGGCATTTATCACGTTGTGCTCACAGGTGAAACGCACACTGGCAACAAATACCTGGAACATTTCACTGCAAACACAAGAGCAGAATCCTCATGCTCTGAGCTAGCAAGACAGTTTTTAGACAGGCTTTTGTCTCTGTATCTTATATCAAGTTTATCTTTTAGCAATAATTGTATTTCAGCAAGCAATAAATGAAAATTGTATTGAAAATACAATATGCACTGTAAGAAAACATAAAAAATACAAAAATACTGTAAGAAAAGGAGGCTAAAACATCTGGGGTGTGCCTGACATGGGTTTACACCCAGCTCTGAACATTTGCATTCTGAAGCATATATCTTGGGGTGTGTGTCATGGGCAGGGGAGTGGATTCTGACCTTTTGGCCTTAACACAATAACCTCCAAGAGGGTTTTGACACAGGGTCATTTAACTTTTTCTTTCATATATTTTGACACAGGAGAGAAAGCAGAGGTTCCATTTTAAATGGTTAATGCATAAATATAATAGTTGAATTGCAATTCACCACATCCTTCACCACATAGTAAATGTACCATAAACCACTTCACTCTTCCCTTTTTGGTCAGAACAGACAAGACTCACAGCTGGCTGAAACCAAGCCTACTGTGACTACTCTTGTAGATAAAGTTATTTATAGAATGGCTCTAGGTCTGAGGAAGAGGAAGGAGAGAGGAGAGGGAAAAAGGTGTATAAACAGGCTGTGCACATCCCATAAAAATCCATATTAAAGGTATAATTATAGTACTGTTAAAAAAGGCAGATAATTGGATAAGGCTGGTAACTGGAACCCTGTCTTCAAAATATTTATGCACATGAATAACTTAATATTCACAAATGGGTCCAGTACATTATTTATCATATTCGTTTACTTATTTAGTAGCTGTTGCTGCCAATGAGCAAATTGCTTTTCTAACACACAGGAAGGCACAGTTTCTTCTCCACAGAGCATACGGTCTAAGAGTAATGTCTTGTCTTGCCTGTTACGTTGGTTTCTGGGGATGCTTCAGCAGTTTCATAAGAGGAAACATATGCAAAAGATAGAACCACATCTGAGGATCCACTGCGGTTTGCATGCACATTTTTGGGACGTAGATTTGTGTATCATGCTGCTATTACGCATGGAACACTATTCATGAAGACAATGAGAAATTTGCAGAAAATAACTGCAAAGGCAAGTCTATTAACCACAGAATGTGACTAGTTTAATCTGCTTGCAGAACCGCTCCCCACCCTTTGGGGAAAATTGCACATACTCATTAAGAATAATTATTTGGCACCCTGAGGCATTTCTCATTTAAGAAACAGGAGAGTACTTGTGTACATAAAATATATTAAAAAGAATCATAGTAAATAAGCATGCAGATGATTTCCATGAAGTTAGAAGAGAAGATGAACTTTGTTCTATTTATTCTGTGACTTCCTTTTCACAACGTAACTTTTGCAATGCAGTAAGCTATCCAAATATTTGTATTTTCATAATGCAATTAACTTTGATGATGATAGTGTGTCCTTATTGTAAAACAGAGCCATCTAGTATTCAATATTATGCAACACAATTTATTTTTTGCTCAGAGTAGATTTAAGAACAGAAAAAATAAAGAAAAATAGCATTCCTTTTACTAATTCACTAATTTAATGTCAAAATCTTACAGTTAGAATTGCACAATTAGTAATTTTGATTGCATTTCTTTCAGAACTGCAACCATGAGTTTAACTGCATGCTTGATTCAACCTTTACTCTCTTATTATAAACCAAATACCTCATACAGCACCATCTAGGCAAGCCAGTGTTTTCTTATATATGTGTGCTTTTTAACAGTGTAATATAAAGTGCATCATTTTCATCCAAAAATTGGCAGATCCGTAAACCTTGTCTAAATCTTCTTCTCAGTCACATTCCCATGGAAGTTGTGAACCACTGGTACTTCCAAGCACATCATCCCTTTCAGTTTGCTGTAATCCAGGTTATAAAGAATATATAGGCCATTAAACCTGTGCCAGCTTGCAAGCCTACTTAGCTTTCTCCCTCTGAGTTACCTGACTTTTAAAGAATTGTTCTTGAGTATAAAATTAAGCATAAGAGAAGCACATGATACATACACCCAACAGTGTTACAATCAGATGTACTTTGAAAGTGAAGTCAGAACAGACTAATAGCATCGTCCCGTATTTACTCCTTCTGATAAGGCAAACACTTAATTTTAAATGAGGCAGTAGACATAATATGTCTGGGCCTGTTCTTCAGTTCAAGTATATGCCTAAGTGGCTTTGCTTGGCTAGAGGAATCGTAGTTAATAAATAACTCTCATGTTTACAAGTGAAAACAGAAGAGGTTCTGAGTCTTACTAGCTACAGATTAAAACTGGGATCTAAACTAGAATGATTTATTTCCACTTTTATTTCTTCTCATAAGTCATAAATAACCTACAACAAATACCCTACAACATTATTCTTTTCCTGTCATGCCCTCCGTGACATTTCAGAGAACCCAGACCTTTGGTGGACTCACTCAGATGTATCTGACTGAAATGTAATATATTGCCTGTTCAAAGCCTGCCTGCATTTCCTTGTCACTTTTACCAGATAGAATACTCGCTGAATTTAAGGGAGCTTTCCCAACATTAAAAATTGGTAATTAATAGCAGTGTTTTGCTGGTCTCACACATACATACTCATACACACACACGCACATTCCAGGAAAGAAATTGATGCTAATCAGCAATTTCTTGCCTATTACTGCATATTTCCAAAA
The DNA here is from genome assembly GCF_036013475.1 of Columba livia. NCBI lineage: Eukaryota > Metazoa > Chordata > Aves > Columbiformes > Columbidae > Columba > Columba livia. Next base: position 17,760,213 of record NC_088607.1, read on the forward strand.
GCCATAAGATGAGCCTAAGTCCAACAGAATAAAACCTTGTGTCAAGATTTTGCTTCCAGAAGATAAAAGCAAGTGTGGAAATTGCAGTAATATGAGCACCATATATTGGTATCTCATAAGGAAAACATCGGTAGATCAAATCATGACTAACTGTTTTAAAATAGTGGTGTTGGCAAAACACCAGAGGTGATTGCACTTTTTACCCTGCTAAGTGAAGTATCATAAATGCTGCAAGGCTGCTGAAGAGTCAGAAAGCAGAAGGGGGTATCGCATTTTAGTGGGAGAAAGAGTCACAAGGTAAATGAGCTATTCTTAAAAGCAATCCTTCAGAACTAAGTGCTGGAGGATACCAGGGCTCTTTACCTTTAGAAAAAAACAAACCAAACCCAACCCAACTCAGCCCACGCAGTATTATATGTTGAAAAAATGTGTAAATTTATGAACTAGTACTGATACTTGCGTCTTCTTTTGCAGGAGTCTCGCAAATAATAATCTCCAGTCGCTTCCAAAAGACATATTCAAAGGCTTGGATTCTTTAACAAATGTGTAAGAAGGCAATTAATTAATCTATTATTTATACTAAAAATGTAAAGGGATTATTTTAGAGGACATTCTGAGTAACATTCAAACCAATAGCCAGTGATGGGATCTTACTACGGGGTAGACACTACCCGATATGGGTAGGCTTGTTTTTTGTCTAATGTTGTTGATAATTTGCTTTAGTTTTGAATATTCCATCAGTTTTGAGGGTAAGTAATATTGTTGGTAGTTATGTAAGAGAGCTGCATGTTCATTAAGACTTAGTGAATAAGAAGGAAGTTTCCTTAGGGATGCATGAGAGAGCATGGCATGAGGGGAGGGTAGAAGATATTTAGTGTAGTAACATCTCTGTGTGCAATTAATTTCTGGGAATTTCTGTTTTGTCACAAAATCATGTATTAATAAATAACCATATCCCTTACTAAATCTAATTGCAACCAAACCAAAACATGACATTGTTTAAATATATAACTTCAATACCAATACAAATACAAAATATTGATAAACAGATAAATCCTATAGTTGCTTCATTGAAATATATCCTGTTTACAACAAACAAATTCTGGTTCACCTGATTTGAGATAATGAGCACAGAACATCCTTTCCCTGCTCCCTGTGTTACCAAGGTAGGCTGAATTCATGTTGTAGAGCTGCAGCAGTAAGTTGTCGAGATGGTCAGTGTCTCTGGTAGCATTACTTGGCATGACTGACCATGGCCAGGTGGTTACACAGTCTGGTCCTGGCACTTGCCTATTCCTTTACATACGATCTAAAATCTGGCCCAAGACAGTTGTAAAAGACTTAAACAGAACTCCTTTGCTTGTTTCTCCTAAAGCCCTAAATGAATACATCTAAAGGAGGTAGCAAAGACTGACTGGCTGACCATCAGGTTACATTAATCCTGGTTTTGTTATCTAGAATGCTCTTATTGAGAAAGTGTAATCTGAAAGAAACAACCTCCTGAAACTTGGGGCCAACAGTCTGATGGGCTTTTGTGCACCTGTAAACTTGGGGAAACCAACCAAAATTTCCTGCTGATCATCAAGTTAAGTTCTCCTTGATTACCTTAATATAATTCAATCTGTGTGGGTTCTGGTATGTAGATTTAACTATGGGTCAGGACAAATTAAACCAGGGAGGCATCAACTGAGAATAAGCAAGAAAGCACATATTTGACAAGAGCCCAGTTTACTATTGTCCTGCAAGGAGGAATACATCAGTTGATTGCTTGTTTTCAATGTATGATTTGTTCGTTGTAGAGATCTTAGGGGCAACGCATTTAATTGTGACTGCAAACTGAAGTGGTTAGTGGAATGGCTGGGCAGCACCAATGCAACCGTTGAAGACATTTACTGTGAAGGCCCACCAGAATATAAGAAGCGCAAAATCAATAGCCTCTCTCCAAAAGAATTTGATTGCACTATTACAGGTAATGGGCTTCAAATTATTTAATCTTGTTAAATTTAAGTCAAAGCCATATATATTTTGTTATTGTAGGGTCCATTTCTGCAGGCAGTCTGCATACTGGATGGAGCTTCCTCTAGAATCAGTATGAATTCTGTGCAGGTGTAAGTCTGATGTGTGAATTATTTGAGAGTGGGGTCTTAAATTGCAGCTTCTACTCAGACTTTAATATGCTATATAAGGATTTGGAGAACTGGGACCTAAACCAGCACCTCTTTTAATTGAGGAAGATGGATAAACAAGTTGCAGTGCTCCTTTATCAACAGGAACATTTGGCTACCGATGAAATACTCTAATTTGTAATAAATTGGTATCTGTTAAGCAGAATTTTTCAATACAGTATGGAAAGTATCTCTGTGACTATCATCTGTTGTGTGCTCTTTTACAGAATTTGAAGTTTATCAGTCCCTTCCATACCAATCTCTGTCAGTAGATACTTTCTCATACATGAATGATAAACACGTGGTTATTGCTCAGCCTTTTACTGGAAAATGCATCTTTCTTGAATGGGACCATGTAGAAGTGATGTTCAGGAATTACGACAACATCACAGGTATGAACACTGCTCATCAAATAACTTTACAACAGCTGATCCAAAAAGCATTTCTAACCCTGTCTTTTACTTTTCTCTTTATAGGTACTTCAACTGTTGTGTGTAAACCTATAGTTATTGAGAGTCAGCTGTATGTCATTGTCGCACAGCTGTTTGGAGGCTCCCACATATATAAAAGAGATATTTTTGCTAATAAGTTTATAAAAATTCAAGATATTGAGATCCTTAAAATCCGAAAACCCAATGACATTGAAACTTTCAGGATTGCTGAAGACTGGTATTTTGTTGTTGCAGACAGTTCAAAGGCTGGTTTCACCACTGTTTACAAATGGAACGGGAATGGATTTTATTCCCATCAGTCTCTGCACGCCTGGTACAGAGATACTGATGTGGAGTTTCTTGAAATATCCGGCAAACCACATTTAATTCTGTCAAGTAGTTCCCAAAGACCTGTAATATATCAATGGAACAAAGGAACAAATGAATTTGTTAAGCGTTTTGATATCCAAGATATGGAAGATGCATATGCAGTGAAACATTTCAAAGTGAAAGAGGATGTGTACATTTGCTTAACAAGATTTATTGGGGACTCTAAAGTAATGAAATGGGGTGGTTCAGCATTTCTGGATTTACAAAGGATGCCATCCCGAGGGTCAATGGTATTCCAACCGCTTCAGATAGATAATTATCAATATGCCATTCTTGGAAGTGATTATTCTTTCACTCAAGTTTATTATTGGGATGCTGAAAAGGCAAAATTTGTGAAGTTTCAAGAATTAAACATACAGGCACCAAGATCTTTCATACATGTCTCCATCAATAATCGAGATTTTCTCTTTGCTTCAAGTTTTAAGGGAACTACATTGATTTATAGACATGTCATAGTTGACTTAAGCGCATGACACTCATAATTCTGAGATTACATCAGACTTTCTACCATAAGTGGACAAAATGAACTAAATGCATGATGACTCTCTTATCTTACTTCCAAATGAATGCCTTTAAAAGTTGAGATTGCTAGAACAAAGTATTACTAGTATCTTCATCTTTAATTGTCAAGTCTAGTGGTGTTGGAAGTTGCATTTTTTAACAAAAAGAATTCAAATTAACTGTTCTTTGCATCCACAATATGTAAATATGTGTGCAGCTGCATCTGTTGCTATAAAGAATATTAAAATGTACTTTTCCATTTATTTATTCACCTGTTTGAAACAACTGCCAAATAAAATGTTTACATTTTGTGTCTTTCACATTCCAAATATTATTTGCAGGTGATACTTTTTATTTGTGTATATATTATACACATATAAAATAAACCCAAGAAGGCATATTGCACAACGCAGTGTTGTACTGCATGGAAGATGCACGGTATCGAAGAGCAGGTGGGTTTTCCATATAACAAGAAGTTATTGATAAAAACACAGCATTGAACCTCAATCCTGTAAATTATTGCCTGGACATATAGTTGCTGATTTAAACAGGACTCTGCCCAGAAAAAAAGAAAAAAAAAAAAAAGATTAAATAGACGCAGTTGTAGGATAGAGAGTTCAGTTATATAGATCCAGTTGTAGGATGGGGCTTTGTACTGTGTATAGCTGAAGTACCTGATTTTCTAAAAAATTATAAAGAAATCAACAGAATAAAAGATGATGCAAAGGTCTTTCTTTCTCCACCTCATGCTGAAGCAGCACAAAATGAGTCTCTGGTATAACGTTGGGGTTGTTACTGGGCTGAAAGCTAGAAGCACAGCTCATTTTTCAGCTAGCAACGTTTCCATAGCTGAACCATCACACATCACTTGCATGAATTCGATGTGCCTTTGTCGGGTCTTTCCACTGTAATTGCAATTATTTAATCTTCAATTAATTTATTCATTATTCTGAATGATGCTAGTGAATTTGAAGTTGTTTTCTTCCAGTATCCTGCAAATAAGTTTAGTAACAGACACTTCTGAAATTCAGAGAACTTTGAATGTGGCAGGACAGATTCAGTTGGTATAGCATATGCCACTCCAGGGAAGCTACCTATATCTGTTAAATTATGCCAAGTTTGAATTTGGTGTGAAAATCTATTACAAACTCAAAATAGTCTTTTGTTGACATACATCTAGTGCATCACTTGTGAGAAACCTGTACTGCTGCTGAAGATCATTTGGTGCAGCTCAGGAAGAGAGCTCAAGTGGAAATCGTCGAGCCTTGTGCTCCAGTGCCATCTTTAAAATATACCCATGAATACTGTACATGTTGATACACATTTCTAACATTTACAGATGTTGATTGACAAATAAGATGTGTAATACCATGCATGGCAGTTAATCACACAATCTTATTTTGCAAGCTGGGTGCTCTGTGTACTCACAGACACCCCAAAAATGTCAGATTATTATGGTGCTGCTAAAAGCACCTGCAGCTGAAGAATAATAATTAGGAAAAAAAGACACATAGTGTATGTTTTATGAAGCCAGTCCTAAACAGGATGCTTCTGTAATAACGCTTAGAGGTTTTTTTAATATTAAATGTTATTTGAAAAGCAAAAAGTCCATGTGAACAATACTATTCTAATAAGTTAATTTTTCTGATGCCTTTATATCCATAGCTGCCTATGCTCTAGTCAGTATTTGGCTTAACAACTACCTAGTCCATAAGTATTTACAGGGTGACTAGAAAGATTTTAAACTATGTTTCACAGTTCAAACCTCCAATTTTTTTCTTAATAGACAAGTTTCCAAAAATAATCACTTGCTTGACAGGCTTCCTTTATAAATGCTTAGCTTTTATATTAGCATGACTTCGAACCCCAGAAGAACCCAAATAATCTCTTTTATTATTTCTCTGTTGGCTGCACATATGTGATTCCCAACGAAGTTTGTCCATCTCATCTTCAATACACCTTGCATGGCAAAGGAATGAAATGGAAAGTCATGAACTGATGTCAAATCTACCAGCAAAACATGAAGTGTTTTCTACTTCATCTTGTCTTTTGTTTCTCTCTTTTACTTAAGGTCCTGGTGAATTATGTGCACTGATTTTGATCTGATTTCTCCCATTGTACTTGCCTACGTGTGCTCTCTGTCAAATTAAATAGATAATGGCTGTATATCCTTCTTATTATGGACATCTGGCTGCGTTTAAGTGGAGTTGCATAACCTTGCTAATTTGCTACCAACATTTATTTACAAACACTACACCCCAATACATTGCCTCACAATTGTACCTTGAGAAGGCTAGGTTTCATGGAATTATATTTCAGAGCCAGCCAGCTACATGACATATGTTATAGTGGTGCTATGATTGTTTTCTTGAGTTAATTTATTTTGAAATAATATGATAGACTTAGGAGAATTCGCTGTTACTCCTGGGTTTAAAGGATGAGTTTAAAAGCCTGCCAGGGTGTGAGTCACTAGAATTTTACGTTCACAATACTTAGAAAACTAGCCACGGTACAGTGGAGGGTGGTAAGGGATTAATCTGCTGGGTTAATCTACCAAAGTATACAACTGTGTTATCAATTTGGTTGTTCCTTCAGGAAATTTTACTTGTAGTCAAGCAGTAATGATTTAGGAAGTTCCAAATGCCAGTGTCATTTTTGGAATGTCAATTAATCACAATAAAACGCAGAATCTGAATCTGTTCTCTTTTGAAAATCCCTTTCTCTAATCAATTTGTGTAAGGTGGAGATTCACAGGGACTGCAGCTGGTTTCTTCTTGTGCATGAATAGCGTCTCATTGCACCACAAAAGGAACTGGGGTATTTTTAGAACAGAACTCATAATCCTTAATGTAGAAGAGCTCATTAGGTGACTCCCTGTGCTGTTTCTTCTCAATTTCAGAGACTGGGCATTTTAACAGCTTTTCTAAGGCCATACTCCATCCTGGTTCTCTGCTCAATATTCCTTCTGATAGCAGTAGAAGTCCTGGACAACAACTAAAATAGGACCTTTTATCATATATATATATATTTACACTTTTTTTTTTTTAAAGATTGCTTTAAAAAATCCATTTCTTTTGCCAAAGTCTGTGTTACTTGCGGCTGACTGATTGTCTTCTGTGGTTGCAATGGATCTTCTAAACTCCCTAATCGTTTGTTTATGACTGACAAGTATGTAAAGTACTAAAAGTATTATAGAAGACATTATTGAAGGTTATTAATGGATACTGCTGATCCTTGATGCTGCTTAGTCATGCTAATACCTAAGACAGAAAAAACCTGTTAATGGTATTGTATGTATTGTATTTCCTACAACTACTTCATTATATTTTTATAATGGAGCACACACATACAAGAATATACACTTCTTTACTCTGGAAGGGATATATAGAAGACATTCAGAATACCCGATATTAAATCATGTGTAAGTTTTTTTTCTTTGTCTGTTATAACATCTAGGACTCACAGGTTTTTTTGTTTCTCCTTATTTTCTATTGAAAAAATATTCCAAAATGCGCTCTTCCTACTGAGAAGAAAATTCAGTAAGAAAAATCTCATTCTGTAAGGTAACAAATAGAAATAGGGACAAATTGTATTATTGTTTTGGAGTTGCATTTTAATTATAAATTATTTTAATTCTCTTATTTTTATTTTTGTAGCTGTATTTGAAGGGGTGATAACAGCCATTCACTTGAAGATGGGGGAAACAATTATAAGCATAGTTAATAATATACGTGATATGCTTTGATATATTCTAGTGGGAAGCTAAATGCCTAACATCTGCATTTATGTATATGAGCATTACAATATATTGTGTTAGTATTCAATGGAAAATAAAGAATATTTAAACAATAGACGTAACAAACAGTCCTCAGACTGTTGGTAAACATTACTGATTATAGCGCCCAGAGAAAGCAGAGAAGTCGGCAAGCCCAGAATGCTGCAACTAGGGACAGGGTATAAACCCACAGCAAGTCTCAAGAGTCCCGGAGTCTTCCCTTTTAAGGAAATATTTTCCTTACCATGAAAAAAGTAATGTGTTCCTCCTCAGTGGAGACTCCTGAAAATCCAGATGATCACGCAGTTCTTGCAAAATAGAGCAAGAGGCTTACAAACTTGCTGCGCTACGTCCCTGATCTCAATTTGTGGCCATTTTTCCTGTTGACATCTGCATGTTACATCAATCCCAGCAGTGGTGATGTGAATGGAGTGGTGAACAGGCCCACTGAAAAGGCCAGGACTCTGCCCGAGCAGAAGTTAAGCAAGGTTCAGAAGGAGGAAAATCCAACCCCAAAACCTCAATTCACTCAGCTGTTAATGCCTGCCCCACTGCCTACCAGGTTTTCTCTCCAATTTAATACATATTGCAAACACTCACAGCTACCTTTCATAGGCCTGCAAATCTCCTCTCACACTTGCTGATCTGGAGACCCGAGCGTGGTAGTAAAGCTGTGATTTAGTCTCCTATTGATTAGGATGCTAAACATGTCTTTGTGGTTGGGAACTAAGCGATAAATGTTGAGGTCTTGAGGAGTTCGATTCCTCCAGAGCGAGCTGCGGTACACTGCCTGACTCACTGCTAATGGCAACTTTCTTCATTGCTGATGGCTCTGAATTCTAATGGCTGGTGTTACAGCCATGTCTCTGTTTATAGTTCACTTAAACAGAGTGCTCGGAGGCCAACCGAACCATATTCCTATTCAGGAATTTTTCTGAAATGAACTATTGCTACAAAGACCTCCAGTGTGCTATACAGCAATGGTGGTGTATTTGTGCTTTGAGACTTTGAATTTCTCCAATTAGTTATGCTACTGTAATACTTCTGTCTTCAAATTTGTTACAATAGAAAGCAATTTGCCCCAAATATTCATATTTATATTCATATAAGTGTTTATTTATTCTCCAAATAAACTGAAGTGGATGATGGCAATAATTATGTTACTGTTCCCAGTCTCCCATTCATCAAATCAAGTTTGGAATTCTCAAAAGATGTTTTCAACTCAGCCTTACTTTTTGCTTCCTACTGAATTATTTCAATTGAAAAAGGACTTTCTGACCCATTCTCACTTCCTGTTCGGGGGCCTGGATAGCGCCAGCAGTATTTTAGCAACTTGTCAACCTGCCCAGATGGTGAATATCCAAGAATGCTGAAAGAGCTTCAGAATAAACAAGCTGATCTGCTAAGAATACACAGTCCTTCATTAAAAACCATTTATGAGCAAAAGAACTGGAAGTAACAACCATCATGTCTGTTTTTATAAAAAGTTCATGGGATAATCAGTGGAGTTTTGCACCAGTAATATCCACAATTATATTTGGTCCATATCTGAAATGATAATAAAAGATTGAAGTGTAAAATTTCAGGAGAAAGTAGGTAGTTAAATGAGTGGGACAGGTTGAGTAGTGAAGTTCAGGGTCCAGAAAAGCAAAATATTATACATAGGAAAGAAATGCTTGTAAGGTTTAAAATTAGCAGTAAAGAAAGGCAACTTGACATTGTTGTGAACAACTCAACAAGACTCTGATCTCAAATTACAGCTACAGGAAAAAGCAAATAGTGTTACAACACGTGCAGGATAGTAGGGAGTATACAACACTACATGTTACGGCAAATCAGTGCTGTTGCCTCATCTGAGATACTGCAAGCAGTACTAGTGTGTCCACCTCAAAAAACACATTGGAGAATGATTAGGGATTCAGAGAAATGTGGTAAAACTCATTGAAGATGTGGAACAAGATGACACTTGACTTCAGCGAACACCAACCCATAAACCAAAATACTATCCCACCCAAATGAGACTGTGGCATTCATTGCAGTAGGCAGTTGTTGAGGATGAGAATGTGGCATTCAGAAAACAGTCAAACATGGTAAAAATACATAGACATTGTATTTATCTTTTTAGTACTTAAAATAATTTCTAATTGTTAGGGAAAATGAGGTCTTTGCACTTCTGTCAGAAGCATCTGTCTTGAGCCATTTAGGACAAGAGGACAGACAGCCGAGCAGCTGGATAATGACTCTGCTCCAGTGGGGCATTTCCCGTGTTCAGTCCTTGAGACACATTGCTGAGAAATTAGCTCAACTTTGTTGCTGAGATTTGCAAAATAAAATACGTAAGATGTACATTTGAATTAGCTGCTCAGAAGCATTGACAATACTGAGAACACAAACACTGAAAAAGTCTGGAAAATACTGGCAACGTATATTTTGAGGATGACAACAATTAGAAAATTTTGGCAAACTATTTGCAAGAGCTTGAAAATGTAATTGCACAACTTTGGCTGGCTTCAGCTACATTAAGTCCTGACACACATAGACTCCCTTGGGAAGAACAGACCTCAGCCTTTTCATAAGCTTATTATGAAGAGCTGAATATTAGACCTGTGGTAATATTAGTTGCAAAGCTTCTTATGATTAACCAGGTAATAGCATTGTCCTGTGAGGGAATAATTTCTAAAACACAAGAACAGATTACCAGTTTTGGAAAAAAACCCAAACAAACAAAGAAGTAAACAACTCCAAATTTCACAATTTCCAAATAACTGTGAAATTTGAAAACCTCGGCCTGCTCTTTTTTGTCCTCTATATACAATAACATAATGATGCTGCCCGTTCAGGAAAAACACCAGTAAATACATTGCTCCAGAATGCAAAGCAAAGGAAGAAAAAGGACAAAGCTGGAACAGAAACAATAGTTTGTGGTCAGGAAATCTGTTTGGTTTTGGAAAGTTTAATTGCACCTGTGAATTTCTAAATTTTCTGAGATACAGAACATTACTGAAAAGAGAACATCCTTTTAATGTTTACACTTATAGATTAGATAGGTGGATTATGGACTGCAAACACCAATAAAAATCCTCTGCTTTTAAATAATCAACATGCACTGGCGTTATTCCAGTGTTAAACCCTATCTCTAACTTTCCCTCAGCATTATTTGAGATAACAACAACTCCTTCACACTAACCTTGCTTCAAGGCTGAGACCAAGAAAAAATATCTACTACAGTAACCACTAGGAAAGCTCTGCCTTTTCTGTACAGGGTTCTGGAGTACATCAAACTGCAGCAGCAGTACCGCAATCATATTGTATTAGCTTGAACCAAATAGGAAATGATTGTTTGTTCCAGAATTAAAACTAATTTCAGAATTTCTGAGACCAGTGATACTATCAAAGGATCTAAGAAAAAAGGAAGCTAATTCCAATTGCTTCTCAGAAAATCCTATTATTGTGGTGGCTGTCACTATTGTCTAAAAGTATGCGTAAACGCAACTAGGTGAAATTGAAAAATAACCAGTAAATTTAACAACATGAACTGTAAAGTGTACCTGGCAAGACTATAACAAGTAAACTATGCTACAGTGATATCACTGTGTATGACCACAGCTGTCTAAGCCGGCCCTGTGTCCCTGTCTGAGAGTGCCTCTGCATCCTTCCCTGTGCCTGCACAAGGAGCAGGCAGCCCAGAAGCTGCCCTTGGAAGAAGGGACACGCTGCGTGGGCGCCTCAGCAGTGACAGTTTTCTTGCGGTCCAGCCACAGACCAGCAGCACTCCTCCCAGAGACAGGGACAACTCAGCAGGGTCTTGAGGACACCAGCTCTTGCATTTCGGAACATTCCCAGTTTTGCTGGTATTTCACAGGGAGTAATCAGCTTGTGCGTGTGTGTGTGTCATCAAATCCAAGCTCACTGAGTGTCCACTTGCCGGGGAGCCAGGAACAGATTGCATAGATGAGCACGCTCTGCAACGCTTGGTCAGCCCATTCCTGAGGGGCTGCACACTGGCACTGTTAGCAGGATCTGTGCTAGATGAGGTTACAGGGACATAAAAATAACAACTTGGAGTTCATGTGCTCCAACATCCTGCCTGCTTGGCCAGAAGTGGTGTTTATAAAAAAAAGAGCATGGGGAATAGAGCACGATGATTCCCTAGGATAGCCTCTCAGCCTCCAGCAAGGAAGGAAAAGAAACCGCAGTGCCTGCCTTAAGGAAGTATTCTTGTGGAGAGCAAAATGCCTAGAATCAGTGCATTCTGCATGCACGTCAGCAGCAGGGTTTTTTCTGTAATGAGGAATGTTGCTCTGCATTGCAGCTCCTGGAGGTAATGAAGGAACACTGACTTCACTTAAAAAAAATGAGGGACAAAACAAAAAAGACCCCACCTACATCTGTGACACTGAAAAATGGAAAGGGCTTTAAAACCAGTGTTCAATGGTTTTCTTCCCATAACAACAGCAGTTAGGGTTGGTTGCATTTCTGATCATTCCCCTTTGAACATACTAGTACAAGCAAATTCAGAGAAGCAGACATTGCACTAGCATGTCGGAACAAGATGAGAGGTGCACAGGCTGAACCATGTTAGTGTTTTATATGTATGTACATCATATGTTTATATAAATACAGAACACAAATATGTTTTATATAAATAATAAATCATTCATCTATAAAAATATATATATGTGTGATAGACTCCCAATACACTAATACTGATCCATCACCTGTGACAAAGTTATGTATGTTGTATGTAATTTTTGTTCTGGAGAAAGTAGAAGCCAAGAAAGAATAATCTCCTTCAAGTAAGGCATGTAAATGAATGCTTAATAATTCATAGGAGTTGCAAGTAAGGAAGTTTCTCCCTTTCTGCCCTGCAGAGCAGCCCCGGGCAGATAGCTTACAGAATAGGAAAGTAAGTGTAAGTGCCAAGAAGTGCCAAGAAATGCAGCTGATTGAAATAGTTGCCTCCCCTTCCACAAAGATACACCATGCATTCAGTCATTTCTGTTGCTGCAAAAACACAGTTAAGGTGACAGTGAAAAAATATAATTGGACAAGTTATCTTCTTCCAACAGCCACAAATGCCGTTATAGAACAGAACAAAACAAAGCAAGCAAAAATCAACTGTGAGCAACTTCCACTTTCCTCCACTCCTTGGGAGCTCTAACACTCAATGGCACTCAAGCCATATTTTACTGTCTGATTTTCGTACTGTACTGCCTGCAGAAATCTCTGGAAAATGCCCACGAACTTTAAAGTTATTTTAAAATTTCTTTTTCTTTTTTCTCCACAGTGCTGACTGCTATGAAGGACAAAAATACTGCCCCTTGTCTTCTATTAATCTTCTAATTAAGTCATTTAGAAAGAGCATGTATTTAATTATTACATTATTTCTAATCAGGCATGTTGCACAATGTTAACTGATACCTGTTTTCTCTGTCTATAGTTCAAAGAATATCTGCCCTTCCTTCTGCCAAGACCTTTAGCTTTGATAGCTGTGTTGAACAAGCTCATATAGTCATCTCTGCAAGTGGCAATTTGCACTAAATAACAGGACAAGTTCCTAGGCGGTTTCTGAGAAGTCTTCCAGGAAAGAGATGGGAAAAAACCAAGTTATCAAAATCGTCAAAGGTGGCTTTTTGAAAGACTCAGAAATTAGGATGGTTTTGGGAAAAAAATTTAAAATAAAAAGATGTTTGAGGCTCAAAATGTCAACTACCTGGGGGAAATGCTTACCAGAGAAGCACCTACCCAGGGCAATGCATACATCAATACTAGCATGCTCATCTATTCTATACATCAAATGACATCAATGTTTGGGTTTTCTTTTTCTGCATTCCTTGTTCGTTTTCTCTTATTTTCTTTTTGTTCACCGTGCATTTCTGTATGCACTGGATGTTCTTACTCTTTATGAGTAAAGAATTATTCGAAGGGAACAGAGCTTTAATTAGTTTTATAGCTAATCTCATAATGTTCTGCATTCCTAGCAAAAGTACTGACACATCAGATGAGAAAGTACAGTAAGGGGAAGGGAACCTGCCACAGTTGCAAGCTCTTCACTGCTTAAATGGCCCCACTAAACAACTGAAAAAGGAATTACAAGAGTTGCTGTGTTACAGTGAATCCATGTTCTTCTCGTTTTACATATATATATACATATATATATATATATATAAAACACCACTTTCCTGGAAATTGTTTACATATAGCAAGGACTGGGATACCCTCAACCAATGAAATGAAACAATATGCCTGAATAAAATGCCACGCACACTTCTTTGGCTGGAAAGGAGATTTTTACAAATTCAGGCTTTCACAGTGGTTATTTTGCCAAGTTTATATTCAAAATATAGATTCTCCTAAAGAAGCGGAAGTAATAGCCTTGACAATGTATGTTTTATCAAGCCCTTTTGGTTTTCTGCATGTAGGAATTCTGTTCATTTGCTTCACTGTCTCACAGTATAAACTAAGTACCTTCACATATATCTGTGTGCACCCGAGATACACCTGAGACAGAGGTGCATGGGGTGTGTAAATATATATTTACAGTTAAAAACCTGCTGATTTTGACTAGCTCAGTAAGTTTTGCCTCTTTAGCATGGTATACTTGTAACATGATAACATCAATCTGCAGAACTTCACAGCAGTAAGACAGCAAGTGCTGCTGTTTCCTGAGAGAACCAGGGCAAATACCTGGATGCCACCTGCCACTGTGCTTTACAAAGCTTACAGTGGTTTAGCCTGTGGCAAATACATTTATGAACAACAAAACCAGTACCAATGTTCATTTTCTTGTCCATCAGCAAGCTACTGAGGTTCACTCTATTTGTTCACTGAGATGTTTATGTTCTTCAGTGTACACAAAATTATGGAGAAAGAAATAAAAATAATCAGATGGCTTTGTTATTAAGAAATTTACTTTTTTTTTGTCCAAGATATATGGGAATAACAGCCTTTTCCATGTGCTTAAAGAGAACCAAAGAATGACAAGATAATGACATAATATTTTTTGATTTAAGGATCACCATCTAGATTTGCATAAAATCTTCAGAAGTTCACGTGAAGAAAGAAAACACTAAGCTTACAGTGCTCAGTGTACATGGAAAATTATTTTTAATTTATCCTCCCATGAATACAAGCTACAGAGACTTGATTGCTTAGCAGGCAGTGTGGTTTGCCATCTGAGGATAGAAGCAATGCTGCATGACCAAAATAAGCTAAGCAGCACACCTTTAACACTGGATTGAAAGCACACTAACAAGTATTGAAGCAGAATTTTGATATTGTCCTGCTTATCCGTTATTTTTCAGTGATTGAGAAGAAAAAATCATTCTGAAAACACAGAAGGTTTTTGTTACATGTACTCCTTACTTCTACCTGAAGGTACTTGTCTCCATACCTTCAGTTTCCTGAACAGCAACAGCTAATAGTGCAATTTGAAAAACACAGTTAAAAAGAGTCCCAGGATGTCTCCATTATATTAACTGTAATTGCAGGATTCCTATTATTATAATGCTCCAGCCCACTTCCTATTATTAATATACTATTCTGTATAAACACCAACTCATGCGGAAGAAAACTGTGGTACACTGAACACACTCTTTGACACAAGAGTAAACATTTGTACAACAGTTGTACAAACACACGTGGAAGCAATTTGTGGTGATTGCAAAAGTGAGTATCACTCACCATCCACTTTAACGGTGAAGCTGTCTCTTCTAGCACATAAGATGGCCAGAAGATCCTCTAAGATGTGCACCGGAATTTTGATGGAGTGGCAGCAGCTCATATGGACCATATCTTCACTGGGCTGCCCCAGTGCGTGCTCAGTGCACAGACATCATCCCTGGAAGAAGACAAAAAATGACACTGTTTTTCAGGACAAAGCACCTTCAATCTTCTAATTCACAAAGACCACAGGCAAAGAAATGGCCTTGAAAGCAGTGTTCAAAGCACAACGCTCCCATGGTTTTGTGGATCAAGATCAAGACATACAAATAAAGGATGGGAGGGCATTAAGAAGATGGATCCAAGCTCTTCTCAGCGGTATTCAGTGACAGGACAAGAGGCAATGGGCAGAAACTGAAATACAAAAAAACCAAACCAAACCAAACCTTTATTTTCTTTTTTTTTTCACTGTGAGGTTACTGAATGCCGGAGCGTGTTGCCCAGGGAGGTGGTGCAGTGTCCATCCTTGGAGATATTCAGAAACCCAAGGGACAGAGTCCTGAACTCTCGCTGACCCTGCTTTGGGCAGGGGGATTTGGACTAGGCAGCCTTTCAAGGCACCAGATGTGCCCATCGAAGTCAGCTATTCTGTGATTCCAAAACAACTCTGGGTTGACCAGAAGTTTGAATGAATTATCAGGACAATCAAACTCCTTAGTGGTGCAATAATCATCTGTTTTATGCCATTTAGGTGCAGAGGTAAACGTTTATTACAGTGCACTTAAGAGTTGGATCCATTTCAGAAGCTGATAAAGTAATTCTTATATATACTTTTGTTAAACGTTTCAGAAGAAAGGAACACATGCAAGTTGATTATTTATTGTGTTACTTCCTTTTCACTAGCCTATATTAGTTTTAGTGAATTTATTGCTAGACAACTTAAATCCCAAATGAAGATCTTAAAAGTGGTTTTACAGAATTAGCATTTTTAGATAATAAAACCCATCAATACAGATTTCTGTTTTGATTTAAATATTCTACTATTTTTATAGCTTAAGCAGTATATAGCTGTGCTGGCACGGCTATGTTAAGATCAAACTGGGGTAGATGTCACCGGGGTGTTCCACACGCAGTTCCCAGGAATCCAGCCTGCTGGTTTTTTCCACCAGTGCTATGCAGAGCCAGTGCTGCCCTGAGGTGAGGCGAGGAAGAGACAGTTCAGTTCCAAGGCTCCCTGAATCGGTATTATTTAGTTCTCACTAAATCCCCAAGAGGCAGCAGTGTTTCAAAAAGCTTATTAGTATATCTCAGCGGTGGATAAAAGAAATGATGTGATAGTGGATAAAGTTCTTATAATCTCATAGAAAACTCCCACGGTTCTCCACAAAACTCAGATAATTGCTTTGTCATTTGTGCCTGTTTCTGTTAGAGACTCTGAAAAGGCACTCTGAGGAGTTGGAGATGGCACTTGCAGGCAGGGAGATGGAAACTGAACACCAAATGATCTCTCCCTGCGCACACAGACCCAGGCCAGTGACTCATTACAGTACTTTACTAAGTACCTGTCAGGTCTGTATCTCAACCTGAGATGAAGCACTGGCTTGTTCCTGGCATTTTTGATAAAAACTGTCTGCCTAAATTCTGGATGAGGACGATAATATTTCTTTTTTGAAAAGAGTAACCGAAGAAAACTCTCTGTGCAGAGAGTGGTGACTACTCAGGAGAAAGTGGCCCCCTCTCTGCGCTTATATTATGGAAACCAGACAAATGTCATTCCAGCTGGTGGTGCAGTTTAATTTTCAATGGCCAAACTGCCCAAGTTCACTAAAGCTTTTTCTTATGGATTTTGCACTCATGGAAGATACTATAGGAGGTCCTTACTGTTGGATGCAACCTGGCAATGTGCTGAAGAAAATAATAGCTAGTTGTGAGCATAGTATTACACAAATGAGGTGTAATCTGTAATTGAAACGGCTGCATAAAACATTGACCTGTCACACTTATGCAGCTAGTTCATTTCCAATCTAGGGCAGCGAGACTGCAAATTACATTTGCTTACTGGTTAGTTTGGGCAGCTGCAACTGCTCTGTCTTTTTGGAAGTGCTCTCCTTACTCAAAGAAGAGAGTTATACTTTACAAGCAGAACTTGGAAGCTTTCAAGTGAGACAAACCTGGCAATTTGACCAGAAGCAACAGAACACTTTACGTATCTTGGCATAAACAGCCACTGCCCTTAGATGTTCCTGTTCAAAGCCAGATGTTGGGGGGGCATAGTGGGGGTTGTTGCAGAGTGTCTTTCAAACTCTTTACGGGACAGTATTTGGCACTGTGGCACTTAAAAAATTTTACTTTGTTTTTCATATAGGCAGTATTATAAAAGAAACATGTAATCTGCATATTTTAACGAACTGTATAAACAAATAGCCAGAGATCATAAGAACTCACTAAATTTTGTTCTGTGCCTGTACTATGGATTAAATGTGTTGTCTCTCGTTTTCTTAACTGAAGATTTGAGGTTGCCAGCTGTTTCTGCTGTTGCTGGCTAAAGGTAACTACCTAGTGACCCCAGAGACAGGCGTTTTTGTGGGTGCATGTGCTCTGCAAGCCCACTTCACGCTCGCTGCCCAGGGGACATGCCAGGTCATCCTCCCAGAGACCTGCGGGACTGTGACCCCAGGGTGGCTGCCGAGAACAACTCTGGGGAAGGACTGCTCTAACTTTGTGTTGGCGATTCATGGCACAGTGACCTGTAAAAGCTGCCTTGGAGTACAGAGAAGCGTAAGTTTATTGGGAAAGCAGCGGGCTGTCAGGTGTATTTGCAACTCCTCTAAATTAAACCAAACTCTGAGAGATAGGAAGTGCATCAGGCAAAAGTACGTTCTTCATTAAGGGTGTCTGGGAAATTTTGCCAGCATGGTTCTCCCCATTGTGGGACATGCAGCTGCCTTTGCATCTCTACAGAGGAAAGACTTGGTAAAGGTTTCAGTATAGACTTTGCAGAGGACTATGCTGATAGGAAATTTAATAGAAATAGTTTGTATCTAGTGCAGCAGGTATTTATTTATTTTCTTGGTTTATAGCAAGAGGAGTTCAGATAATGTAAATCTTTAGAAAGAATTAATCCTGATTTCTACATAAGCTTTTAAATTTATTTATCTTTTTAATAACTGATATCTTTTAAATTTATTTATTTTGTCTTTTTAATAACTGATATAACACATCTCAATTTTAGTTAAGAATAATTTGTGAAATAATTCTGGTCATATTAATCAAATGCTAGCTTTGAGATAATGAAATACTTAATGGCCTTTGGTGGGTTGGCATGGACTATAAAATGTGCTAAACCAGAAACAAGAAAAGCTTTAAATAGCTTTCATAAGGTAGCTTGAGGGAAAACTTGAAATAGCTTGTGTGAAATAGCTTGTATTTACCATTTAGTACTCATTTTGCTATAGATTACATTTCCCCTTAAGAATAAATAAAAAACACTGATTATGCAGCTAAAAGATCAGTGTGAACTCTTATTTGAATAGAAATTCCTCCCTATTTTAATTATTGGTAACATCTCATCTTGCTCAAAAGGGAAGAATTTCAACATTTGAAATATATTCTGCTTCTTTTTCTCTGCATTCTTTGATGGGTAAGGAAAAAGGGCTACTCCGTTTCTTTGCACCAGCTCCCTTACTGGTTCCCCTGCCCAAAGACATAGGTGGCTTTGTTTTGTTTTTTTGAGGAGAACTACCACAAAACGTGGTTAAAGGATTTGTGTACCCTTCTAGCGGTTCCATGAGGCTTTCCATGGGCACACAGAACGACTGAATCACCCGCCAGGCTCCCAGCTCCCTTTTGACCTCCGTGCAAGCGGCTGGTGCAGGCGGCAGCTCTTCCACAGGGATCCTGCTGCTGCCGCTGCCACTGTCAGGGCCATTAAATGTTAATGGGCCCGCTGAAGGAAAGCCGAGCTATTTAAATCGCCGCGGGGATTGGACCAGCAGGATTTCAGACTGTGACACACGGAGCATGAGGAAGCTGTAATAAGAGCTCAATTATCTGAGTGCAGGGTGATGAGCCGATACTGTGAACTATGTCTCGTGTACAGTACAAGCCATATACTTTTATTTCAGGCGCTCAGATGACGCAACAACGCCCCTAAAATAACTTCGCGTCACCGTTTTCCACAGTTTTCTTCCTTTCCGAGGGCACCGCCCCAAAGCTGGCCAGCGGCAGCCGCGGCCTGTGCCGCCCGGGGCCGTCCGGCACCCCACCCCCAACGGGCACCCGGTGGGGCCGCGCCGCTCCGCTCCGCTCCGCCGCCTCCGCCCCCTCCTCTCTCCGGCGGGATGAGAGCTCCCCCTCCCGAGGCACCGCGGCCTCGCTCCTCCTGCCGGGCCCCGCCGCGGCCCAGGCAAAGCTCTCTGCCGCCCGCGCTGAGTCCCTCTCAGGGGGCCACCGCGGGCTGAGGGACCCTGGGGAGGAGCTGGCAGGGCGCTGCCTCCTCTCCCCCGCGGGAACGTCTGGCTGCCTCCGGGCTTTCAGGCAGGTATCTGCCGTGGGCGGGGGGCTGGCAAGCCGGCTGTTTCCAGGCGCGGCCCTGACTCGGGGAGCCAGCCGCCACCTGGCGTACCCCCCGCCCCGCGGGTGCCGGGCGCTCCGGGGCGGGGGCGGGGGAGGGAGGGAGCCGGGCGGCGCTGGGCGTTAGCACCGCATGCGCAGGAGGCCAGGTGCCCGCCGGCTGGTGAAAAGCCGGTAGCATCGCGGGCAGCCCGGCGTCCTCATGGTGCTGTGTCAGGGCGGCGAGGCCGCCGCTGTGCCGGCTGCGGCCGGGGAGGAGCCGGAGGTGCCGTTGAGCCGGGAGGATGGTGCCGGTCCGGGGCAGCCTTGCCCGTGCCCGGCGCCCGGCATGGAGGCGGCGGGCGCCGAAGAGCGCCGCGTTTGTGGCTGCTGCTCGGGCTTGTCCTGGCCGCGCTGCTGCAAGGCACCCGGTGAGGAGGGGGAAGTCTGGCAAGCGGGGCAGGCGGGGCAGAGCCCTCCTGGCTGGGCTGCCCGCTCTTGGGGTGACATTGCCGGCGGGGCGGAGGAAGAGGAAGCGGCCCCGAGGGCACCGGGGCTCACCAGGCGGCGGCGGGGCGCGGAGCGGGCTCGGGCGGCCGCAGAGGGCACGCAGCACCTGCGCCGGCCCCGCCGCCGGCTGCCCGCGGGCAGGCTCAGCCTCGCTGCCTCCGAGCCGGCCCCGCGGCGGCGGCTCACACCTGGTGCCCGGCGGGGAACACCGGCCGCCCAGCGAGCGTGTTCGGCCTTTCCCGCCCCACGCTTTGCTGGGCAGTCGGTAGCTGGTGAGGGCGAAGCCAAGTGAAGCGGCAGGCACGACCTCCGTGGCGGGAGCCCTTGTGCATGTCCGCCGGGCTCGGCTGGGGCCGGGCCCCCAGTGCTGTGCCCGGGAGCGGGCAGGCGCTCGGGGCCGCTCCGGCCGCACCGCTCGCTCCCGTCCGCAGGGCGGGCTGCGAGACCTTCGGCAGCGATTATCCCTCGGGAAAACAGTAGCTCTGTTGTCAAAGTTTTAAAGTGAGACTTGCCATGTTTGGGTAAGCCGAGGTGCCTTCTAGCAGTGTGAACGTCTGGCACTGTAAACACATTAAGAAGGAGCACGAGTGCTGATCAACAAGTCCGTATACTGGGAACCATGGCTTCTTGGTAGTTTTTATCTTGCTTTGATGTGAGTGTACTCTTTATTTGGTATTAATTTGTGCTTTGCTTCTTGGTCAGTTTGAATTGCTAAAGGCACAAACTTAACTGTGAAACATGCAATGTGTTATTGTAAGTTTCATGTGGCTTACTTTTAAAACACAAATGCCTTCTTAAAATAGTTTTTGAAGTTTTTATCTGAAGTACTTCAGCACGTGTAATTTTTAAACAACTTCACTGAAAATGTGTTTCTGATTAAATAGAGGCTATAGTTGACTTTCCAGCAGAAAATTGATAAAATGGTAATATTTGTTGGCTAGGGAGCCATGGAGATGCCAAAAGAAGTAGCAATACTTCACTAGTGAAATTCACATCGCTGTAGCTTCCGAGGCAAAGCTTGGGAAAAACAAACAAACCCCAACAATGTTTGACATGCTGAGAAACTTGCATTTGTTCACCAAAAAACACTTTTAAAAACTTTTTTGCTTAGTCTTTCTAGCAAAACGTTAGTTGAGTCAATGGTTGAGCTTTGTGAATCATGCCTAGATCTTGTCTGCATGACCATGATTAATTCAGACTCGGGATCCTGTGCTCCTGGTGCTTTCTTGAAGTCTGTGAGAAAGCTGTTCTGCTTATGGTGTGAAGAACAGATCACCCTCTTCTGTCTGGGTGAATCATCTTCCCACTGACCGCTTTCCCCATGACAGTACTCTTGCGCCTCTGCTACTATTCTCATGATGCATATATGTGAGAAGTGTCATTTTCTTTACTGTATGAAATTTGCAAGTGTAAAAACTATTTGCACGAAAGCATGGCATTAAAAGGCAAACAAATAGAATTAACACAGAAGATAGCGTGCAGTGAGAGGCATTTGACTATGACTTAAAACAGGAGTGGAAGATTGTTTGAAAGCCGTACATGTGGAGATGGCTGGGGAATAAAATGAGAAGCCCAAGTCTCAAGTCTGTAGCTGCTGAGAAAAGAGGACTTGGGTACTACTTGACACTTTTTTATTTTCAGAATGCTACACTTTAAAAAAAATACACGAGTGCTTGAGTATTTTGGTGGTATTGGACTAGTGTTTTGAGGCTTAATGTTTTGTGGGCTGGGAATGTTATTTTAACCTAGCTTCTCTTTAGAACACATTTTGAAATAAGTACTCTTCAGAGTTGCAGTTCTTGCTTTTGGTGGATGAACTTGTACCATTTTACTATAAAAAGGAAGTAAAACACTTTATCATTGCACTGAGGACATGCTTTGGCAATATGAGGTGTTGATGGTTTGAATTCTAGTATTACAAGACACTGTTTCTGATAGGGTTTGGAATATTGGGTAGCTTACAAAAATGTGTTCTTCCTGGTTTTTCTTTGTTCCTTCAAGTCCAAGGCTTAGTTCTGGATACAAGATCCATTCAGCTTACTTTGCTTTAATTCGATTGGTTTTCCATTTCAACACTTCCATTATTTAGATTGGCTTTTCTTTGTAGTAATTGGACAAGTTCTCATGCCTGAAATAAAATTTAATAGTTCTGTTTGTGCTGTATTCATCCATAAGCCAGTCTGGGTTTGGATTTCCCATTTCGGTTATAGGCCAGTGTGATTCCTCTTGCTTTAATATTAGAGACATTGTTGATTTTGCAGTTCTGTTGTTTCACTAGGTGGATTAGGACATTACATAATTCATGAACACTTTTAAAATCCACTCTGTTCGTAGCTGGTAGATTTCCTGGTCCAGTGTTGGTTGGTGATAGTTTTCGTAGTCACTTTTATGTAAGTGGCTGTTGCTAAATAGAAATATTTCTATCTAGCAGAAGTGGTCATTTACTTTCAGCTGTAGTGTGGTTGGGTTCCTTGAAAAGCAGGCCTTCTGCCTACTTTAAATTCTGGTTGCAGTTGTAAAGTTTGGGTCTCTAGAACTGGTAAAGCCAGAACTGATAAAGCCAGAACTGATGCTGTCTATACACATGGTATCAGCCCACAGTCCCTGCTCTTGGGTAGTAAGCAGCAGTTTCTCAGCCCTGAGTGCTGACCTCAAGGAGGATCAAAATGGTTTGTGACAAGTTTTGTTAATTTCAAAAAAACTCCACACACCCAAAAGAAAAAAAACCCTCAAAACCATATTTAGTTGCTAAGCAACTCCCAGCAGTGCCCTGCTGATTATGTCTTAGAGGATCCACAGGGCTCACAGGCTCCCACACTAAGGTGAGATGAAGCACCGTTTTATCAAAGCACCACCTTGGGCACACGGAGTTCTCACTCTTATCTTTCGAGGCTGTTGTAGAAGAAAAGGTAACGCTCAACGTTTTAGGCAGGCAGAAAGAAGAGAGATAGTGAGGTAACATCCCAATCAAATATTTCACGGGTTATCTTTTGCATGGTGTTCACCTCTCAGTTCAGTGGCAAGACTGTTCCTTTTATGCAGCAGTGCAATAACAAAAAAGCAGGTTTCTTTGGAGACAATGTTGAGCTCAGCAGCGGTTCACTCTGCTTTCCTTTTTTAAAGAGTTGAGGGTGGAGAAGATGAGTGGAATGAGGAAGATTATGTCACTGAAGAGGGCCTGAGGCAGTGGGGAAGCTTGAATAGAAACCATTAGACTTGGGAAACTACTCCAGGAAGAGAAAGTGATAAATATGCGTAAACTAAGGTGAAACTGAGGTCTTCGTGGCACTGTGATGGATATCAGTACTTTAAACAGGCCTGTGGTGTTTTAAAATTAGTCACTGAAATTTCTTCTGATTAAAAAAGTGTATTTGATGTCTATTCGAAGAAAATATTTGGATTCTTACAGCAAGATAAAAATGTTATATAAAACTTCGGTAGATCAAGGTCAAATTGAGGGTGATTTAGCTGCAAAGTAAACATGAGGTATAACAGAAGACAGCTCCTGCACACAGACTTTACTTGTGTGTGTTTGTGAGAAAGAAATTGCATTGTTGCTTAGGAACCTTAATTAACTTACTCAATAATCAGATGATTCCCAGGTAATAAGTTTCAGTATTTCAGAATGCGACCATGGGCCATTTTGCAGTCAGTTGTGCTTGGGTGCTGGTCAGAATCATACAGCCCATCCTACAGTGAATTGCACAAACTAGTCTGGTAACTCACGTAGTACTGTGGCAAGTGTAGGAATGGTTTTGTATCTAAAGTGTTAGAGTTCATGTCCTGTTTTAAATAAAAAAGGACAGCCATGGTGGTCAGTGAAGCATATTTTCAATATAAGTCTGAATACATGTGGCATTTTCATTTGTTTCTTTTCCTTCCCCTGTCTTCTACCGTAAGAACAGCTACAAAGGTGTGGAGCACTGCAGAATGTAGAGCTGCCTGACCTGAGAAATTGAACAGATCATTATTAACTGGAGTTTGTCTGTTGCAGGAACAAAGAAGAAAGCTGCCTGTCCAGGACTTGGTCTGTTCTATACTGTACTGTCTGCCTTCCTTTTCTCAGTGGCCTCTTTATTTCTTAAAAAAATAGAAGACGTACATTCAGTGGAAGTGAGTGCATTTCGATGTATTTTCCAAATGGCATTCGTTCTTCCTGGTTTAATATACTACAAGTAAGTGTAGCAAATGTTTAAATTTAAAAGTTTTTTCTTAAAAACACATCTAGAATTATCACTCATTTAAATCAGATTGTAATACTACTTTAATTCAGGCTTGAGTTGCATAACTACTTTGTTTTGCATTACTTGATAGTTTCTTAACACAACTGAGAAAACTGAATTGGAGAGGTTTCTACAGAGATTATATCAAATGTATTAATGTTTCGTGGTGTTCTTAAAAAAAAAAGGTAATCTGTAGATATTCTTTTGTTATTTTTCAAGCAAAACAAAATAGTACCTAGGAGAACAGGTTCCAGATTTTGAATGTGATTGAATAAACTGGTTTGTGATCAATTGAAAATATTTTGACATTTGAGATAAGTCCCTCATCTAGAAAGGTGTGTGCAGTTAAATGTGATTGGATATTGGTCATGAAGTAAGCAAGCCAGTGACATTAATGTGACATTTCTGTTTTTCAGAACAGGGTTTTTGGGACCAAAAGGCAAAAGAATTTTTCTTCTCTTCCGAGGATTCCTTGGCTCCAGCGCAATGATTCTTCTCTACTATGCTTTCCAAGTCATGCCACTAGCGGATGCCACTGTTATCACTTTTAGCAGTCCTGTTTTTACATCGTTGTTGGCGTGGATCTTTCTCAAAGAGAAGTACAGTATTTGGGATCTTCTGTTTACCCTCTTTGCAGTCACTGGAGTGGTGCTTATTGCCAGACCACCGTTTCTGTTTGGGTCAAACGTGACGGGGATTGAAGGAAGTTACACAGATCACCTTAAAGGAACTATAGCAGCAATCACAAGCACGATATCTGCAGCTTCGACTTTGGTTATACTAAGGAAGGTGGGGAAATCTGTGCATTACTTTTTGTCAATTTGGTATTATGCAGTCATTGGTTTAATTGGATGTGTTATAGCATTGTTTGTTATGAATGAATGGCGTTTACCATATTGTGGCAAAGATAGGGTTCTTCTAATATTAATAGGCTTGTTAGGGTTAGGGGGTCAGATATTTCTCACAAAAGCATTACAGATAGAGAAAGCTGGACCTGTAGCCATAATGAGAACAATGGATGTGGTGTTTGCTTTTATACTACAAATCCTTTTCCTCAATCACCTACCAACTTGGTGGACTGTGGGTGGTGCCCTTTGTGTAGTAGCTAGTAGTTCTGGAACTGCCATTCGTAAGTGGCGACAAAGCTTGAAGAAAGCTAAGCAAAATGAAATCTAACAGTACAGACACTAATTAATTACAGAAACGAGCAGCCTTTAAATATATATACAATATTTATTTTTATTTCAATATCTCATTTACCAAATTGTAGTACCAAGTTATATCCAGTAAAATAAGTTGATTTTTCTCAAAAACCAAAATCGAAGATGTTTTAACAACTGATTAGATATATGCTTTTCTTTATCTTGTTTAGGCATGCAAATATGAGAAGTAGAAAGATATCTAAAAGTCGATTGCTTCCTATCAAAAGTGGACAATAGTTTTTTGCCTTTATTTTCCTGAAATTCCTGATTCTCCACTTCTGAGACGCTTTGTCTACTCTTCTGAGCAGTGGAAATCAGTCTCCCAGGCTTATTTAGTGCTATTCTGTGCTTGATTACCAGAGGGACTGAAGTAAAAAAGTTTGAAGGGAATGAAGAGTTATGATCTTATAAAAAACCAGCTTTTCTAGAAGAGATAAAACTTCCACATTTACAAGCTTTCTTTTTTTTTTTTTCTCACAAAACAGGTGCCAAACAGGGATTTATTTTTAATTTGGATTCTAAAAGAACAAAGGCCAGTTCATCTTGCCAAGTAATATCAAGAGAAAATTAACTTGTGAAAATTATGTATCAGATTTGCTTTCTTTAAAAAGGATTTTAAATGTTTGCACTTGCTTTGCAGACATACTGAAACAACTAATCCCTTTTTCTTTTCCCCATATGATTTTCCCAATAAACATCTCTTTAGTTACTGCAGTTGCAGTGATGAGAGAACAGTTAACTGTATACCACTCGTAAATTAGCTCTTTCTTGGGGTATGGCATGTTATGCTGTAGCTGCACTTTTATTTATTCTATGCAAAAGTTTATATTTTTTAGGTATGTAGTATAGGTTATTTTAAATGCTGCTTATGACCCTTTCTTAGATTCTTCTGTACAGAAGTTCTTTATGAGACCAAGTTTAAGTCTTCTTGGCCTTCATAAAGTTAGGAGGATTTCCACTGGAGTATTTGCCTGTTTCCTGAGAATTTACAAGAGTGCAGAGTAATTGTAGTTTCACAGAAAATGCAGGTTAGCCAAGATCATAGCAGGGGTTCTACAGACCAGGTTTGAGGAGAGCTTGGTGGGATTGGGGAACTGTGCACACACATTGCGTGATGTGGGGGCATCCAGACTCCATCCGGCAGCACCAGTGGGCACCTTCAACCCTATTTCTCCAGCTGGCCCTTTTAAATCTGCACTTAGTCACTTTCCTTATACATCTTCTCACTTTTATAAGCTTTATCTTGATAGCAACAAATACTAAGGAAAAAAGCTTGTGTTATTGATCTTAGTGTCCTTCATGTTTGAGGAGGAATATATGTTTAGTATCAGGTAGGGGGATTTTCCCAAATGGAGCCTTAGGTAATTTTGGGTATTGTCTCAGTAGTCCTTAAAGTGAATTTTAACTTGGATCTTTCCTTGGTCCTTTGTATCAAGAGGTGGTTTTCAGTTATTTACTCCTGTGTTTTTCTAAAGGAGAATGCTGTGCTCTGTAGACTCGATACATATTTGTTTGTTTTTCCAAATCACTGAAGGTGGCAGATGTTTTCTTATTTTGATTTACAGATGTGTAGTGACTTTTCTTCTGCCAATAAGCATTGCATCCTGGCAGGGCAGATCTAGCGACTTGAGTCCTGAAGGGCTGGAATGTGTGTAATGCTTTGGGATGCATCTGGATGTGAGGAGGCATCTTTCTGCAAGATTCTGTACATATACCAGCACCCTGAATTCATATACATTTATGGACAGGAGCAGATTCTACTTGAGTGATAGAATTGGTTCCTGCTGATAGCTGTCCATTCTCTGCTTCTCCTGAGGGCGGAAGTTCAGATGCTGCTGACAAGGTCAGGTGTAGTATGAAACTGCTTTCACATCACTTTAAAGCCTGATGTAATAACAAAATTCCAGTTTGGCACCCATTTCACTTAATACTTGAAATTGTAAACTGAGATTGTTTCTTCTGCTGCTCAGCCATCGCTGCCGGTGAGCAACAGCTTTCAGGAGAGGGAAGAAAAACAGACTGTTCTTGTTAGTGCTTCACTTCACGTTTAGTATGCGTGTGTTTGAGTTGGCACTCACAAAGGGGTGGTTCCAGGGCGGTTCAGGCTGATGTGAACTTGGGTTGTGAGCTGGTCCTGCTCCCTCCCGTTGGCTCCGTGCTCATGTGGTTCGTGGGGAGCTGGTCCAGCTACTTAACCTTTGGGTGAGGTTTTGGAGAGGGCAAAACCAGAGCAGCCTGACCTTGATGACAGCGTGAAAATGTTGGCAAGGGGAAATAGATAATAGTTTAAATTACAGCGTATGGATGCTGTTTTGTTAGTACAGAATAAAAATAATGTGGAAGCTCATATCGAAAAATCTTTAGGTCATATGATTTCAATGAATCTTGTTTACACTTAGAGAAGAACAGACTACTGAAGCAAGGACTGTTTGCTTGCCCCTAACATATACAAAAGTGTAGAAAATAAGCTGATCTGAAATCAACAACCTGATATAGTCACTGATAACTTTTCTCTCAAGTTCTTGCAGGAACCTTTTTGGTACATTTCCCTACCTGCAGTGCCAAAAACTCCACTTTTTATTTTTTGTCCAAACTTATAGGGTTTCCTTATGGCTCAGTCTACTTATTTCCTTTTGCTGTTCCTAAACCTTCAAAAATATTTGAATTATTAAAATAATAATCTAAACAAGATCCTATGTTGGAGAACATTGTATTTTTTGGAACATTATTTTGACTTGATTAGGGCTTCTCCAGCTGTAATGCATGGCAAACTGGATTCTGTAACTAGCTTTTCCAGTTGATGTTGGGAATGGAAGACATTTAAGCTTTAAGTTTTTTTTCATCCACCTCAAGTTTTTAATTTTTTTCTTCCTCTCAAATGTAGGTTGAAACCCAAAATTTTAGTTGGAAGCCTTAAAGATAATTAAATTATGCAGAAATATGGATACCCTATTTTTAAATTGAAATATTTCTTACCATTCCTTTTAAAATGGTCAAACTTTTTTCTCTTCTAGAGTTCGGCAGTTTGAGAATCTGAAAATGAACTGACAAAGCCTTGATTCTTTCAGAGTCTGATTTTTAATTTTTTCCCGGATAATTTATTTTTGAAAGTGTTTTTTAGCTTTTAATACAGCAAGATTCTCAGGGTCAAGTGTTATTTTTCTAAGCTTTGAGTCAGAAATATATTGCTAATGTTCATAGTATGTAGTGTCCTCTTGTGATCTTTACGCTATTCTGAAGTTTAATAAATGTACTTTTCTAATAGGAAGTCCTTCCTCTGTAATATGATGGAGTATTGTTGCATTGCGATTGCTATGCTATAAAGTTAAGTTTCTCTTGAATGGTAACGTATTAATTCAATATACCGATTTCAGTGGATCCTGAATAGAAAGAGTAATAATTAATTATTGGTTGTTTTGCACATAAACACAGGGTAAAAATATCTGGTTGTTACTGATGCCTCACAAGCATGTTTCTTATGCTCTTTACTATGCAAAACAGTGTTACCATCTGTTGTCCTCTGTGGGACTTTACAGCCTTGAAGCCTTATGCACTCTTCTATATAAAGCTGATGGCTGAAAACCTATGTACTGTCACTGTGCAGCAGCCACTTTCTTTCAGGTTAAATTGGTTGTCAAAGTTTGCTCTAAAAGCTCTCTAAATACATCTACACCAAGAATCTGGCAAACTTGTGTACATCATTACAATGGATTTCCTGCATTTGTCTAACACCAGGTGTGAAGTAACCTCAACATAACAGCATTGGCGAAATAACTAGTTCAGTGTGTCATTTTTCTTCTGAAACCTGAAACTAGGCTCTTTCCCGATTCCAAACGCTCTTCTAAGATGGCTCTTTTTGGAATGGGTAATGACAAGTTGTATAGTGCTACCCTTGATCATAATTTAGTATAAACACTACCCCCCTGTCCCTGCAGTACTTCATCTTCCCTGAGCTCTTGTTCAAGAGCAGTCTGGAAGAAAGTTTGTTTCTAAAGAGGCGGCCTCTGAAAAGTTACTTCCTTGCTAACTGGCAGTAGTTAGCCAGGAGGAGTCTGTTTTCCAGTTCTCTAACCATGGTGGGCTGGTTCATGGTGTCTGTCCCACCAGGGCAGCAGAAGCAGCATCAGCGTGGCTGCTCGGGTTCAGGGCTGGCCGTGGTGACAGCAGATGTGCAGCACTGACCTCAGCAGGACATTGCAGTTACCAGCAGAATGTTTTCTGTGGTCATAACTGCCTGTCCATCCAAAGAAAAGTTGTGGCTTTATGTTCCTGCAGATGCAGGCAACTTCAGGGTGGAACACACATGGACTTCTATGGTGACAACACTTCTCTGTAGCAGAATGAGTAATTTTCTATGTTATGTGAGTTATTGTTTCACAAAAAGGGGGTAAAAATACCCTCAGCGTTGATTAAAGGATTTTTACTGTGTCCTAAATATTGTTAAATATATGTTGAATAATATGTTTTGTCGAAGTTACTGGCTTTGTTATGTAGTAGTATATTTTTATAGACAATTCTTATATATTGAAATGTTAAGAATATTTTCATAAGAGATTTATATTCATCATTGCTAATAAAATGAACCTGAAGAATTAATCTCTTGTTTTGCATTCATTAGTACAGCATATTTGAATGTTTTGATTGTAAAACCTTCATGAAATAACCGTTAATCAAATGGTCCCTGTTAAATATGAACATATGCCTCAAAGTCTGCTACTGTTAGCCTGCTGTGTCACTTTTTGTACCTCTCAACAAGCCAGAGATCAGAAGCAGCTCCATCAGCTTCCACACGGCAATTTCTGACCTGGAAACACTGTGGCATTGACAGGTCAGTAAAGTTCAGTTTTCGTCTGTCCAAGTGGCCATTTGTTTTTGTGCTTTTTTTTGTTAGTTTATTCGTTTTATTTCTATGTATGGTGGTTTAAATTCAAGTCTTGTCCCTTCTGTCACAAGGTGATACTTAATTCATCCCAGTGCTTCCCATTATCTAGTGTTTTGGTAATTGAATTAACTTTTCCACTGAAGAGGAAAAAGCAGAAGAAAAAACTGATTATCTCATTTGCAAAACTACCACCATTGCTAAACATTGCAAAAAGATTATAGTATTTTTTATTATTATCTCTATAGCAGTGCTTCTTCCTGTAGTGCTGTCTGGTGTTGTAAGAGCAGAAGATAACAGGACTGGACAAGGGTATTAGCCTACTCTTGAGAGCTTTGTGCGTGTAAGGAATCTTTATTTCTGGGTGTGACTTGACTTAGCATCATAGAGGGAAAAATAGAGGAGAGAAGACATGTTACATAGCGGGAGAATCATTAGCAGCATCCAGCACCCTCTTCTTCACTTTATATGCTGAAAAATTAACTCATTGTAGGCTGGCTTGACACCATGTGTTTCTCAGACTCTGAAATGACCTGTTAGAGAGCAGTGATGGGGAAAGGGACCTGGGGGTCCTGGTGGACAACAGGATGACCATGAGCCAGCACTGTGCCCTTGTGGCCAGGAAGGCCAATGGCATCCTGGGGTGTATTAGAAGGGGGGTGGTTAGTAGATCGAGAGAGGTTCTCTTTCTCCTCTACTCTGCCCTGGTGAGACCACACCTGGAATATTGTGTCCAGTTCTGGGCCCCTCAGTTCCAGAAGGACAGGGAACTGCTGGAGAGAGTCCAGCGCAGGGCAACAAAGATGATGGAGTGGAGCATCTCCCTTATGAGGAAAGACTGAGGGAGCTAGGGCTCTTTAGCTTGGAGGAGACTGAGGGGTGACCTCATTAATGTTTACAGATATATAAAGGGTGAGTGTCACAAGGATGGAGCCAGGCTCTTCTTGGTGACAACCAATGATAGGACAAGGGGTAATGGGTTTGAACTGGAACACAAGAGGTTCCACTTAAATTTGAGAAGAAACTTCTTCTCAGTGAGGGTATCAGAACACTGGAACAGGCTGCCCAGGGAGGTTGTGGAGTCTCCTACTCTGGAGGCATTCAAGACCTGCCTGGACATGTTCCTGTGTAACCTCATCTGGGTGTTCCTGCTCCAGCAGGGGGATTGGACTGGATGAGCTTTCGAGGTCCCTTCCAGTCCCTGACATTCTGTGTTTCTGTGATACTTCCAGGAGAGGTTTCTGTGCCCAGCATAGGCAGGAGGAGACTAATTGTGAAAGAATTTTGTGGAGAAACTTTGCAATCTTCTCTTGGCAGTTCTGTGCGTTCTTTGGACTGACTATGTAATATAATGAAATTTAAGCTGTAAGGGAAAGGGAAAAAGAGCTTTTTGAATAGCCAGCATGAAAATCTTCCTTATTTACAAATAGATAGTGATATGGCACACAAAGATATGATGGCTATTAATAAGACTCTTCAAACAAAATTATAGAATAATGTGTATCCACTCAAAAAAAAAAAAAAGCAAAGGGGAAGTAATCAAAGGATTTAAAAGGGAAAAGCATTCCTGTTGTTATTTGGAAAGCAAACTTCACTGAAGTTGCAAAATACTTGGGGGATAACTTGCACTGTTTGTTATTGGCTTGATAAAGCATTCTTACAGTCCTGAATTTGGGAAGCAATTCAGGAGATACAATATGTAGATCAACCATTCAGACAGGCTTCACTTTATTCTTCTGATTCTTCAATTAGCTTTGTACTGAACTTTATTTTTTCATACTACTGAATTAAATTCCTATGTTATCCTGTCAAGTAGCACTAAGTTCTTGACAGGATAATGAGAAACTACTTTGTCATCTGACCTTTTGTACAGAGCAAAGGGAAAGGGGGAGATTTGAATTCTTGTCCCGCTGGTATAAAGTGATTCTGGGGTCTATGTGAAAGAGGTGGAAAGAAAACTTGCGTTTTCTGGTCAGTGAATGTTAATTTATTCCCTGTACTGTGACTGTTCTGTCGGTAGATGGGGCTATCAGTCTTGATTTATTCCTTAATGCTTAAGATTAAACTAAATCCTGTTAAAAATCCAAATTGTGTGATGTACACAATGTAAATCTCTAAATTTAAATAGGAGTCCAAATGCTATTGAAGCACTTAAATGACTAAATAGAATGCTGATCAGCAACCCCCTGAATAATGTTTTAAATTCTTCTCTGATGTTTAAAGTGTGTTCTGCACCCCTTCTCAGAGCAAAATGTTCTAGAGGCTACAGGGGGACTTTATCACTGTCTCTGAAATTCTGAAGTTCTGTGTCGCCCTAAAACACTCAATTGGAAAAGCAAAGGGAGAGTGGGCCTGCCACCCTCATGGGAATTGGGGTGGGGATGTTGTAATGAAGTCAGGCATCTCATCAGTAACGGCATTGCTGGGTATGATATGGCCCACATAACTAGCATATGGCCTAAGTATTCTTTAAAAGAAACAAAACCAAAACAGAGATAAGTACATTCTTAAATTATTGGAGGCAATTTGTGATGAGGTAGGATGAACTCAGGTTAATAGTTCTAATTTTGCACAGAAATAGAGCGTATATGCTGTCTGAGCAGTTAACCAGCATGTTAACTGTTGTCCCGTTTTCCTCCTGTTTGACTGGGGACTTGGCAAAAATATGTTCTCTTCCACTCTGATTTTTGTTTTGGGCCTGGGGTGAGATGGGCTGGTGAAATGGGAAAATCGCACAAGCTTTTGAGCATAGATGCACCACACTTGAAGCCTGGTAAAGCTGGGAATGGTTGTTCCAGCTGCAACCTAATTTAAGGCAAGGAAATATTAGAAAGGGAGGAGGTGATACATTTAACTACTAGAGCGAGCTAGAAAAAATACTTGTCAACCTGTTTTCCATTGGAAGGTTAGCTGGGTTTTTTGCTGGTGTTACCTGGCACTGTTGTGTTTTCAGGGAAGTAAGGAAAGTGTGAATGTTTTTTAAGCTAAGCAAATGGTAAAATTTAACAGTTAATAATATTTTCTGCAGAACTTGTAGATTTTAGTGCAAATGTCTGTCATAAGTCATCTTGTCCAACCTGACTTTTGAGAACAGCCTCCTGGATATCATGTTCACTGGGGCTGGGGAGAGGTGGAGAAAGGGGAAAGGAGAAGTGGGAGAAACCTTTGCTCTCTCACTGGCAAGTCCTGTGTAGCACAACTGTCCCGATGAACCCTGTCTGTGTGACTGAGCACAGGTTTAAGGAGAAGGAACAGTTTGTTCTCTGCTGATTTTAGAAGAATACCCTTGACAGTGGGTTGCTTGTTTCAGAGTACAACTCCTATCCCAGGGTTAGCATGGAAGAAAATAGGAAAACTACTGTTAAACCCCCATTTGTTTCTTTAGTATGTCTTTATTGAAACCTGAAACCTTGGGTTTGAGGTAATGGATGTTCCTTTATGCTAGCCTGTAGCACTCTAAATATCAGAGTTTTGATCAACAAACTTATATACTGTTTTCCTCGAGAGGAACGTTCTTGGCAATTTGCTTCAGCTCTTTCAAATTTCCTAGAGGACTCTTTGGTTTTTCCAAGTTATGTGATGTCCACAGGTATTTTGTAGCATGTTTTTCTGATTTGCCTTTTGTTTCCTTTTGTTGGATAGTTAGAGCTTCATTTCAGGACTGAAAATATTTAATTGCAGTCTTTACTGATCCATTTTTGTGAGAAGACAGATTTTTGTCTTCATCTGCACATTTACAGATACGTTCCAGGTAGGAAATTCACATTTCATTTCTCCCATTGAAATGCTCTTGGAGAACTAGCAACTTCTAGCCAGAAGCATGAAGGATGAAGCTGCATTTTTAAAATTGCAGCCTAGTTCTTTTCTTTTTCTCTTGAGGTCAATGGATATGTTTAGCGCCTCTATTTTTTATAGAGATCACGTGCTTACATACAATTTACTGTAAAGAGCAGTGGCTGCCTTCAGTTTGTCAGTTGTGCTCAGTCTGTTGTCATCAGATGTGGCTGTGAGGGTGGCTAGTGTGCTTGTGCTCTCGAGGGGACAGGAGTGCTGGGTGTGCAGTGACAGCACACAAAACAGGGAACACAGCACTAAGGATTGGTCAGGGCAATGCAAAACTCTCCCGATCCTGCACAGAGTGAAGCTGAATGTGACCTGGAGATCATCCATGTCATGCTCTCGGTTCCCCCAACTGCTCCCATCGATGGGCTGCTCACTGGAAAGCCAGTGACATTTACAACACACTGGCAACTTGGAAACTCAACATCAGAAGGAGATACCAACACTCTAATATCTTCAGAATTTTATGTTTTGGACAAATGATTTATCAAGCTCTTACCATACCAGCTCCTTTCCCAAACAATTTGGTTCTTTAGCAATAGTTTTACTGTCATAATCTGAGTGGCAACGTATCTGCATATGATCTTAGGTTATTGGTTTAGAATCTAATGGTGCTTGTGTTTAGTTGTATTATTTACTTTTTTTCCTTCTACCCCCCCCTATTTTTGCAACTTTAGTGATAATTTCATTTGTACTTATTTTCATATCACACTTTGAGGAATTTTTGGCTAGGTTGTTTGGGATTTTCAGTATTAGATGCCTCATAGCCACAGGTATTTATTTCTTTAGCCTTAGTACATGTTTCCAAGTTGTAATTAGTGCCTCAGTGTTAAAGTGTACCAACACATCTCTAAAACGGAGCATAGGGATGTTTTGATGAAAGGAAATCGGGAGATACTGGTTTTATAAACCTGAAAGCTGTATAGCAGTTGTGGCAGGAATGACTGCAAATAATCTCTACTGGCATATAAAACAAAAACTGAAGTTTGTTTTGTTTTTGTTATAGAAGAACACTTTAAGGTTCTGTTGTATTTAAGATTACACAAAACCGAGTTGTCCAAGACTGGCTGTGAAACTATGTGCACTGATGTGTGACATGTAATGGAATGAGGTGGGGTGTTTTTTGTTGTTTGTTTTTTGGTTTTGCTTTATTTTTATTTTAATTAAATTTTTAGTACTAGAATTTTACATGTTGCTTGTATAATATGTATTTTTAGAATTTACAATAAATTTAATAAAGTTCCCTTTTGGGTGAGAAGGCTATAATAGATATTGAAAAGTTCATATCTTTCTTTTTTTTTTTTAATTTCAGGAGCGAAGAGCAAAGTAGTGATTACCTTTTTGCAGTACCATTGTCTGGCTACTTCCATGGAAAGTCCTGGTCATATATACTCATTTCCAAATAACCATTAGGAACAACCACAAGTATTTCCATACTCTCCTATATTCAACACCTAATCAGCCAACTTGACTTCATAGCAATCAGTAGATTATTATTTAGTTACCCTTTCTAGATTTCAGGAAAGCAGGTTAAAACATGGGTGCTACAACACTGCTAAAGATTTTCCTCACTTTATTTTCCTTTTCAATTAATTTGTTAGTGTAATGCTACATTAGAATTGCAGTGAATTACTTTTCAGTGTGAATTACTATTCATGACCTTTCAAAATAATTTGGGCAGATAATGGGCTTATTTCATTTTGATAAATCTGTTTAGAGCAGTATATTAATTGTTTTGCATTCTACTCCTAGCACTTCTAAAAAGAAAGATGATGTGGCAAAGCCACATGCATCTTTTATGTCCTGAAGTATCAAAGAAATTATGTTGAATTTATGTATTGATCAAATGCTTCTGGTACTGTATGTTGCTATGACAAACAACATGCGCATGAGCACAGTGACAGCAAAAGTCAATATATTAACAGAACTGCAAAGGAAGTTAATTTAAAAGTGGATTGCTTTTAAATGTGAAGTGACAGAATGTAATCTACCATTATTGATGGAAAAGATGGATCCTTCAACACATTAATTATAAAATGCTTATTCTGGAGCTTTGTATTTGATAGTATCAAGCATCAAAATAGTGAGCAAAGCAAGACCTTTTGTTACATGCCCGGAATTCATGTGTGCTAGCAAATGCTAATCAAAGCTGGCAAAAAAACAACCAAACAAACAAAACCACAAACAAAAAACAACTAGTTGTTTGTTACACATTGGAATATCTGAATAGTCCAATCGTGTTTTCTTTATAAAACTTATTCGGTTTTATTTTTGCCAGATCCAATAAACTAACAGTTTAAATACATGTTTGAATCTACTTAAATAGATTTTTTTTTTAATGAGAAAATCAAACAGCAGCATTACATTCTCATTGAAAAACTAAATTATAAAAAGACACACAAGGGGCCAGGCTCTTTTAAACACCATGTTGTGTAACCGGGAGCTGCCCAGCAAAACTAAGTGGTCACAATAGTGAGTTCCAGAGCTTTACTAAACTCGCAAGCCTTTGATCAGTGAATAGATCAAAAGCTATGAAGTATTAATAATAGCTAATGAAACCACACAATATTTTGTTGCGAGATTTGCTGTGAATAAACTGAAAAGGGCAGAGGCCTTACTGATGCTTCAGAGACTAAATGGTGTGTCTGAAGGTGGGAGCATGAGCAGGAACACAAGTTCAGTAAGAGGGGAACAATTGCACAGCAGAGACCTTCTTCCACTTGGCTCCCATTACGTGAACTCCGGTACTCCATCAGGGAGGTCGACGTAGTTAGTGATGCTGTTTTCTATTGTGCTTGCTTCTGTTAACAACGTGGATGGGAAGCCCCATCTCATCTCTCACTTGTGATGCTTCCTGGTATGTTTTCCTATGTATTAGCCTGCACTGTAGTGTGGCTTTCACCAGTTTAGCTTTTTCTCATCTTCAACTGTCTCTCCCTACATCTGTAAACTTAAACTGCTCCTGATGCTACCTTGTCATAGAGGCATATTGAATGCTATTAGGGAAGGCCTTTTTGGGACTAAATAGACAAGGTATTGAAGTCTTGGACACGGGCCTCTCCCTTTTGGGGTTGAACTATAGGAAGGCAGGCTGCATCTGGGGGCCTGGAGGTCTTCCTCGCCCAGCTCTGTGCCTCCCATAAAAGATCCAGCCAGTTTCTTCACCTCTGTGTCTACTTTTACTTTCTTTCCACTTCATGTAACTTGTTAGTCCTATAAGGGATGGGGCTATGCAGATGTTAAGGATCTCTTTTTACTGGAAAGGCCCTTATGATATAATGACTTTCTCTAGTGTTACAAGACACCACATACTGGCTGGTTCTTCATTTTGTGCACAGAGATACTGAGGGAGAGTGATCTGTCTGAACAGCCTGTGGCTAGGTGGAAGGTTCAGAGGAACTGACCTTCCCAATAGGCATTTAAAAACCAGCCTGTGCCCTCCCAGGAGCAAAGCAAAGAAGAGTGATCAGCATTCCTTCCTCTCGTCACACTTATTCAACGTGAGCTTGCAACCTGCTGTATTCTCAGGGGTGCGATGCAGGGACCCACCTGCATCCGGCAGATAACTGGGCTGGGGTAGAAATCTTTGATCTCCGAGTCCTGCTTTGTCTTTGCGGTGAGGCTGGCAGATGTTTGCTTCTGATATGCCACAGAACACAGGTTGTGTGTGTCCTTCCCTCTGCTGGCTGTGCTAAATCTGGGACAAAGGAACAGCCTGTAACCAAACACACTGCCACGGGCACTGGCAGCAGCCCAGCCTACGGGAAGCTGCTCTTTGAGCCCCTAGAAGGAAGCTGCTTGGCTCTCTAAGCATGGGTCACCTCTGGGAGTGAACTGCTGGTGGTTTGCTGTGCCAGGGCCCCTTGCATTGCACAGGAGGATGCACCTTTTGCTTTCAAGCCAGGCCCTCAGGATACTTGTGCTTCTTTAGGTGTGATGCTCACCTGGATGTTCATCCCTGCCCATGATGTTTCGAAAAAGGACTTTCACTATGCCAGCACAAAGTTGGCCCAGCCAGCTCCTATGAGCACATACTTGCTGCAGAAATGTTGCATCAGGGCTGCTAGCCAGCTTTGGATTGTTCTTTCGCTGCCATCATCTCACATGAGGGCTCACCAAGGCTGGACAGGCCCTACTGGAGCTGGGGCTACGTGAGCTGTGTGGCTGCTGGAGATTCACCCGTGCAGAAGTGCTCAAGACCAGTGGGAGCCATGGTGCATGTGCGGGTCCCATCCTAGACCCCATTCACTTCAGCAAGCTGAGACCACCATGCTCAATGTCCAGGGTAAAACCAGGGGGAAAAATGCCTGCAAGGCCTCAAGTTTAGAGAGGGAATGGAGCTTGGAAGTGCAGGCTTTAATGCTGCTTAGCTGATGTGTACCCACACAGATGTGCAAATCCACATGTATTGCAATGGAAGTTTAGGAAATCAATACCTTGCAGAGCAATAGTAAAGGTTATTCATCATCAAACTAAGACTAAGAGATCACAAATATTTACTAATTATATTCTGGAAAGAAGCAAAATGACCATTGTCTTGTAAAGGACTTTGTAATATTCTCCTACACCTGTTTCTTTCTGCTCAGCCGGAGTTGCACATGCTGTTCTCTGTGAGTCTGCAGCCAGCCAGTGAAATCCTCACCAAAGGTCTTTACACAGGTACATGAATGCAAGAAAGCTTTCCAGTGTTAGGAAGTATGTATTTATACCCATGCAAATGTTTATGGAGACTTATTGTTAAGTTGTACAACACAGTAACAAGTTTCTCCTAACAAGGTTGGTTTCATTCTGTGCTTGTCTAAGATGCACTTCTCTCCCTCTCCATCTTCTCTTCCTCCTCAGATATAGGTTTATCTTGATGGATTGGAGACAGAAGGTGCTTGCTGATGCAGTTTCTACCTGTTGGTCTGCAGAGAGCAGCTTTTGCCTTTTGTTTTGGTTCCTCAAGGAGTGTCTCATCAGATGGTTTGCTATCTTAGCCTCTGCACATTCCTAGAATGAGAATGATCTCAAGTAATTCAAATGCAGAGTAAATCCAGTTGTTTGATGCTAGAATGGAGATACCCAGAGAAGACTTGGTTTAAATGAAAAGTAGTGAAAACAGCAAGCACTTTTTATGCAAGGATTGTGTGTGGAGGAGAGTTGGAGAGTTTGTAGGTACGTTTTGGACGGTTGTCAATTGAAGAGTTGGATGTTTGCAGGTTAGGTGTGGGGTAGAGGGTGAAGCTGACTTTGCCTGGGTGGTGCAACTGAATGGAGTGGAAAGCTGATGCAAAACAGGCTTCTGCAAGTGACCCTAAATCTCAAGATCCAGCTGGCAGCTCCAGACATCTCCTGCAGCCTGGCAGGGCTGGGGGTGGGTCGTACAGAGCTGCAATATTACCAGAGCCCACTGGAGTGACTCACTGCATCAAGACTTCCCCGACCCCCGGAACAAAGCGTCCCCGTCCGCCCCCTCTCCCCAGTGGTAGTTGCACAGAGTCCCACCGTGGCCGCCAGCCTTCGCTGCACCCTGCCGGAGCCTCACCTGGAGCTGAGCTGGGCTGCAGGCAGCCTGAGGGGGTCCGAATAAATCCCACCGGCCTCCTCCTCCTCTTGCCCCCTCTCAGCCCCTCAGGGTCCGTCTCCTAGCAGCCTCCCCACCCCACGGTGGCCTCTGGATCTGTTATCTCCGTTGGGAAGCAGAAAAGGTTTCCTGGATGTGTTTCCTGGTGTTCCCAGGTCTGCTGGGATAATAGGGCTGCTGGTGGTTCCTAAGGACGGGTAGAGCCACCCCTCTGGTAGGTGTCGCCAGCTGAGCTGCTATAAAAGAGAGAGAGATAGAGAGAGGATATGTGCTGTCTGTGGGAAGCTGGTGCTGTGCCCTCTCCTGGCTTGCTGAGCTGGACAGGCTGTTTGGCATGGACTGATTTTCTCATACAACTCCAGCTTGGGCAGGCAATCTTCACCATTCTAGTTGAAAAGTACTTCTGCTGGCAGTGAGTGCCATGAGCTCAGCTCACCTAAACAGCAGAGCTGCAAGCCACTTCAGAGCCTCAGAGGAGCATGAACTAGAGGCAGTAGGGAAGAAAGCATGGGACAATCCTGTTTATAATGGCTCTCCCTCCACCTCCTTGAAGATTCGAGCCATCTACAACCCCAAGTCCATGCTGGAGAATCCCTATGAAAACTTTGAAGAGGTGAGGGCTCCACAGTACTACCAGGAAGAGCAGAGCAAAGCTATGGATGGGAAGACAAGTCCTTTCCTCAAGTGCTGCTTCTACATCTTCAGGGGCATCCGAGGTAAAGTTATGACACCTTACTAGAAAGGACCAACTAGCCCTTGGGGAGAGTGATGGTGTAGTGAGGGGTGGGGTAAGTGTGGGGGTGCAGAAGGTAGAAACCCTATAGTATCCGTGTAGCTCGGGAGCCTGCTTAACATGGACTAGCGTTACTCTCGAGATCATCTTTGGCTGACTTGGAGAGAGCATCCTCATTCCCTGTGCTTTGCTGCAGCTCCAGGTCTGTCCTGTTATCTTTTCTATAAGGCAGGAGGTACAGACAGACTTAGTGGTGTGCTCTTGGTCATGCAGTGAATCTGTTGGCAGAGGTTTGGACTTAGCTTAATTGTCCTGAATCCATAGGAGCCATCACTTTGGTGATGAGACTATTCTGCCTTTGTGTGCATTTTCTAGATTGGGTGGTATTGGGCCGCATGTTACAGTGACTTATGAATATCCACCAAAGAAAATCTAGTAGTGTCGGGACTGAAAAGCAGAGGATAACAGGAATGTATCAAACAAAGTTTTGCTTAAGACAGCTGAAAATAAGAGGTGCTAGTTTCTGATCTAAAAGACAAAGGGGAACGAACGAAATATTTTACAGGTTTATTCAGAGGCAATCAAAAACCTGGGAGCAAGTTAGGTCTCCTGTAAGGATACAGCCCTGGGCAGGAATGTTTGTTGAACAGTTTCTTATAGAAAGCATAAAGTCCTAATACTGTAAAAACAGAGAAGACAAAGCAAGAAACTGTATTTCTTGTGGAAATTATTATTTTCTTGCCTATGTGTCTTTTCTTTGTGACTTGGAAGGCAAGAACCTTTCTCAGAGCTGTACCCTCTAACAGCATGTGTGGGTGAATAACAGTTTAGCCTCGTCCCGAAGCGCACAGCACCTCCATGATCAATTATTTCTTACTTGTCATAACAGTTACAGACTAACACTACTAATACACAGGGAAGCCAGAACTGAGGCTTTAGAGGTTTCTTTTGGCCACAGAGCAAACACTGGGTGGGCTTGATGGGTAATTACATCTTGCTCAGAAGCAGTGTATCAGTTATCTGCTTTTTCTTTTCCCTAATATCCTTTCTTCTAGGCATTGTTTGAGACTTAAAAAGGAAAAATGAATCCATACTTTAACATTAAAATTTCATTTGTGAGACGCCAGGTTTGGAATTGGAGCATGCAAATGAAAATACCTGTCAGGACACTACAGCATTTCCTTCAGTGACCGTTGCAGCAGTGTGTCCTGCCACCAAGGGTGGCAAACAGGGTTGTAGGACAGACCAGAGCTGGGGAAATGAGATCCAAAGGCCAGTGCAGCCACAAGGAAGACCCCTATCAACCGCACTGAGGTGTGGACTTTTCCCTTAAAGAATTTGCATCGTTCCTTTGCATCTTTACTAGGTGCTCATTATTTTTTATTGTCTCTGCAAGTATTGCTGGTTCTCTCTCTCCCCTTCCATTTAATCACCCTAGTGTCTCACATGGAAAATTGAGGTAGTAAAGATAAGTTGCTTTGCCAAGGACAGTGTTGGTGTGTTTTTGCTTTAGTTTTTTTTTTTTTTTTTTTGATTGTTTGTTTTGGTGTTTGTTTGTGGTTTTTTTTTTTTTTTTTTGTCTCTCCTTAAAAAAAGATTCCTTGGGATTATGTGTCTGTAGCTCTTCAGCGGTACTGGTCATAGTCGGCTTGTTGAGTTATTTTCATGTCCTCAGCAGCTACTGGGCTAGACTACCAGTGAGCAGCTACTACTGCCGCTGCTCAGGACTATTCCTCTCTAAACTGTGTCCAAGAAACTGTGTCCTCTAGTTCCTGCTGCCTCCTGCCACCACAGCTGTTTGATGGCCAGCCTGCAGACACACTTTGCTGGGTATCTGGATGGCATGGTGGCTGATGAGGGCCATCCAGCTTCCCACTGCCTTTGGAAGAGGATCTTCAGCTGCACCTGAGATCGTGAGCTACTCACTTACCTGGGTTACAAGTCTGGTTTAAAAGCAGCCTTGGAAGATAATACTGATGTTGTCATTAATTCTTACAAGTAACTTGTTACTAGCAGGAACACAAGAATTAGAAACAAATTGTATTGATTGCCTGTTTTCTAGTTTTACAGTTACTGAATGCAATCTGAAAGGGTACTGGACCAGCCTCATGGTACTTCAGGTATAGTTTTGGGCAAGTCTCTGAACAAGTTTTCAAGGGTATTTGAGAGTTCCCGTATTTAGGTGCTCCTGAGTACACTTCTATGCCCAAAGCAAAGAAAGGCTGTGCTTCTGTTCCCAACATATGGGTATTAGGGGTTCTCTGATTCATGGAAAATCAAATAAGGTTGTTAAAAGATTGTGATGTAGTCACATATAGAGATGAATGGGGTCATTTCAAAGTGATCTGAACAGATGGTTGGGTTGTGTCTCCTTGGGTTTTTCCATTGTGGAGATTCCTGTAGACCACATGCTACTCTCTCCTGCATATGAGTTAATCCACATCTCCTCCAGGCTCTCGTTTCTGTTGCTGGTCTGGCATGTCCAGAACAGGCTGTAGGTTTGTCTGTCCAGGAGCGAGGGTGGATGCTGCAACAGTCACTATGACAGCTGATGGTGCAAAAAGCTCTCTAAATCTGTTGAGATGCCAAAGAGCTATTGAAAGGACAGGAGTAAATGCGCATGGACCACTATACCTCTTTCGCTTGCTCCAAAGAAAAAAGCGCTTTGTCCTCTGCCAGAGATGACTTCAAATGCATGGCATTTGATCAGCTTTGATCCTGCCTTGCAGGAAGGTGATTATTAAATACTACTCGGGGTGGACATCAGGGCTGAGCTCTCTAGAAGCTGCAGAAAGCAGCAAGACTATGGGTATTATTGACATGGCTTCCATCATGAGGCTTTCAAGTAGAAGTTCTTAGGCCTTTCAACTTCAAGAGCATTTCAGAAGTCACAACAGAAAGCCATTAGAAAAAGAACAAATACACTAATGGTATCAGGCGATTCATCAAAATATCAAGGCTCCTTTTAAAGGAAGTGTTTCTCTCTTTTTGATCAACCCTGGTGATGTTTAATGAGTTGCTTTCACTGTGTGAAGAAATTGAATCACTAGCTGTTGTGATTGGCATAACTGTATTGAAGTCAGCAGAGCTCTATTGATAGACATCCTGAAGACAATTTGGCTCTAAATTTTATGCTGAAAATATTGAGTTGGGTTATTTGATTGAGTCTTATGATGTACAATAAATCCGCAAGAGTTTTTGGGTAAGGAAGGGACAAATATTTTGAGTCTCATGGTTCAATATGCTCTAAGAGGACTAATAGTTATAAAGCTAACATCAGGTGCAGTTCTGCTATGGGAGACCTGTCAGAAGATCAGC
The DNA here is from genome assembly GCF_036013475.1 of Columba livia. Taxonomy (NCBI): domain Eukaryota; kingdom Metazoa; phylum Chordata; class Aves; order Columbiformes; family Columbidae; genus Columba; species Columba livia. The sequence goes on from NC_088607.1 coordinate 17,803,959, forward strand.
CGTTAGCACACAAATTACTAAGATGCAACTTTGGTTTCAAGAGTACCTGTGACAAAGACTGAGTTGCTGTCAAGAGTAAGCTGAAAAACAGGCAGGAAAAGATCAGACCGTATTGAACTCAAACAGAAAACTGCAGAGTGATTTAGCAAAATAAGAAAGCCAGCATATTTCAGTTTTTGTCAGACCCAAATCTTTTGTTCGCACTGGAATCATTCTTTTTAGGGGTTATTTAACACATTTTTACAGTTCCTAGTCAAGTTTTGAAATGAAGAGTGGTTTTCCTTTGAAAAGTGACAAAAATCCAACTCCCAACAATGTTCTTTGGAAATGGGACTTCAGCTCCTCACATGACCTTGGAGAATGGCCATCACAACTCTCCCATTTCTTCTGTACACCCAACAGGTCTGTGGGGCACTACGCTGACTGAGAACACCGCTGAAAACAGAGAGCTTTATGTCAAGACCACACTGCGAGAGCTGCTAGTCTATATTGTGTTTTTGGTGGACATCTGTTTATGTAAGTGGCTGTCATATCTGATGGGTGCTTGTCTGCATCCAGCATGAGAGGAATAACGTGAGGTTTTATTATTAAATTCCTCATTCTGCTGTAGGTGTTGAATTTATTGTATATGCAGTCCCTGCAGCAAGCAGGTGTGTCGTTAACCTACAGAACAGCTGCTGCACACAGATGTAAGATAACTGACTGTTGCTCTAGACCTAATAGATATTGGCTAGTTTTAATCAGTATTTTCTGATCCACGTTATCAGTTCTAGCCATTAACTTCACAGTCCTTTTGAGAATCTGCCCAGGGTCTTTTCTTAGTTTCACAGCAAATGTTCAAGACCCAGAGAGCAGCTCTAGAAACTTCCTGGGGCCAAAGACACAGATTTTTCCCTATGAGACTGGAGGGGTGGCTGAGGTGATAAAGCACATGGCAGCTCACAGTGTTGTTCTTGGGTGGATTTAATGCGTCCCTGTACTGAATGCTAATGGGCTTTGTGTGGGTACAACAATGGCTGTTTGTGTTTTGGGAATGTTCATTCATTATCACAAACGAGCACCTGTGGCATGGGACAGTGAAGAGGATTATATTTCAAGGACCCTATGGCAGAAGAGATAGACAGACAATACCAACCTGAGTTACTATCACATTGGCACAGGGAGACAGTGTTTCAGTCACTCTTCCTAAAGAACCAAGACACACACAGACGTATGTGTGGTCACACACTGACTCATCCAGAAAGGTGGGGTGGGGGAGCAGGTCTTGAATGTCAGCTGCTTTATTTTCATGGCACCCTTTCAAAACTAGGACATGTTTTTAGTCATCACCATGGAGCAGGTGATCATTCACAGGAAGGAGCACTGAAGAGTTAAACAACATGTTCAGGGAAGTTAAAGCCTACTCCTGTTTGAGTTTTTGTGAGAGATGAGAACTTAACTGGAGCTTTCCACTTGGGAAAATGGGGTGGTCTCTATACCTTTATGGATTCAAATCAGAACTTCAAAATACAGATCATGGACTTTGTTCTGAGAAAGAAAATTCCTTTCACAAATTTTATCTGAGGAAATAAATAGTTACTGAAGCTGTTCAGTTGCATCATCCAATGGTCTTCTCTGGCTTTTAAACTTTTCTAAATCCCTAAAAAGCAGAAAGTAGTATGATTAGAGTTCCCAAGGTTTCTTCTCTTCTGCCTTGCTCAGCTTACCTGCAAAATTATAAGCTACACCAAAAGTGAGTATTTACATATATTTATATCAGGCTCCAATATTCAGGTATAAGGGAGGACCCTCCTCTTGTCTCTTCTCTTAGTGACATATGGAATGACAAGTTCCAATGCCTATTACTACACCAAAGTGATGTCTGAGCTCTTCCTGCAGACCTCTACAGATGGCCGTGTCTCCTTCCAGTCCATTGGCAGTATGGCTGACTTCTGGGTGGTGAGTACAAGTCTGGCCTGGCATGGGGACCCCTGAGAATCTCAGCTAGACTTGGGTATTGAGTTCCCTCTGGATGTGCTACCTGGTGCTTTCAGCAAGGGATTTTGCTGACACAAGCTTTGGCCAGCTACTAGCAATAGTTATGATATCATTTGCATGCAAAATATCCACTGATTTAAAATACAGTTTATCCCTCTGAGCGCTGTGGACAGAATACTGGCTATACTGAGTTCTGTGTGTGCCCAGTACAGTCCATTCCACAGAAATTTACCAGAAAGACAGACAGGACATAAATAAAATAAATTGCTGTGTTATGATGCTCGCTGCACAGATAGGGAGTACTGGCCCAGAGAGAGACCAAGTGACTTACTCCAGGTTTCCTTGTGCTAGAAATGGCTTTGAATCCCACAGTCCAATGTCTTAATGCTGGTGTCTTATTAATAAGCCTATGTCCCTTTTAATGGGCAGTTGTGGGAAGAGCATTCTTAACCTGCCTGTAATTCGTGCCTGAGCTGGTCTGATCTATAGATTCTTATGAAGAAGCTGGATTAAAATTTGCACTGACTTTTATCAAAGAGGATAAAGAGAGGAAAAGATGGCTAGGGTCTAACACATATCTGTCAAAGAACTAGTGAAGGAATGATATGAGCCACAGTAAGTGTTGAGATATTGCAGCCACTTATCTCCGACAGTCAGCGAGAAATTGTCAGTTAGCTTTGTCTTTCCCTGGTATATTTAAAAAGTAAAATGAACTATGGCACTATTATTTTTTTTCCCCACTGCTTCTAGGGCACCAGCACATGCCCTTTTCATAATTCACACCTCATGCCAGGACAATTCCTTGAGACACGTGCTCACTGAAGTGGAAGGGACAAAGGCTTGCAGGGCCCTTGTCTCTTTGCCAACCCAACAAGGTACAGCAACTGTATTGCAGGCCTGTGAGAAGCCAACAATGACCCCACTGTCCAGAATTCCTCCTCCACCCTAGGGCTCCACCAGTCCTGGTCTTCCCCTCCTTAGCGTATATCCAATGTAAACTTCTATGACCTTCCGCCTTGGGGAGTAGAGAGGGGTGGGTCAGGTCTTACTATCTCAAGTCCAGACCAAGCAAATTCCTCTGGTCTGTGGGCTATGAAGTTGTTCTCATCTCTCTCCCTTGCAGTATGCACAAGGCCCCCTTCTGGATAATCTTTACTGGACAAAGTGGTACAACAATGAGTCCCTAGCAGCTCATGGCACCCAGTCATACATCTATTATGAGAACTTGCTGCTGGGTGTCCCACGCATACGACAACTGAAGGTGAAGAACAATTCCTGTGTGGTCCATGATGACTTCAAGGAGGAAATCTCAGGCTGCTATGATGTATATTCAGAAGACAAGGAGGAAAAGGTCTCCTTTGGACTCATCAATGGAACAGCGTAAGTACATCTTCTGCTGTTCAGGATTAGAAAAATCTCTGATTTGTTGTTGCCCCACATTAGTCTTTTCTAATTACAATGAAATCTGCTGAGCCACAGGATGCCAGGGTTGAGTTTTTCATAAAAGACTGGAATTCCCCTTGTAGTCAGTGGCAGCAAGTCCTTTTGTATATCAGTAAGGCACAGCATCACTTTAAGGAAAAGCACAACAGAATGAGTGGCAGAGTGGGGCCTGTTGGGAAAGCCATAAAAAATCCAGTGGAGAATTAGGTAGAGATTGTTGTCTGGTTTTAAGAGGGTGATAATAAATAGAGACCTTTGGAACCAGATCTATCAAATGAATGATGCTATCTGCTTCTCTCTCTGGATTTCAGGAGCCAGAGAGAAGGAAGTGCACCTTTTTCATCTCAAAAACCTGTTTATCTATAATAATGTGAGGTAGCTGCAGTTTAGTAACTCTTTGCTTGCTGCATGAGTCTTGGCCTGTGAATGAGGAGCTATTGTTCATAAAGAAATATGAGATGCCTAGTGTGTTCTCAGCAAAGGGTTGTGTGCAACATGGTAGAAGGCAATACAGCAGATCTTGGGAGTAACCTCCATGCAAACAAGGCTGTGGCATAGCCAACGAACCTGCAGAATTTTCCCTCCATAGTATCACAAGTCATGTTGTGTTACTGCTGGGAAGCACTAGATTGGAAATCTCTCAGTAATGAAGAACTGATGCAGGCTCAGATCTGGAACAGGAATTAAGTGCCAACTCTCTCATTTAAAACTGCTCTGTCCATTGAAGATGTAGTCTAATTTCTCCTGGCTACAAGGTCATATCCAAGCATGGGATGGTGATGCCTTTGCTTATGGCTTGTCTGTTGCAGGTGGAGGTACCATTCTGAGAAGGAGCTGGGTGGCTCATCTCACTGGGGAAGACTAACCAGTTACAGTGGGGGAGGATACTACATAGACCTCAAGCTGACCAGAGAAGAGAGTGCTGAAGCCCTGCAAATCTTGAAGGAGAAGTTGTGGCTGGATCGGGGAACACGAGCTGTCTTCATTGATTTCTCTGTGTATAATGCAAATATCAATCTGTTCTGTGTTCTGAGGTAAGCTGAATCCCACCTAATATTCTTCTGCCTCTTGCTTCTTCTTCAATGCCCATGGTGGGTTGACCTTATCTGGACACCAGGTGCCCACCAAGCCACTCGATCACTCCTCAGCAGGACAGGGGGGAGGAGAAAATAAGATGGAAAAAAACTTGTGGGTCAAGATAAAGGCAGCTTAATGAAGCAAAAGACCACGTGTGAAAGCAAGGGAAAACAAAAGATTTATTCTGTACTTTCCATCAGCAGGTGATGTCCAGTCACTTCCTGGGAAGTAGGGCTTCAGTATGTGTAGAGGTTGCCCCGGAAGACAAATGACATAATAACAAATGCCCCCTGACCTCTTCTATTCTCTTAGCTTTTATTGCTGAGCAGATGTCATATGTTATGAAAGATACCATATTCGGTCACTTTGGGTCAGCTGTTCTGGCTATGTCCCCTCCAAGGATCTTGCCCACCCCCAGCCTACTGGTGAGGGGGAATGTTGGACAGACAGCCTTCAAGCTGTGCCAGCACTGCTCAGCAGTAGCCAAAACAATGATGTTTATTCAGCGCCTTCCTAGCTGCCGACACAAAGCATGGCACGATGAGGACTGCCATGTGGAAAATTATTATCTCAGCCAGACCTAATGCAATGCCACAGTTCCTTAAAATGCTAATATTTTAGTATGGTCCACCAGAGGGCTAGGACTTGATGGTGTCAGTAGATGCTGTGTAGATTAGTAAGAAGACTTGACCTTCTTGACATAACCAGTCACACTTCTCTTCACTTTTTACACTTTCCTATCATGGGCAGTGAAGCAGCAGAAGTAGGGCTGCATAAACACACGACTCTGCCACTCATGGTTTGTGGACAGGTCATGCTTAGGTTCAATACCTCTCAAAATTATCTAAGAGCCTCCCTTCCCCTGTTTGTAATTATCAGTTTTCTTGTCCTCTTCAAGATTAGTGGTCGAATTTCCAGCCACTGGTGGTGCCATTCCCTCCTGGCAAATCCGGACAGTCAAGCTTATACGATATGTCAGTGTGTGGGACTTCTTCATTGTTGCCTGTGAAATTGTCTTCTGTGTCTTCATCTTCTACTATGTGGTGGAAGAGATTTTGGAGCTACGTATCCACAAACTTCAGTACTTCACCAGCATCTGGAACATCCTGGATGTGGTCGTCATTCTGGTGAGAATCCTTGCACACTTTTTTTGGGTGAGCAACAGCAGAGAGGTAGAAGGGCCAAAACAATTGAAGGAATTGGGAAAATTATCTAGAGATCCTTAGACATGTCTGAGAGGTTATGAAGTCAGGGCATAATTCTGTGCATTAAGACCTTATTTCCATCCCCCTCCAGTAGACTGCAGCTGTGAAGTGTGATACTAAGGAATTCTGTGACTCTTTAATTTCTGCAGAAAGCATAGGCACAGCAGTCACTGCAGACTCTTCCTCTTTGTAGCTCTCCATCATTGCTATTGGGTTTCACATCTTCCGCACCATTGAGGTGAACAGGCTGTTGGGAGAGCTGCTGAAACACCCCGATACCTACGCAGACTTCGAGTTCCTGGCATTCTGGCAGACACAGTACAACAATATGAATGCAGTCAACTTATTCTTTGCCTGGATCAAGGTATGGTAGAGGGTGTGGGAGACGCAAAGCTTCCAGTCTCAGACCCCTTCCTCTAGATAGCTTTGAGGCTGAGTCTTCCATCCGTCTGAGTGAAGGAGTGTAATAGCTATATAACATAGAAGGATTTTCCTCAAAGTCACATGCTCTGTTTTGCAATAAATCCAGACAACTTTTCACCCTGCATTCTGAGGCCAGTTATTTGGAAATAAAAGACAGGGAGATGAACTCAGACATTGTGGTTTAAAAGTGGTTTTAAAAAGTGATGAGTACAATGTAACTTGGTCCATCCTGTACTGTTTTGGTATTTTGGATTATAATCTGGCAAACCAGGTTTTCTGTTCATGATGGCCACCCAACAACTGGCAATTACCCATCTGTTGGGGTGGACTTTGCATTTCAACCAAAGTATCTTGTCATGGTGGAAAGCCACACTGTACCTGGGGCTCCTCATTAGCCTCAAGACATTTGTCCTTAAAGCAGTCCCTCTTTGTATTTTCCTTTGACACAAAGTTATATCTTTATGGTCCCACAGGAATATGGTGGCACACTTAGGACAAATATGCTCAGTGCTAAGCCACCATTCCCTTAGCCTGGCTGTCTTCTCAGTGCTTTGACCATAGTGAACCCCTTGTTTTAGTAAGCATGTGCATATATGAGAGAGACCGACCTAGTTGATGGTTTGACCTAATTTTGTCCCTGTTCTTTCTTCTAACAGATATTCAAGTATATTAGCTTTAACAAAACCATGACCCAGCTCTCCTCCACACTGGCACGTTGTGCCAAGGACATCCTGGGCTTTGCCATTATGTTCTTCATTGTCTTCTTTGCCTATGCCCAGCTGGGCTACCTTCTTTTTGGGACACAAGTGGAAAACTTCAGTACCTTTGTTAAATGCATGTAAGTGTGTAAGTCAGAACCATGTTTCTATCACTTCATCAAAAGAATTTTAACTACCTTCCGGGTTCACCCTATTGGAAATCTGAACGTCAATCAGACACTTGTTGTATCTCATTGTAATAAAGCCACAATGGTTAATAAGTCTCTAACAGTCATTCAGCTGTGACATCATCACGGACAAAAGAATGCAGTGAGAAAACTGGGGGTTACAGACAGATTTCTGGTTGTCTGGTGTTTATCAGTAAGGATGTGAGTAGCTGATCCTATCAGACTCTAAGACTCCTTGCAGCCCTACAATTCGTGGAAATCCCAGCTTTTTCATGTGAGCCTTTAGTGAGAAGTTGCAGTTTGCTAGAGCCCAGACAGCTTTCCCTTGATGTGGAGTCATTAAGCACACCAAGGGTATTCAACATACAGAGTGTTTTAACATCTTTCTGCAGAACAGCATTGTAGCTCAGGTGATAGAAGCTCCAGAGTTTTGAAATTCTCTGGCTTCCAAATACACTTGGTGATCACATTGTTTCAATGTCTGCACAACAGCTGCATGAAAACTTTTATCTTTCCATCAGATAGTGCACATCAATTTGAACAAAGATTTGGAAGGAATACTGTTTGTTCCTACAAGGTTTTCACAGGAAAAAGCAGGAGTAATGCACTTGTCTTGTCAAGATGATTGCATTAAACACTGAAATGAAAAGTCAGAAACTTCATATTTATATTATTTATCATTATATCTGATTTGATAACACCTCTACTTCATTTCTGAAAGTTGGTAGTCATATAATACAATAATTTTAATACTAATTCAACATAAAGTTTTCTAAAATATGCTGTATAACTCTAAATGAGATTAAGTAGAAATTTTCAAAGCAAAAGAGGTAAAAATAAATTCTTGCTGGAAGGTGACGCTTCAGTGTCACTGAATTGGGACAATTTAAGCCAAAGAAAAGGAAGCAATGCCACATTCCTCCTCTTTAGACCTGGAAAACATTCTCAGCTCCCTAAACAGTCCAAATGCAAGGAATCTGAAATGGAGCTTTGCATTTCTCAGACAGGATTTTCAGGCTCGGGGCTCTCACAGTCCTTTTCTCTCCACGTGGCTTCCCAGTCTGTGTCTGTCTGTCTTTTTCATTATGATTTTTTTAGATTTAATTTTTTTATAATTGGAGGATATTTTTTTGCAAGAGTCATTTCACTGATCAGTTTCCCATGAAGTCCCACAGATAATGTATTAAGATACTTGAGATGGGGGGTGACCAGTGGGTGGATGAGCCCCCACAGAAGGGGGTGTTGGGAGCTGAGTTAAGATGTCCTGTCTCAGACAGCCCTTCACTCCATGGGCCTGCTCAGGCAGTGTGTGGTGTTAAAGGAGGTACCGCTACAGCAGCAGTTTTTAGCCTGTGTTCCACAGAGCTCTGGGATCCAGGTTCTACCATTAAGGGCTCTACAAGAGATAGTTAACTGACATAAGCAAACTTCTCATCAATAGATCTAAATTTACTTCTTTATAGGGGCTATGAGCTGCAAAAGGTTGAAGAGCACTGTCCAGTACTAATATTCTCTTCACAGTCTCCTGAACTCTTTTGCCAGAGAAGGCTTCAATGAGCCAAATGCCTTTATAAGGGAAAATTCAGGGTTTGTTTTGTTTTTGTTTTTAACTCCTGTTCAGACCAAAACACACTTTGGACAACCAGAAATTTGTGTGGAAACCATGTTTTACTTTCTAGCCAGCTCTTGCTCTCACCAGATCAACTCCATTTGCCTCCGAAATACTACGGGTACGGTTAACTCACCAGTCAGACTGAATGATTTAGACCCTGCTCTGGCTTGTGCCTGCAACCATCTGGGTTGCAGTCAGGTTCAGGGTTCACCTCAGGACTGTCTGAGGACAAACATATGTGCCTTTGTGTGACCTTGTGCTCTTCCTCTCCTCCAGCTTCACCCAGTTTCGGATCATTCTCGGTGACTTTGACTACAATTCCATTGACAATGCCAACAGGGTCCTTGGGCCTATTTACTTCGTCACCTATGTGTTCTTTGTTTTCTTTGTGCTCCTGGTAAGCAAGAAAGCCCTCCTTGCCCCTGTATTGACAGCAGTATCTGAGACACCCCTCCTGACAATCCCGAAGCTAGGTGCAGTGCAAATGCTTAGAGAGAAAGGAAGGTTCTGTCACAATAGCTTTGCAGTGCAAATAGATCAAGGTAGACAAAGAGCATGTCATTGCAACTGGCGATCTGATGTTCAGAGTGATTAAGGGCCATACCTGCATCTTTTAAGGTGAAGACTAAAACTGGCTGGGAATACCAGTAATGTGGCAGCTGAATCCAAGGGGATCAGTTCAGTTGCTCTGTAGCAGGCAGAGAACAAAGCATGGGGGACAGTCTCTGGGAAGCCAGAGGGATGCTCCTAATGATCTTGGAGGAGAGACTACCAAAGATGGTGTTTGAGCTGGGTACAAATGTACCTTTGGCCACTGCTTTAATGGCAAGGACATCCTCCCCAGTGAGAAAACCCAGTGTGGCTGAAGTGGGCCTTCCCTTTGCCCATTTTAATTTGCTCAAGGGATACCCCATGTAGAAACAGCTCCTTGTTTAACTGAGCCTTGCACAGCTGTGTCTCTCTCTTGCTACTTCAGCTGCTGGAGCAGGCAAAATGCCTCATGCTTGTTCATTTGTTTTCTTCCCCTTTTTCTAGAACATGTTTCTGGCCATCATCAATGATACCTATTCAGAAGTCAAGGAGGAACTTTCAAGCCAGAAGGATGAGCTGCAGCTCTCTGACATCTTGAAGCAGGTGATGAATACTGAAAACTGTGCTACTTTCTAGATAAATCCTGAAGCATTCTCTGGAAGTCTCCAACCTATGTGGAATTTACTAGAGAAAAACAGTGGTTGCCAACTCCAGATTCACCTTCTTGGTGCATGTAGGAGTCACAGTTCCTTTCTGGGATAAATCAAGCTCCTAAATCATTTGGCAATAGGAAGATGAGAAAGCAGAGGTTGTGGAAATCCTGTTACTTGAGCATGTTGGTAGTGTTTCTGAGAGACTTTTCTTCCCAGGACTGTCTCTGGACAAAGCTCTTCCAGTCCTTGATAGAATGTTCTTGGATCAATAAAATGGCAGGTCCTGTTTCACTAAGCTAAGCATATTACATTGCTCCTGCAGATCTAGTGGATTACATCTGGATTTCCCATGGGCAAATTCCAGAAAAGATCCTGGAAGGTCACAGTTCTGTGCTGTGGGATGCAAAGAATGGTATTTGTCACTTTTAAGGCATGATCCTAGTTTAGAAATGGGGCTCATTCAGCAGTGTTGTATTCTTGCTTTTAGAAAGCTTAAAATCTTGTGTTACTTAGCATCTGCTCACCCAGACTGCATTGTCCACTCTGCCCTGTTTTTCACTGTTCTGCCTGCATGATTCCATGTCTGTTTGCACCTTTGGTAACAGAGCTACAACCGGACACTCATGAGGCTGAAGCTGAAGAAGGAGCGGATTTCTGATGTGCAGAAAGCACTGCAGAATGGAACAAAAGAACTGGACTTTGAAGACTTCAAGAACAGCTTGAAGGAGTGAGTCAGCTTGAGGGATGCCTGCCTATCCCTTTCTCTTTGTCATACAGTTAGCTTAAATACTCTGGTTTTCAAGGCTGGGAGAGCAGTTAGCTCAGATCTGGGCAATGTAAGATTCAAAAAAAACCCAGTTATTATCTTCCTGACATGTTTAATCTCCTGTTCTAAATGGGTTTGTGTTGCTGTCTCTCCCATTTGGGATGTTTAGGTTTGTCACTGGCAGGAGGAAACTATACACTGATTTCAAAAGGTCTGCTCCCTTCACTGTTAGAGCCTAGCAGTGTAACTCAGGGCCTTGAGCTTTCTCTTTCTGTTCTTTTGCAGACTGGGCCATGCAGACTATGAGATCACAGCAGCCTTTTCCAGGTTTGACAGAGATGGCAATCACATCCTTGATGAAGAGGAGCAACAGGAGATGAAGCATGACCTAGAGGCAAAAAGGGTAAAAACAAAAATGCAGGAGAGGAGGGGCAAGGAAAGAAACCCTCTGTTTGGTAGAGATCACTCCAAAGTGGCCTTCTGGAATCTTTGGGTTTGTGGTATAAACAAAGCAGACAACTCAAACACAGCTTCAACTCTGCCTGGACAGCAGCTGAGTGTATCACTGCTTGTGAAGCTCTGTGTTATTCACAGCAAAGCTGACACAGAGTTAGTATTCAGCTTTGCAGGAGTTTCTTTATCTGTCTTCTAGGTTGCTCTGAATACAGAGATTGAAAATTTGGGGAAATCCTATGGTGACAACAACCTGGATGAGAATCTGAGCTACGTGGAAACAAAGAATAACCACATCAATAAGGCCAGCTGGGTCTCCAAAGAAGAGTTCCAAGTGTATGTTTGTGCTGCCAGTAGTTTAATCCCTCTGCAAACGAGGGGTCTGATTCCTTGCTACTTTCTTCCCCGATGTAACTGTTTACACTGATGCTAAGCAGGTTCAGTAAGATCTTGTCCTTTCTTTTATCTTGTACATGTGTAAACGAGCAGGTCAGGAGAGAACTGGGACAGTTCTTATAATGTAGTTTGCTTGTTCCTGTAAAAGACTGGGTTAAGAAATTTTGCTTTCTGCCTCTTGAATAACCTCTGCAGCTGTCAGCTGGCCACAGGCAATATGCTGTCATGTTTGAGGTCAGAAGGCAGCCCTGATAACTGGGCCAGGGGTAGTTGATACCTTTACAGAAGGTCCTGTGGGAATAAATAAATGTCCTTGATTTATGGCCGAGTCAGCCTTCATCCTCCAGGTCTGAGAATAACACTTGGCTGGTTTTCCACAGGAGGAACATGGGATAAATACAGCACAGAGAATCAGGAGATCCTGATTCTGCTACTGAGAAACACTGAGCAATCCATGTAGGGCCATACGAAAGGAGAAGCGGATTAAATATTTAATAATGGGATTATATAGTGATCCAAACTGGTAGGGATCTCTCCTAAGCAGAACCACTCGTTACAGATGAAAACACAGTGTAGCAGGGAGTTATGTCTTCATTGGGTATGAATGAGTTCTGTGATGTGGAGCATTCATTCCTATTTGAGGTCTGGCCCATTGACTGTAAGATTTCAGCTGCAAATCCTGCTGTTGGTGACAAGAAAAATCTTGCAATTTCTCTCCATGTCTTCCTCAGCCTCCTGCAACGTGTGCTGCAGCTGGAACAGTCAATAAACAGCATTGGCTCCAAGATTGATGCAGTGGTAAAAAAGCTAGACATGCTGGAAAGAAACAAGCTGAAGAGGAAGGACCTGTTGGGAAAGCCACTGGATAATGTTAGCAAGGTAGGTAGCCTTCCACCATGCATTTGAACCAGTTTCAGGGTAAGTGACCAGTCCTGCTATGTGAATGGACCTGGTATCATCTTTGCTTTCTCAGTCCCCATTGACATAAACCAGAAAGGGCTGGGCAGGGTCAGCATTTTGTATGATCAAGCCTCTTCTGTTCAAGCAGAGTGACAAAAAGCTTCTTGCTTTTGTGTCCCCCCAGTTGTCCATGGTAACCTTAAATACACCTTCCAGCTCCTTTGAGGCCGTGCTCGTTCCTGTGGCAGTGAATGCAATTCACTTGTCCTTAGTTTTTTTGCACCTACTTATCCTCAAAGGTCAAAAAAGATCATACTGGCCTTCCCAGCAAGAACAGTTCATGATAGTGTTGTGGACTGTGATCTTGATATCTTTCCTGTGGATTAATTATCACACATGAGGTGGAAGATCGATAGTGGTGTTCCCATAGAGCCTCCTCACAGAATTACGACTTCTGCCGAAGACTGCCTATTTTCAGCCAACCAGCATATTTGGGGTCTTCAGCTTTAAAGTCAAAGGTAGAAAGCATGTAGGAGCCGTGTCGCTACTTCATATCTTCATGGCTTTCACAATGGTGACCTAGCTGAGTCAGAAAGAAGCCTTTCTTTTCCAGAGTAGTTTTGTGATCTCTTCCCACCTGAAGGGGTAGTTTGGAGGGTCCTAATTCTCATGTGAAAATGCCCAAAAAATTATTTGAGCATTTGCTTGCAGATTTGCTCTCCCTTGGTATTTCTGTGTATGTTCTTGTAGAGAACAAAAAGATAACTGTCTAATATTTGAATGTACATTCATCAGTGTATTGCAGCAAATTATATATCAGGTCTTCAACAGACAGGCAGGTTGTTCTAATTTATGGAAGAATGCTGGAAGATATTTAAGTATCATGCACACCTTTGCCTCTCTGCTGCAATGTTGCTAGATTTCTTGGTAGCTTGTTAACAGTGCAGGTTGCTCTTTCTTCTGGTTCACAGGAGGAAGAACCCAATCAGGAAGAGCTGCTGCCTCAGAGCCTGGACCAGCTGGGGAAAGAAGAAGCAGAAAGCTGCGGAATAGAACTTGTACGGGGAAACAACCTGAGTGGCAACTCTTCCCAAAATGGGGTCTACCCCATCTTGCCCAGGTCAAGTGTGCCAGCATCTCAGGTGCCCAAGAACGCCGAGCCACAGTCTGATGTGCGCTTCTAGTGAACAGCCCAGTGCTCCCTGTCTGCCTCCTACCGTACTCTGTCACTGTCTGTTGTTTTCCCACTGTTAGAAAAATCTAGAGAGCTGGATGCATGTACTACTGTTGCCAGGAACCAGTGATGTGAAAAATCAGTGATGCTCTTTTCCAGTGTTATGATGTGTAATGTCACAAAGCTATAATAGAACTTTGGCCCCCATATCTCTGGAGTAGGTAGAAATTTGGCCTCTGAACAGGCTGACACATAATCTTTTATTTATCCTTTCCCAAAAAGCAGAAACCCCAGATCTCTGTGAAAACTTACGTCTGGAGTGGCACATTGTAACTTGTTCCCAACTCCCACAATTATCTGCAGCACAAAGATGAGGTAATCATGTAAAAAAAAAAAAATAGTGAAAGATGGAAAGGAAAAACTTAATTATCTGTGCCTACCTGGTTACCAGCAGTTTTGTTCTGTTGTAGTTTCCAGAATGCTTTGGTAACCCTCTCTGTGCCTTGGATTCAGATGTTGAGAAAAGAGGATGCTAAGACTTGACTCATTTTATGAAAATGAGATAAATGCTAGTTTTTCAATCGCATGCAAAATACTCCTTTTCCAGGCATTTTTCACCTGTCTGAGACTTCTCTTCCTTGTAGTTTGTGCAGACTACTGCAGCCATAGGGGACCATTGTAGATGTATTTCAAATATCTTAATTGCTGGTGTTCTTACAATAGTTAACCTCAAATAGGCTCTCTAGGCTTAAAGCCAATGGAAATGCAAGTTGTTCCAGGCTGCTACTAACAACTCATATTAATACTACACTCACTGTTCAGTGTGCTATAGAGTGCAGTGATAGGCTTAGTGGGGATGTTGTGCAGTGGAATTTTGTATTGGCACCTTTTTGAGATGGTTGTGTCACTCTGTTCTGGGGGAAAGCCTCCCTGGGAATGTCTGAAGGACCACAGGATCAGCCCTGTCCACAGAGTCCAGGGCTGCCACAGCTACAAAATATCATTGATAAACTGAAGCAGAGGGTCATTCAGCTGTCAGAGTCTAGCAGGAGACCTTCTCATCCAGCCCACAGGGAGCTTAGATTTCAGCCAAGAGCTGTGGATGCAGGAGCTGCGGATGCAGGAGCTGCAGGGTCTCACAGCTCGCTTTCCATCAGCTACTCCTGCTGCTGGGGATAATACTTATCTTTGAGACTTTGCCACAGTTCTTGACTCCCAGTTCTACTGAATTCAGAACAGGGCAGGAACTTCTTACCTTCAGCTTTTCCAGCTGAACTCAGAACAGTGATGTTGCTTATTTCCTCCTACTCTAAGCACTGAAGTTATTGTGTTATTGAGAAGAAAATGGCCCATGTCAGGAGAACTTCCTCAAATAGGCTTTTTTTTTTTTTCCCCAGAATTTAGTTATACAGAAAATCCATATGTGAAGTTCTAATTGAACAGAGGAGCTACATGCTCTCTAATGGACTTGAACAGTGCACTCAGTGGTTAATGAATCAGGTGCTCTGTGTGCTGAAAGTCACAGAGGAAGGTTCTTCCTTAAATTAATTTGTAAGATCGTATTTTAGATCCTGGCTCAATAGCAGACTATGTTTATTGAGGCCTAATTTAAAAACAAAAAATATAGGCTGCTCTTTTGAAGTCTCTTCCAGAGACTCAGAATACTGGGTGAGGTCCTGAGCCTGCATTACTGGATAGATATCAAATACTTGGGATACTGATCTGTGAAGAACTAAGTCTGGCACTACAGGAGAGATCCAAGCAGCAACTGTCTGCTTCAGGGGGTTGATCTTGTGCTGGTAGAGTCAGTGGAAGACATGTTGCTGGCTGAGGCTCAGTTCCTTAACATAGAAACAGCTACTGTGAGGACAACAGGATCCTGAACTTGGGTCCTGCCAAGAAAATGAAGGTGAAAGTGATGACCTGTAAGGCCTGGCTTTATAAAACCTCAGATTTCTCACAGGGAGAGTGTTGCTTGCTTGCTCTGCTCAACGGAAAAGGTGGCATAAGACCTCTCTCTTTGCATTGCCCAGTGTTTCTGTTGCCCTTCTGAGCTCTGCTAAACATCTGCAGGACCAGCCCCACAGATAACTCACCCATGGAGGCAGGGATGCTGCAGCCACGGCAGCACAGCACAGGAACCTGCAGTCACTACACACCAGAAGGCCATCTCCACCCCATTGCTCCTGCCTGCACAGGGACCCTGTGAGTGTCAGGGAAGGCAGGTGAGGCAAGAGGACCACGCTGTGGCAGCTGGACTCAGATCCACAGGACAGTCATCATCAGCCTCCAGCAATGTGGGAAGCAGGAGGAGGGAAACAGTTGTGTTTGTGCTGCATGGTTTGTTCAAGCTTGAATCCCAGGAAGCCACCTTTCTGCCGGAAAGGGAGAGCACAGCGCCCCATGGGGCTCTTGCAGCTGGGAGAGAGCTCTGCCCCTCGCTCTGCCGGTCCATGGCAACCACAGAAGCTGCAAGCCCTGCTTGCCAGGGCTCCCTGCTTCCTACTGACCAGAACAGTCTGGCAGCCTCCTCTCCTTTGGGCGAGGGGCAGCAGTCAGCCTGCCCTGTGGAGGAGCCCTGAACCAGCTCTGGCTGGGATCAGACAAGAACCACAGGCTGCTGTGGTCTCCTGAGTGTCATCAACAGCCTGGTCAGTGAGCTCCTTTTCCCCTTTCTGGCAGAAAGACTGCTCCCTTTGCCCCATGTTATGATTTTGGTGGTGCCAGTGCCGCATAGTGTGAAACAAGCTCTGTCACTGGTATATGCCTGTGCCTGCATTAGTGTCTTCTCCTGTACGTCTCCATGCAACTGTGTCTTGTCTGTTCCTTGTCGTCATGCCGCCATTTATACGATGTGTCCTAGAGTAGCACAAGGTAATCACTTGTCCCCAGCAATTGCTTGTGTGTGATTGTCAATCATGTGCTCAAGCTGGTTGAGAAACAACATAAATACACTGAATGGTAAGTTCATGCAGCTTCTGTTTTCACATGTATGTTGTCAGGACTCCTATCAGGAGCTGTTTAGATGACATATGTCTCATGGGGAAAGTAAAGTATTTTTTCCTCTACAACAGGTGCATGGCTGTGTTTTTTTCCAATTTGTAGAGGATCGCCCTTCAAACTGTCGTGTCTGGCTGGGGAAGCCCTGTCTTGCAGAAGACAGCTGAGCCTTGAGGTGTTAAAAATCTTCAGGAGGAGGTTTGGAAAAATATAAGGTGCTCTGAAAAGATATCACCACCATGGCTATTTGTGTTGGCAGTCACAGTGGCCAAGGCCTGAGCCCCACTGTGGTAGGTGCTGTGTGTGCTCTGAAGGAAAGGCTTGCCTGAAGGTGCTCTCGGATCCAGCCAAGGGGGAGAAAGTAGTGCCCTGACCATGGTGTCAAAGCACAAGTGAGGAACAGAGAGATTCATTGGTGTGTGCAGGGAGTGGCACAGCAGAGATGTATAAAAGTGGGCTCAGGCATCTGGCAAGGGGCAACCCCAACTGGCCATGGCCATGAGCGTGAAAAGCTCCTGGCAGTACCTCTTCTTCCTTCTCTCCAAAAGTATAATTAATCTGTCCCAACAACGAGCAAGCCTAACATTTCATGTTTCACGTAAATCTGCCCCCAAATAGAGCCCAGTTTCTGGAGTTACCTTATCAACCATGTTTAGTTTGCCAGTAGATGTCAGTCGGCACCACTCATAACCCTTCATACCTACAGACCCTTCTCTGTTCCATTTTCAAAGGAGGTTGGTAGATCTCACATTTGTTTTACTGAAACCAAGACACAGATAAATTAATTTCTCAGTGGCAAAAGGTCAGAAGCAGAGCCCAGGGTTTCCAAAACACACTTTTTGACACTAGGTCCTCCCACCCAAGTATTCATTGCAAACTTCGCCCATCTCTAGCAGGTTACAGTTTTCTCTCTGACCTTCAAAAAGGGTTAGTACAGGTTTTCGTAATTTTTTGTGGTCTTGTGAAAAGTCCTTTATATGTGCTAGTATTAGCCTATAGCTGCTGCTGACATGTCAGCCTTTAGCACCGGAGGCTTGGCTGTAGACTGCCCTGCCTGTTTTGCCAACACATTAGAGCAGGAGTCACTTATAAAGAAAAGAGCAATATCAGGGAACAACTATCAGCATTCTTCGTGTTTATCAGTAACTAGGGAAAAGGGAGAGGAGGAATCAGCATCATCTGATGAGGCAGCTGATTACAAACCCAGATGAAGTGATGTGCTGTCCTTTTGCTGGTCATGGAAACCCTAATTCAGGGCCTTCAAATGTGAAAGCAAGGAGACCACCACTGGGAGAGCAGTGGAAGTAGGAGGAATTTCAGCGAAGGCCAGGTCCAGCCCCTCTCCTGAGCTCAGAGGCCAAGGGATAGATGAAAGAGAATATGCCAGGTTTTGGAGACAGGTGGTGGAATTAAATGTTTGAGGAACTAAGAAGCCTTGCTCATGGCCCAGTTTCAGAGATGGCACTGCTGGCCTGCTGTGCTATGCACATGCCAGAAGCCCAAGCAGGTGGCAGAAGGGTGACAACCCCTGGGGTCCCGTGAGTTAAGGCCAAGCCCAGACCCGGGAATGCTGAAGGAGGAATTTCAATGCTCAGCTGACAAAACAATGTGAGTGTTCGGTGATGGGTCTTCCAGCCTGAGGTCATGCCAGGCTTTGCTGAGACATGTCACAGCAAGTTACCAAGAGAGGCAGTATGCCCAGCAGTGACAGGATGTGCCAAACCAGCTATGGATGGTGCTGTGTCCTGACGAGTGCTATCCCCAGAAAATACCAGTCATTTCTCTGCTGGCATGCTCGCCTTCAGGTGCCAAAAGGCACAACAGCAGCCTAAGAAACAGCCCATCAGTGCAACATGCAAAGCAGGATCTTGAAGCCAGCAGTGCTTGTGCTGCTTAATAAAGGGCTGAAAAGCCATCCCATAATTTCTCTTTGCTGTGGCTACCTACAGCAGGGTGTCAAACTCATTTTCACCGGGGGCTACATCAGCCTCCCAGTTGCCTTCAATGAGCCAAATGTAATTTTAGGACTGCAACTGCGAGGCTGATGTGGCCCCCGGTGAAAATGAGTTTGACACCCCTGGCATACAGGGTCCCATTCTGCCAAAAATAACAGCAGAAATATCAGCAAATGGCTAGCTCAGACACAGAAAACCCCCATACACACACACACATTACTGTGATGTGTCAAATCACCCCGGTTGTTCAGACATGTTTGGAGTTCACAAAGCATAGCTTTGAAATCACATACAAAGATTTCTGGGACAAACAAAATGGCAGAGCTTTTCCTCAGTTTCCTATACAACAGGCAACTGTTACAGCAGTGAGAGATTTCAGTCTTTCTGAATTCTTTCAGGAATACAGCCTCTTCTGCCTCAAAGGGTTTTATCCTGTACAGGTCCAGAAGAGGCCATGCCACCAGCCTGCATTATCCAGCATGTATGTACGGAGACAAAGGCAGTGGACAAGCTGAAGTCCCATAGCACAAGGCTCTGGTCCTTAAGCTGCTTACTGGATCACAATGAGATGTGTGACTGGGAGTTTGCCTTCAAAAGAGGCAAACAGTGGTGGAAGGGGACTTGTGACATCCAACCCACAACTAGACTTTCCAAGATCAAGGTGGAGGGGAGGGACACAGTACAGCACTGAAACAGCCTCCTTGATTGTCTCCTCTGTGTTCTGGCCATGGTTTGTCAAAGGCTTTTCCAGCTCTGATTTTGCCAGCCTTGCTGGGTTTGGCAGGATTTGTGAGAGAGAGCTGAAATACCTCTCAGAAAGGAAAACCTCAGGCACTATGAGGCATACTTGCCTGTTTCTTGCACTAGGGATGAGAAGAAATGCCTTCTACAGGAATGGCCCAACCTGGTGAAGAAAGCTGTAGGGCCCTGATGCTTAGATGAAAGGAAGTGGTCTGTGGGCCATACTCTGGCTGCAGGACCAGGCTACAGAGGTCTTTAGCTCTGGTGTGAGACAAGAGTGGCTTTGGTACGTGCTGTGTTGCTGAAGAGCTGCTGAAAGTAGAGCAGGAAAGGAGGCTGAAATGGTCAGAGATCAGCACGGAGGTGGGCAATGTGGGCGTCAGGAGCAGGAAACAAATGCATCAAAGTTCAGTGGTTACTTCATTTTAAACCAGAATCAATTGCACTTAATCCTGGTCTGTTACCTGTTACTCATGAGCACCAAGACATGTCTAAAAGCACTGTGTGGCAGTACACTCTTCCCCCTCCCACACCTCCCGCTGAGAACTGATGTGGCAGCTGCATGTGTGCACACCCCGCTTCTTCCCCAACACCTCCCCCGTCTCCTGCAATGGGGCAAGTTAATGGCTCTTATTGTGAGACACAGGCCAGAGTCATGAGGAGAGAGGAGGCCGTGCACATAGCCACAGTAGTGGGGTGCAGAGGTGCATGTAGCCATAGCAGGGGGGTGCAGAGAAGCTGCGAAGCTTCTAGACTGCCCACAGACAGATCTGACAAGACTATAAAACGGGGTCCCGCCAAGGCTACTTTTTTGTGTGGTCCTCTGGGAGTGTGGGCCAAATGCTGCCGCGGAGACCCCTCCTGGGACTGGGACGCTGTCTAAGGTAACCTCCCAAAAAATGGGACTGCCTCACCTCTGCGTGTGGGTGAGTGATAACTGTATTTTCCTCGCTGGACCAGCGAGTGTATTCCATGCTTAAATATAAGCACGTGTATTTTCTTTAGTAATTCCTTACCAGACTCAGGCAAGTGTATATCATTAATATAATTCCTCACTAGACACGTGGGTGTATTTTTCCTGGAGTCAGGCACAGCTCTGGCCTTGTTTTTGGTGAGCCACGTGTATGCACACTGTGGATCTCCATTATTCTTATTTTGCTGTACTCCAAATAATCTCCTCAAGTTGATATCTGAATCTGTGTTTTATGTTACCGGAGTACTAACTAAGTGTAAAAACCCCGTTTCTAATTGGTTGTTTTCCCAGACTTTCCAGATGGAATAAAAGCCTGTTTTGGACCTGGCTGTCTGCCTAAAACTAACTTTGGGGTACCTCCATGACACACTGTTTGGAATTTGGGTGCTGAGGTCTGTGTCTAGGTGCTGTGGTCAGGGGTCCTTGTGATGACAAAGAACAAAGAACACCAGTTACAGAGTTCTCATGTCTTCTGCATTCTCAGCCTGGCAACCATGGCCTTCTTTTCATACGTGCCTTTCCATACCTTTTGGGAGATGACAGTGTTTCTTATCCTGTGCTGTCTCTGTGAGTCATTAAAGTTTACTTATTGTCCTCTCTTTCTCAGCCTGAGTGCCTGGAGGAGCTACTCCTAAATGTATTGATGTCCTGGAGAGCTGCTAAGCACAGCACCACCAACATTTGCCACTCCTGGTGTTCCACACCCAGACTTTTACTCTCCATTCAAACCTGTCTTATCTTTTCTGTCACGATTATCTACTCCACCTGCCTCTCCTGAACTTAGGGCAACTGTCTCCTGCCCCAGGACACTGAGCCACCCTTCAATAGTTCCTGGAGGGCTCTGGACAACCCTCTGCCCCTTTTGCATTTACTAGTCATTCTCACTTACACAGCAGCAGGCAAACAACAGGCCATGGCTCTACTGAAAGACATAGCTGAACACTGGGGTGGTCCCAGGACCTAGTGGAACATAGCTGGGCAAGCTGGAAGGGCTCTGGAAGTACAAAGGGCTCTGGTGTAAGTAACTTGGGAGCGTGGGGCTTTTTCCTATGTCATTACTGGGTGAGATGTGCAACCAAGTGCTTCCTTCTTTTTATTCTCCTGTTCATCTATGTTACTGCCTTTATGCTTAAGTCAAACACCTAGTCTGGCCTACTGCTTAGGGTTCTCTTTGATAAAACTTGCTACTGGCTGATTCCTCATCTCTTTGCCTCAGTTTCCTTATTGGTGAATGTGATTTTCCTGCAGTCTGCAGCAGAACAGAGAACAGCTGAGATTTCCAAGCCTTTGTGCTTTGCCTTTTTCTTTAACCTAATGTGATGTTCTACCCTGTCTTGGAAGGACGTGGCATGGTAGTTCTCTGTCAAGATCACATAGCACTGTTAGGCATCTAGGAAGGCACAAAGGAAGGGGGAAGTTATAGATGAGACAGAGCTGGTTTCTTACCTCTTCTCCAGAATACAAGCTGTTTATTGTCATGCTGTTCTTCATTTTGCTGTTGTGCAGTGTCCTTTTGGGGAAGAACACTCTGCGACTCTGCGTGTACAGCCACTACTGCAAAAAAGTCTGAATCTGTTCAGCGCTGTCACAACAAATACTAATGGCAGCAGCTCAGGACTTGAGAGTGGATAAAAGTTAACCAGATTTTAGGAATGACTGGTGGGGCAGTCTGGACTTTACTCCTCAGGAAGGAGGTGAAATGTCTATGTAACATTGTGTATGTCAACATTCATGTCTAGGGAGGGAGCTGACCTCTGGAGAGCTGGTTTGGAAAAGATAAAACACACATTAATCCTGTTAACCTCCTGTGGGCACTGAGGCCCTCAAAAGGGAAGCAGAAGGATGAAGTACCTATTCCTGACTTGTAAATAGCAATGCAAACTGTACTTGAGGGAGTTCCATCCTGGGCTAAGCGCGGGAGAATCTTGCACTGGGGAACTTGTGTTGTTGCCTCAGCTTAGCCTGGTGCCTCTTCTTAGTCTGCAGTCCTAGAGGTGTAAGAACCTGGGGCAGTCATGACTGCTGTCTCTCCAGATCTGCTTTGTTAGAGAGGGTATGGGAGCTTCCTTTCTTCTTAGTAGGCTCCCAAAGCTTTCCTCCCTCGTAGCTGCTATGCAGTGTGGCTAAGATGTACCCCTGGTCTTGGTCTCTATTCTTAACTTTCTCATCAGACCTTGGCATTTCTGCTCTCTCTCCCTGTGTTGTCTCCCTCTTCATCTATCTGGACTGTGAGGCAAAGGAGTGTCTCTCTGTATTTTTATTGTACATTTTATAGTAGTCCTAGGCTTTCTGTAACATTACTAACAACAGCAAGTTGGAGCTGTAAATATCTGAGCACATTTATGGTGTTAGATTTTTAACTACTGAAGCGCTGCAACAGTGGTTTATATGCACTAGATACTTTAGAGTACAGATATTATATCTTTGTCTGACTACTTGTTTTACCAAGATAATACCTGTACGTGTTTAGTTTAGTTATTTGTGATTTCTGTCAGAGTCAAGCCAATGATATCTCAGTGTAGCTCACTAGATAAATATTGACTTCCTTTACTCCTAGATTTGCTTGAATCCTTTCTTATCTTTAGCTAATTAAGGCTTAAATGTTACTATGAATTCAGATAATAGACTAAAAGCTTAACAAAACTAGACAAAGTCAGATTTCTTACAAATAATCTGCAAGTCTTGCAAAAGCCATCTTCCCCAAGGAAAGCAGCACTTTAACCAAGTAAGGGAGGCCAGTCAGAACTAACTTTGACATGATGATCAGTCATGGTGAAAAAGGCACAACGAGGTGTGGTTTTGTTTTTGTTTTTGTCTTTTTTTTGTATGCTTGAGGTGGTGAATTTGTAGATGCAGCAGATTCAGCACAAGTGTAGACCTCTGTACATGTGTGTCCTTTAGAACAGTTTACTGAAGCTTTTGAAAAAGAAAAGTTAGGAGATATCCCTTATTCATGCACCATGTCTAATACTGTCTTCTGCATTGATCCCTGCTATTGTACAGAGCATTGGGATCTTCTTCTTACTGCATTCAGTAGAGAAGACAATAGTACTCATCTGCATGCAGTTCCTCCTGCACGTATTTCTCATGCACTCTCTTGCTGACTCAGGCCCTCGAAATATTTTAAGACCTTTATGAAATTCAGCATTAGGCAGGATTTAAAAAAAAAAAAACAACAAACAAAAAACCAAACAAAAAACAACCTGGATCCTCAGGGCAATGAAAGCAGCATAATAAAGAAAGCAGTGAAGAAACAAGTCTGAAAATTTTGTGCCTAGTGATTCTGGTAGACAAAGCCATGTCTGACTTGATCAAGTGGGGGCAAGTTTTGTCTCATATGGAAAACTGGACTAGAGGAAACTCTCAGCACCCCCTTCAAACAGAGGTTCTTGTGATACTAACTTTCTGGTAAGCCCCTTCCCCCATGCCCAGGACAGTATGAGGGTCTCTCCTGCTCTGTGACCCTGTAGTAACAGACAGATCTGAGGCTCAAGGCACCACGAGCTAATAAGGAAAAGCAAAGAACCTAAACCTGTGCTAAAACCTGCATGGGATCTGAAACATGACCCAGGTTGCTCCTGCCTTGCTATCACAGTATATCAAGGCAAGGCCTGTAGCATTATTTGTTTTATGTCACTCAGTAAAAGTAACAGGGCTTTGTAGTTTGGTGCTTGCTAGAGCCTTACACTAGGTTAATGTCTTTGTTGTCTTCCTGTAAAGACCACATCATTTATTCAGAAACAAAGGCTGTTGGTTTACAAGGCAAATGCCCCTCTCTGTGGAAGAGCAGCTGAAAGCAGTGCTGGAACCCACCAACCTACAGAGTGCTGCAGTGAGAGAAAAATACCGTAACATCCGACTCCTCAGGCTTGTCATGAGTATTTGTCTTAAATAAACACACCCCTGGCCACTGTCTTCTACCTCTGTACTGGCAGAAATCTTCCTCAGCAACAGTATGAGGTGCATCAACCAGACCAGTAGAATGATGCAGCTGAAAAATACTCCCTGCTGGGGTGGAAGATGAAGCAGGCTGAGGATCAAAAGGTCCATGAAGCAGCCCAGAAGACTGTTGCTTGAAGGGTGGGCTAGAAAAAAGCCAGAGCCTCCAGCCATAGGCTGTATTTGGCAGATCCGATTCCTCCCCATATCTCAGGTCTCTGCCTATTTCTATGCCACCAGGATGTGCTTAGGTACAGGGGTCAGAAAAATATTTTTTTTCCATTCCATGAAGTGTGGGAGGAGCAGCACTGTTCCCCAAAATTGCCAGCATGGAAGCTTCCATCATCCCTGTCTGAAGAGCAGCTGAACAACTGAAACTGTCAAGCGTAACCTGAACTTTTAATTGTGCTCCTGCAGTGGGTGCTTCTCCTGCACCACTGTGTAGACACTATGTGGAGCAGCAAGTTCATGACTTAGAAAATACTCACCTCTGCTCTTAAGCACATAGACTTTTTTTTTCCCACTATCCCAGGCACGTGATGAGAAGATTGTCACTGCAGCACATTGAAGACTGGTTGAGTATTCAAGTTTGAAATATGCTTGGAGACAGACAGATGTCCATGCTTGTTGAAACACTAGGGCAAAAGTCTTCAATGTAGGCAGATTTTCCTCAAAAAAGGAAGTTAAATCACAAATGAAGCATGAACTCAATTTCACTTTGGGCCCATAGCGTGACTGCAGATAACATCCTTATTCAGCAAGTCTGATCTTTGGGTGTACCTACGGCAAAACTTGCTCTCCTGACAGACCTCTAAGGCTATTTCAATACCCCCCATAATCCCACTTGCTCTGGACTCCTCTCAGCCCTGTAGAGCACTGCAGTTGCGTGGGATGTGTCTTCTGCCTAGTGCATCAACAGCATCAAGTGCATCAATATGGCGGGAGGGAGGCAGGTGTCAGAAAGGGGATAGGCGAACCTTTGGAGTTTTTTTTACTGGTATTCATTGGACAGCTAGAGGTATACTTTGGCTCAGCTGAGCCTTAAATTAATCTAGCACAAGGTGTTAGAAGAAAGCAATGCTGCAGAGAACTGCGGAGGGTAGTCAAACTGGAGGCAATTAGTATGGTGACTTGACAGCACTTACATAAATCATATTTATAAATCATAAAAGCAGGCCTTTCCTGCATTCACAACACCAAGGAGTCTGGGGACAGCAAGCTTGTTTATAAAGACAATAGTTCTTGGGAACAGGAGGCTGAGGACAAACCTTGACAACAAACCAAAGGAAATCCGATATTCTGGCTTTCACACATTCCCCTAGCTGGGAACACATGGCAGCACTGAGAGAGAGCCCGGCTGAAAAGGGGTAACCCTGGTGTGCTGCCTGCCGTGACCCCCTTGGGCCCAGTGGGGAAACACCTGAGGAGCACACTGCCTCTGAAGGTGTGAGATCAATGTGGCTTTGTCACCCTCGGAGGGGCTCCTGGGACTGCCTCTGGCCCCAGCTGACCAAGCTGCACTGGAACCACCCCTGAGCGTGATGCCCTTTCCAGAAGGTGGGAGAGCCGGAGAGAGAGTGGATGCTGCCTTCCACCCCCAGCTCTATCTCTCTGTGTCAGTGATGTGCGGGAGTCGTGGGCAATTTATTTGGCATCTCTTGTCCGATGCCGGTTCTCCCCTTCGGTGGTTTCCAATCAGAGAGCAATGTTGCTTTCCCCCTACCCCTGCTCTCCCCACCCCAGGAGGGCGGGGTGACAGCGCGGGGCAGCTCCGGGCATCCCGGCAGACGGGGACTCGGCCACGCCGCCGGCCGAGGGAACCGGCTCCCCCAGCGCGGCGCACGCAGCCGGGCCCGGCCCCGCTCGGCAGCGGCACCGCCCCGGTGGTCGCGCAGCCGCGGGCCGGTCTGCGCTGCCTGGCGGCGCGGGGCTCCATCGCAACCGCCGCTGCCTTTGCCCGCGTCCCGGTGGGGTTTGCGTGACAGCTTCGGGCACTCCCCGCCGCCGGTTTATGTAAGCCGCCGCCCGGACTCCGTTATAAAACCCCGTCGAGGCAGCGCTGCTACTAGAGCCGCCCGGAGCGCAGCGGTAGCTGGGAGGTAACGGCGGGGACCGGGGCGGGGTGGAGCGGCGGAGCCCGCCAGCGGAGCCCGTTGGCGGGCGGGGTCTTGGGGAGGAAAGCGGAGCTCGGTCGGGTCGGTTCGTGGCTCCGGCTTAGCAGAACCGGCGGCCTCTGTGGCAACGATGAGAGGCTGGAGGGGTACTGCTTGTGAAGTGCTGCTGCTGTCTGATCTACCTGTAGCCTCTGCTAAGCTTTACTCATCCTCCTGTCATCCTTGCACATACCCACAGTGGTGTTTTTTCTTGCTAATGCTAATCGGTAACTTTGCAAAAATTCGTATAAAAGGGTTATGATTATGTAAACTACAGATTCTATCCAGAACAGGTGTGAGGTATACAAGAGAGCCAAATGTTCAACAGTCTAACCAGGTTATTGCCCCTGGTGTCACTGTCATCCTGACTTTTTTTTCTCCCGATCTGTTGTGCAACCTAGTAAGCATATAAGGCTTCTCTTGCTGATGTAACCAACATGTCCTTTTTTGTTTCCCATAAGCAAGGCTTTCCCAGGGGTGACCAGTCACAGAGTTAAGGATGTGTCTCAGCTAAGTAACTCTTCCTTCTCCCCACCACTTATTTTACTTTCACAGGAAAAAAACTACTGCAACTTCTTGAGTTTTAAGTGATGGGAAGAAGCAGAGAGGAAATGGCAATTCCTGTTTTCTTTAAATCTGGCTCTTCTATTTCCATTTTCTTAAAAAGATGACCACCTCCCTAAGAAATCCACTACTTCTGCAGTGGTGGATATTGCTGGTCCTATCGCTTATCACACTCTCACTCCTGAGAGGAAAGAAGCGCAGATGGTGGGAAAAGGGTGATTAGTGGGATTCATCTACTTTCCCACAAAACCAGAGTAACCAGCAATGGATGTCTTTGTGGGCAGTTCTCTCTCCTTGCTTTCTTAGGTAGCCTGGTGACCACCTTGGCTTTCTGCAGCATCACAGTAAATGTGTAGCTTTCCGACAACGACCACAATGCCAGTAGACAGAAGGGAAGTAAATGACACAAGTTAGGCTAATCATTTACTTCCCTTCTATCTACAGAAAGGTTTGTGGCTGTGAGGGCACCTGACGGCAGGGTACAGTTTGTGCCTAGGCCTTGCAGAGGCTGCAGAACTTGGGGACTTCTGCAGGGTTTCCAAGTGCTTCACATGCAATGTCAAGGCAAGAATTCAATATATATATATATTTTTTTTAATGAACAAATGAAGGGATCCAAACTTGGTCTCATCAGTTACAGCAACAGAAAGGGAAGCAGCCCCTTCACAAAAAAGGTCTACTGGCTAATAAGTGAATCTATATTAATGTTTATATCCATATTGATACATTTCCTACTACGTATGCTCTGCATGGGCAGGGAGAACAGTTCTTTCCCTTTGCTGCTCACATCTTCCCTTTCAGGTGCTCCCATCCTGAGCTACAGAGGCAGCTTATCTGCTTGAACCAGAAGGCTTTGTAATTTTGTGATTACAAATATATACCATATTTAATTTTCCTTAATGTACCAGTTTGTACCACGTTTTTTCTTACTGTGGGACATCCCAGATCTCTCCCTGTGGAAGGGGGAACTGTTCTTTGCCTGCAGATAAATCCAAATTTATCTTCCTATTCGTAGTTGTGAAGTATCTTGATACTTGTATGACTGAAACATGATAAGCAACATATGTAATTGTTATTTTAATCACACTGGTATCTCCGAAATAAACTTGTGCCAGCAAACAAGGTGCACGTGAGTATCCCTCATTTTCATAAGTGTAACTGTTTTTCTTCCTGTGGTTCTTCATACAGATTCATTAAAAGGTTTTTTCTGCTGGCTTCTGGGGATGGGAGTTGGGGGGTTGCTAAGCATATTTTGCCTGAAGGAGGGGAACTTGAGTCTCTTTAGCTGAAGTGGTAGCAGCTTGCATTTGTAGTCTCCACTGTGTTGAGCAAAATGGTGACCATCACAGATGGCCTTGGTTTTTAACTCATTAGATGCTCTTTGAGCTAGCAGCATGTCAAGAACATATATGTCTCATTCTTAAAGGCTATGTCTATTTTAAACCTGTGGGTTTTCATGCCTTTGGGGACTACTAGATATCTTCCAGCGCAGAGTTCCATCCTTTTGGAAAATTGGCAGGTGTAACGATTGGTGTAGTGTGCATTAACTTGTTTTTCCAAGACAGTTCCTGCAGAGATCTTTGCTCACGTGTCTCCTTCCCTGCATGTTTTTGTGTTCTTTGTCTCGACAGATGGGAACTGCTCAAAACAACAGTGACCTCAAAAATCTCTATGCAGTAGAACTTGACCTGTGTAACAAGGACATGATGGCAGACACATTTGACCACAGCATTATTGCTGTTGGAGAAGAGGAAGAAGAGGGCAATTTCCAACGTTCTCTTCCAACAAGAGAGTCCCTCCGATCCCCTCGGGGCTCCGTTGTGAGTTTCCATAACATCCAGTACTCTGTTAAGCAGTCCAGTGGATTCCTATGTAAACGGAAAACTGTGGAAAAGAAGATCCTTCATAATGTTTAGTAAGTTCTTGCTTAAATAAAATACTGGAGGGTAGGAGATAATCTGCTGTTGTGAATCAGTGACCTCAATGTCACCTTCCAGATCTAGCTGTGCTGGTAAAGGAATGACTACCCCTCTGCCAGTCTGCAGTTCATGTGAGCACTGCCTAATTTGCTTTCAGGCAAAATAGGTGGGATATAGCTGGAGCAGTTTCAGTTATTGGTCTAGGCAAATTAGGACCAAACTTGTGTGAACTCTTCTGCCAGAAGATCTGAGGGTTCCCTTAACTATGGTTCAAGGTGTGGTGGGAGGAAATGAGCAGTAGAGAGCAGTTGTGTCTTCTTTTCAAGACCCAGCTCCGCAGGGAAGACAATGTCTGTCTTTTGTAGATTGCTTCTTATGTTCAGCTCTGGTTCTGTTCTGATGGGCAGTCTGGGACAAGAAAGGAAAAATGCTTATTGATTTAC
This sequence comes from Columba livia, assembly GCF_036013475.1. Lineage (NCBI taxonomy): Eukaryota > Metazoa > Chordata > Aves > Columbiformes > Columbidae > Columba > Columba livia. Next base: position 17,833,142 of record NC_088607.1, read on the forward strand.
AGATTTAAGGCGAAGTTTTTAATAATCTTCAAGTTTTCCTTTCAACAGCATTTTGTTCACACTTCATCTCTACCATGAACTGCATGTGAACAGTCCTCCATTTGGAAATAACTCTTTCCTTCTTCCAGTGGCATTATGAAGCCAGGCTTGAATGCTATCTTGGGACCCACAGGGAGCGGTAAATCTTCGTGAGTACTTTCTTCTGCTCCTTCAAATGAACAGTCAGATGTTCAAGGATGATTTGGGGTTCTGAGAGTTGGGAGAGACGTGAGGGCTCTGCTGGCTCAGACCTTTGCATGCCTGTGAGTAAACTGGTGGTGCAATTTGACCTCGTGTCCCTCTATCAACTTTGCTGGAGTTCTTGCCCTGCAGTGGTGTCACACCCCTCATCTGCTCCCCTTGGTGGTCCGTATTACTGCAGTCACCTTTGGTGGTGGCCTGATCTAAGATACCAGGCTGAACTGGGGCGACTGGAGCTCAGGTCTAGGCCCTGTCCTAGACCAGTAATGAGGTGGGGAGGGGATTTAAGTTCCTTTGGGGCAGAAGAGATGTCACCCCTGTGAAGTCACTGCAGCAAGACTTGCTTGAAGATGCTAGGCCAAACCCCTCTCTGACAACGGACAAGAATATGGTGTAATGTCGGTCTGCAGGATGCTCTGGATTCTCACCCTGACTTGGCTGTGACCTGGTTAGGGGGGTGTACATGTTGTTGAGTTCTTTGGATGAAAGCACAGAAAAATACCATGCAAAATATCTCTAGCTAGTGCTGATGCTGTTTTCTTACCCATATATCCATGGTAAAGAGAGCTCTTTGTCACACCCTGCCTTTGAGGCTGGCAAATATGGCCAGGGTTCACACAGGTATGTCTTTGTGGTGACCTTTGATCTTCATCTCTCAGGAGACTGCTGGCTAATCAGAATGTTTTCAGCAGCAGCACTTCATCAAGTGTTTACTTAGCTGGCAGACAGGCTGCCCTCTGCACTGGCAGACAGGCTGGCCTCTGCAGTGGCAGAAAAGAGAATCCAGTCATATGTTAAAACAAAATTACTTTATAGAATTAGTCTTAACTCTAGCCTTGTTTATACCCATTTGGATTAATTTCCTTAAGATCAAAGTAGTTACTTCTGTGCTCCCCTGGCTGGAGAGCAGTGTGCAGCTACTCAGCAAGGTGCTTTTGTCTCTGTGCACTTGAAGTGAGTTGTTAACAGGGAGACTGAGTTCATGTCTGTAGGTGGCTGACTGCTGTGAATTGTGAGACTGTGTATACTACCATATACTGCTGTTGGCACACCTTGCACTAGAGAATCCTGTATCTACACCAGGCTTTCTGTACAAAGAGCTAAAGCCGCCAGAGTAAAGGAAGCCCCTTTCTGTGCTCTTTGCTTCGCAGCATGCCATGAGCAGCTGTAACTGCAGTCCTGACTGGTGGTACTCATCCAGTTAAAGGTGAAAGCAGCCCTTGTGGCAAAACCTAATGCCTGGTGTTTGTCTGAAGTCTCCTAGATGTGCTGGCTGCCAGAAAGGACCCAGCAGGCCTGTCTGGAGAAGTGCTTATAGATGGCATCCCACAACCTCCAAATTTCAAGTGCATCTCAGGATATGTTGTGCAGGTGAGTAACTGCCTTTGGTGGAGGCCTGGGAGCCCTTGGGAGTGAAGGCCACATAAGATGAGCACAGCATGAGCTACTAGGTAATTTTCAATTATCCCTACAGAGTCTAATGTGATAACTCAGATGTTACAGTATTTAGTATTTTTCTGGGATATGGAAGACAAAAGGATGTAACTGTTACTCCAAGTCAAGCACGGTGGTGTCTGTCTTCCCAAAGCCACATGGATACCTAAACCACTGGGCTTCTCTGGCTTGTTCTTTGGGCTCTGTTGTGAAGTACTAGCAAGGATTTAAAAAAAAATTAAAAAGGTGAGGAAAAAAACTCACAACACCCAAAATCTCTTGTTGTAAAACTCAGAAGCAATTCTGGCTAGCAAAAGTACCTTTAAGCTATCAGACAATAATTCTAGGAAATAAATAGATCCCTGCTGTTCTTCCTCTGATTCTGGCTGGCTGGGATAGAGCTTCATTCCACTCAGAGGCAGGAAAAGCCGGCTGAATCTGCGGAAGTGGGTGGAGGCCTGGACCAAGAATAGACCCTAAAAGTCCAGAGGAGCTGAGGAGAAGGGGATTCTTGGCAGCCATATGATCAGCCAAATCTGGAAACCATCCAGGCTTCTGACTGCAGGCAGATGTGAAAAAGGCAGCGTTTCTGAAAGCTGCCAGCTGGGGGCTTCTGGGAGGATGCGTGTTACAAGACTGATGCTGAGTCTTGATCCTGCAGACCAAAGATCCCCAAATGCTTAGGGTTTAATGAATGGCCTGGAAGTTTCTTGCAAGTGGGCCCAGTGTGAGACTGGGATCTCAGATGTCCAAAGCAACCAAACTTAGCCTTAAAATGACAGGCAACAGGCAACTAGGTGGGACATTAAGTGGTCTCTCTTGCCTCTCACCCCTGTGCAGTACTCCCTAGATCAATAAAGATGGCCTAAAGACTACAAACAACACTTAAGGCCTAAATACATACATACTTGTAGGGTCAGTTTTATGCAGATGAGCATCTAGACATGCTAAGTCATGTTATCCCTATAAAACCGTTGGTGGTCTCTCCACTCATGCCATGCAAGCGAGGGTGTCATGCCACAGTTTGTTTGACATTAAGCTAGCTTAAATTCACATTTTATTTTCTAATGTGGTGACCCAACAGTTGTATTGATGGATTTGAGGATGGGGAATGGGAGGCTAGGGTGAGAGACTGAGGGTGTGTGGGGAGGAGAGTGATGGTAGGAAATTCCCAAACCAGCTGTGGCGGCAAAGCCAGTTTGTCATAACACTACACCCTGAGTAATGTGTTATATACTTCCAGCACAGCAACATATTCAGTCTTCCTCTGTATTCACTCCAGTGCCAAACATGGTTGACTGGCCCATCCTTTGTGCTGCTGCTGAACTACATCTGATGCGGAAGGAGTCCCAAAGCCGGCAAGAATCTGCTGCCCTGCAGCTTAGGGGATGTGCCTTCCAAAATGGCACTAGATGTGCAAGGTGCCTAATTAACAGGCATGTTTCTCAGCAGCTGCCCAGTGTTGCAGTCCTTCTCTCGTCATATGATAGGATGCAGAATTGGCTCAAATATCGAAGCAGGGGTGATGGAGAGCCATGGAGCTGTGGATGGACTTGATAACAGCTCTGGCTCATGATCAGTGTAGGCTGCCCAGATGTTCAGCAGCTGGATAGATTTGATTCTTACCCAAAATGCACATGAATGTTGAAGCTTTTCTAAATGACTAGCCCTTAGAATAAGGCCTTGTGTCCAAGAGTTATAGAGAGCTGAGACATTGAAAAAATCAGGAACAATACTCTTGTTTCTCTGAAGAGCTGCTGCCAGCAAGGAGAATGGGGAGAGCTCCTTGTTGTCAGCTGAACTCAGCAGGTGCTCTGGACCACAGTAAGTTATGGCTTCTGATTGGGAACAGAGCTGACTTGGGTGACTCTCTGAGTGTCTCTGCCTTGAACACTGATCACTATTAATGTACATTGGCTTCAGCTGGACTGGCAGAAGTTTAATTCTACAAAACCAGCTACCTGTTCTGCCTCCGTTTAGCTGGCAAGGAAAATGCACATGCAGTACAAAATGGTGCTGTCTGCACTTGAACTCCTGAGCTGACGTGGTGCTTGGCGTAAGCTGGTAGCCTGCAGAGCTGCATTCTCCCCTCGACTGCTACTGAGTGACCTAAACTTTCATGTCATGTAGGTTTTGGAGCAGGGGTTGTCTCTTGGTCCAGTTTCCACTGTGGTCCGCAAACAGCTTGTCCAGCAACTGTTACTACAGGGACTCTGGTGCACAGTCAGGTAGCTGAGAAGCAGACTTTCCAGCTCTCCATTTGTACTGCTTTCAGGATGATGTTGTCATGGGCACAATGACGGTGAGGGAGAACCTGCACTTCTCTGCTGCCCTGCGGCTCCCCAGCTCCATCAGTGTTAAAGAGAAGGAAGAGCGAGTCACTCAGATAATCAGCGAGCTGGGATTAAGCAAAGTGGCTGATGCTAAGGTGAGCAGTGAAAATACCTTTCTCAGAAATCATTTTGCTTCTGGAAACTGAACTACTTGATGCTGGGCAGTGTGGTGTATGTATTGCAGCTATACTAAGCTAAGCAGGAACCTGACTAAACCGTACTGCAAATAAATCAGTCTCGCGTGCAGGAGGTATCTTGGAAAGAGGCATGTGTTTTTGCTACTAAAAGGGGAAGAATTTGGACAATGTCCAGTATGTTGTATAAGTTCAGAGGTGAAAAAGTTACCTAGTCATTGCGCCCTGGAAAGCTGCTCAGTCACTTCCTGGCTTTGTGGGACAAGACAGGGAAATAGTTTTTACAGTGCTGAAAGCTGTGACAGATGGAAAGCTGGGCCGTGATGGAGGAGTTCTGTGCAGAGCTTATTCCTCCCAGCAGCATGTTTACTCTTAGATTACTTATCCCACTTTTACTTGAGCAGCAGGCAAGCTACCAACAAAAGGCAACCCTGAACACCAGTGCCACCTCTGACTGCTGTGGCCTTGTTCTGGCTATTCCTTGTCAGTGTCATCGTTGTTCCCTGAAGTCATAAGGCACCTGGTACCTCTGAAAATCAGGCTCTGCTTATGGCTACACAGTCCCTCGCACTGAGTCAGACCCATCATCTGCTGCTGGCCCTAGAGTTCACTAATGGGACTCTGAAAATGAAAAGGGCTACTGAAATATCTACTGAACTCCAGAGCATGCACTGACTAGGTCTTATTGCAAATACCTGTTTTCTCCTGTTTGTAGGTAGGAACTGAATTAATCCGGGGAGTATCTGGAGGGGAACGGAAGAGAACCAACATTGGGATGGAACTCATCACAGAGCCACCAGTCCTGTTTCTGGATGAACCAACAACTGGCCTTGATGCCAGCACAGCCAATGCAGTTCTTATCCTTTTGAAGAAGTAAGTCTCTTCAGGGCTCTGCTGCAATTTTGTTGTCAGCTCATTAGTAACAAAAATGAATGCTGTTATGACTGAGTAGCTACAGTGCTTTTTTTTTAAAAAAAAAAAAAAAAAAAGTTAGACAAATAGACTCAGAAGTGGTGGTAAATTATTTATTTGGGTCTTGTCCAAAGCCTGTTGAAGTTGATGGGAATCTTTCCACAGCAAGCATTGGATTTGAGCCCAAAAGGCAGATGTAGTTTGGACAGCTTCCCTTTGCCACAGAAAGGGGTGGACTGGGAGGTCAGGGCTTGTAATCATAATTTCTCAGCCTTCCAGCTGAGTCTATTACAAAATCTCTTCCTCCATTTTGCCAACAGCCTTGAAGTCAGATCAGACTTATGTCCCTGTTCATTGCAGGGAAGGTTGACTAGATGACCTTTGAAAGTCCTTTCCAACCCAAACTATTCTATGGTTCCATGATTCACCTGCAGAATTACCCTCAGTGTTTACCTTTGTCTACTGTGTTCTGTCTTCTCATACAAAGAGGACCAAACAAGGCTTATTTAATGAGAACAACTTCTTAACACTCCTGCTGGGTTTGTAGCATGTTGCCTGGTTTTGCTTAGGGAGATATTTGGTCTGCTGTTTATGGATAGAGGTCTTTGATTGGCAAGGATACTTGTTGGGCATCAGTGCTAAATCACTTGAAAGAGCACCTGACAAACCTGAAGGAAACCTAGTTTTGACTTTTCTAGAGAGTAAATGTTCAGCAGAATAGCTAAGAGAAATCTCAGCTGGCCAGACTTCCACAGCCTGCCATGTAAAGCCTGGTACTGCCGATTGAGTGCAGTAGGACCGTTTCAGTTAGTCAAGTTGAAGCCAGGTATAGAAAACATGTAAGGAGGGTTTATACATAGCTGTGGCCTCAACCTTTGCTAGCTACAGACAACATCATACTTTGGCTACCCAGACTGCAATGACAGTCTCTTGTAATGATGGGTTCTGTCTTGAAGGTCTTGCAGGCAGCATCTGACACAGTGAGAAGGCGAACTGCAGCTTTTCTGCATCGAGATCCTGAGAAGTTGACAAGTATTTGTCTTGAACTTGGATAACCCTTGTTTGGGTTAACATGACCTTTCTGAAATGCAAACTGTAGTGTATTTGTGAGATGTTTTGTTTCTATTTCAGGCTTTCAAGAAGAGGGCGAACCATCATATTTTCCATCCATCAGCCGCGCTATTCCATATTCAAGCTGTTTGACAGTCTGACATTACTAGCTTTGGGAAAGGTGCTGTACCATGGTCCTGCAAAGCAGGCCCTGGAGTACTTTAGTTCTGTTGGTAAGTCTTCTGTGGCAAGAGCAAAGGCAACTGGATAATGAGTTCGATCTGTGGGTAGATTCTTACCCTAACATTGGATAACAGTCCTGTGCTGTTTTATCACTAGGATACTAGAGGTCATGCACATCAGTATGAATGGTGTCATGTTAGAACAGGAAAAAAAATAAAACAAACACCAATTTTTCAGGCAATACAGAGCATGTCTCCTACCTTTGTTTTGCCTTGCATCAGGTCAAAACCCCAGAACTGTTTGGACATTTGCAAGCACAACAGACAACATACTATTTGTAATTCTAACAGGCCTAGGTGACAGACCCAGTGGGTTTTGAACCACAGCCTGCAGCGTGGCAACAATCTGAAGGGACTGATCCAAGAATTGGCTCTGGTGTGAATGCTGGTGGGCACCTGAGAGAACAAAATCGTGGTGTGTCTTAAGATGGGTTAGTAATTGCAAAGTTGGGTGGCTGTCTCCTCTCCAAATAAGCAGGATGAGAATTTCTGACTTTTATGGACAGAGAAAGTGGAGTGAATTTCCAATCTAGTCTAGATGCAGCCATGGACGCATTGGATTGTAAGCTTTCCCTGGCTTTAAGGGAGATGCTTTAACCAATCTTGCTAATTCTACTCTCCCTCTTAGAATCACACCTCACTTCCTTTCTTACATGAATGCTATAGATTAAGCATCCTTTCTTTTTTTCTCTCTGTCTTTTTTTCTCTCTGTCTTTTTTTCTCTCTGTCTTTTTTTCTCTCTGTCTTTTTTTCTCTCTGTCTTTTTTTCTCTCTGTCTTTTTTTCTCTCTGTCTTTTTTTCTCTCTGTCTTTTTTTCTCTCTGTCTTTTTTTCTCTCTGTCTTTTTTTCTCTCTGTCTTTTTTTCTCTCTGTCTTTTTTTCTCTCTGTCTTTTTTTCTCTCTGTCTTTTTTTCTCTCTGTCTTTTTTTCTCTCTGTCTTTTTTTCTCTCTGTCTTTTTTTCTCTCTGTCTTTTTTTCTCTCTGTCTTTTTCTCTCTCTGTCTTTTTCTCTCTCTGTCTTTTTCTCTCTCTCTCTCTCTGTCTTTTTCTCTCTCTCTCTCTCTGTCTTTTTCTCTCTCTCTCTCTCTGTCTTTTTCTCTCTCTCTCTCTCTGTCTTTTTCTCTCTCTCTCTCTCTGTCTTTTTCTCTCTCTCTGTCTTTTTCTCTCTCTCTCTCTTTTTTTCTCTCTCTCCTTTTTTCTCTCTCTCCTTTTTTCTCTCTCTCCTTTTTTCTCTCTCTCCTTTTTTCTCTCTCTCCTTTTTTCTCTCTCTCCTTTTTTCTCTCTCTCCTTTTTTCTCTCTCTCCTTTTTTCTCTCTCTCCTTTTTTCTCTCTCTCTTTTTTTCTCTCTCTCTCTCTCTCTTTTTTTTTCTCTCTCTCTCTCTCTCTCTTTTCCTCTTTTCTTATTTTCCTCCTCTCCTCATCTGATAGCTAGAACCCTATTATAAGAAGCCACTCTTGGACAGCCCTTCCTCTGCCTTGTGACCAAGGAAACACAAGCAAGAGTTGAGCTTCTAGAGCAAGCATCTGAGGCTGCAGAGCAGACATCCAGCAACCTCTACTGAGGAACTGTGTGTCTTTCAGAGTGGGATGAACAGCATTGTGGAAAAGTGATACAGTATTAGACCTGACCTTCCAAGCTGTGTTTTGTGCAACACAATACAAACATGCTGCTGATTCTTTTTTTTTTTTTTTTTAAGGATATGAATGTGAACCCTTCAACAATCCAGCTGACTTTTTCCTTGATATCATAAATGGTGACTCAACTGCTGTGGCAGCAAGCAAGGAGGATCACAGACCTGTGGAAGCAGGAAAAGGTGAATTGTGAAGGAGACATTCTGTAGAAGGAAAGTTGTATGTGGTGATGGCAAGCTTCTATTCTCGGGGTTTTCTCCAATCTAAGGGCACTTAATTATAATTTTATTTTTTCCTACTAATAGATATACTTTGCTTTGGGCTTCTTTAAAGAGCTCACAAAACTTTTAAAAGGTTTTTTTTTTTTCTTCCTTCAGTAATACAGGAGAGCAATGATAGGTATCAGTAATCTACAGAACCTGTATGGAAAAGACTGAAAAACTAGAATCGCTTAGTCTCAAGAGACAAGTGACAGAAGACAGAAATTTTCAGTCACATAAGAGACTACTGCAGAGAAGACAGGGTAGGTAGGCTAAGGAGTAATGGATTTACAGGGCAATGAGAAAGACTGGAACTAGATTAGAGAACAAACTAACAATGTAGTGAGTGAATTTTTGGGAAATATTTGTCTGGGGATGCTGCAGCAGCATCTGAAGGATCATAAGAGAACAGTTTTCTTAGTGATGTCTTTTGGAGATGGGGAAATAGATCAGAGCAAACAGTGATTACTCCAAAATTCAGTGAAACAAAGGTTTTCTGGTGCCACATTCTAGTAATATGGCCATTTTTGTGCCACAAAGAACAGGCAAATTAGCCAGGGTCAACTGAAACTGTAGGGAAACCCTCTTACTCAAGCTAGCCTCTTAAGCTCAGAACTAAGCCTAGGTATTCCTGTTTGGGTTTGTGTTTTTTTTTTTTTGTTCCTTTGTTTTTTTCCTTTTTTTTTTTTTTTTTTTTGTTATGTTTTGTTTTGTTTTTAATTCAGCCTTCAAAATGGCTGAGCATATTGATGAGCCATGTGAAGGTGCGATTGATGGGAAATCACAAGCCGTATCTTGTCTTCCTCACTCAGAGGCGAGCAGTGAAAATGGAGTGGCAGAAGATAACGTGGACAGCAGTGTGGTAGATGTGCTGCACCAGAAATATCTCAACTCCAGCCTGTACCAGAGCACAAAGGAAGCACTGGGGAAAGTGGAGCTTGGACGGGGAAGCAAGCAGAGAGTATCCAAGAAGGGGCATGAGATTACCTATGCAAATGGATTCCTCACCCAGCTGTACTGGGTGTCCAAGCGTTCCCTGAAAAACCTCATCAGGAACCCACAGGCCTCCATTGCACAAGTAGGTAACAACTGCTAAAAGTCTCGGGCTCTTTCTGCTCTCAGTCCCAAAATCTGTGGTTTGTAGCACAGACTTTTGTTTTCAAAGGTGGCTAGGGAAGCAGGAAAGTCCTGTGCCACTGCTAGTTAATTGGAATGCCCAGCTACTTTTGTTGTCTTTGAAAAAAATCTCCATTTTAGCTTTGCACAAAAACTGCTGCGTGGAAGACTGGGGAGCAGGGGGAAATGCTCCATTCTCTGGCTCACATGGGGAGCTTCTAGGGTGATGTTAATTTTGTGCCTCACTTGAAATTTTAAGCTGGGTTATTCTTTGAGTGTGCTGCTAGCAATCCTTCTCAGCTGAAGAAGATCAAAGGAAAGAGAAGAGTGAAGAGGACAAACCTGGAAAATTTGCCACAAGATTTTTAATTGTATGTGTCATAGGTCTATGCCTCACAACAGCAAAGTTTTAGGCACGTGTGAATCTTAAACCCTGCATATGCCTTAATAATAAGTTTCTCCATATCTGCTTCCTAAAGGACTCCCTTTCCTCTTCTTTCCACTTCTAGATTGCAGTAACCGTAATTCTAGCCTTGGTTGTGGGTGCTATCTTTTTTGGTGTAAAATTGGATCGAAGTGGCATTCAGAATCGGTAAGTTAGAAAGCCACAGCTTTACTCATATTTCTGTCTGTAGGAGACAGGTGTGAGCCACCAGGAAAGCCTTGGGATCCACTTGGACCACAACAGAGGGTTAGGTTCACAAGCCTCAGGCATGGTGTTGCTGGATCTACTAAAGGGGCTGCTTCTCTGTCAGGCTCACATATACGTAAAAAGGAGATGTGAAAGGGAAGATAAAGGAATAAACCCGGTTTTACAGCTTATATCTACAGTAGCACAATTAAATAGCTCAGTTCTGTGGACAGAGACAGTAAAGCACTGTCTTGGTGATATGATGATATCTGAGTCTGCCAGTGTTGATCTAGGCCCTTTCCTCACTTTTTGACTGTTCTGTTTTGCCTTCTAGAGTTGGATCCTTGTTTTTTGTCACGACAAACCAGTGTTTTTCCAGCGTCTCTGCAATTGAGCTGTTCATCAGAGACAAGAAACTATTTGTGTAAGTAGTGAGGCACTTGGACTGTCTCATACCCTGGAGCGAGGCAGGGCTAGTATATTACAGGCTAACAACATTATTTCTACCAAAGACTTGATTGCTCCCTTGCAACATCAGATTGTAATAGTAATGCTAAATTAGTTGGTAGAGCAGGGAGCTGAAATGCTAAGAGGGAGGAGGGGAGAAAGAAAATGCTTTTATTTGCCTGCTGTGTCACAGTTTATTGAGAAGTGCTTTTCTTACCCACTTTTGGTAACAGCTGTTTTTGAAGTCTGCATGTGAATCCTGCAGACTGTGAACCCTGCATGGACTCTTGCTGACAGGATTGAAACACTGTCTTGCAATGGTCTCAGAGTGGTAAGACTGTGCAATAATGATGAGAGAGTTCTCGGAAAAGCTTCATAAGGGATGCTCAGATGAAGAGGGCTGCTGGCTGGCTTACAAGATCTCCCTAATAATCAAGAATATGTCCCTGTCTATATATATGTATATGTGTTTGTATGTGTGTATATATATGTAAATGCATGTATATATTGTATACACACATGTATATATACATACATGTTGAAAATGTAGTTTGGAATAGCCTCTAGCTCATGGGATGAAAGGGCAAGAGACAGATCTTATGCAGTAAGGAAGAAACTGGAGATCTGTGCCTGGAATGTACACGTCCATTCACAAGCTGCTCAGAAAAGCTTAATATTGCCCCTAACAGCTGCTCAGTAATGAATCTCCCCAACACTGACACTTCTTGCCAGTCTGCCCTGCTTACCAGCTTAGCTTACCAGCTGTGTCATGGGGGTTTTGGCACCTCACCAATTAAAGCATCTTTTCATGAGCTTCATTAAGCAGCAGAACAATCATAATGACATTTAATTGCCCTGTGAACTGGAGGTGAGTTAATGTCGTAAAGGTGTTTCCTCATTGTTGGATATCATTCCTTCTCCCCTGAAAGCAGCTGTATGACTTAGCTGTGGATGAAGTGTTCCTCCAGTTAACAGCAGTCTAATACTTTCCCATGCTCTTGTGCTAAGGATCATTCTCTTTGAAAAGAGATTCAGGAGCTTTATTCCCGTACGTTATTTAGCAGCCACCATAGCCCTTCAGTCACTTTCCTCAGAGGGCTCTCAATATGTCTGCAGGCCCTGTGAGATAGATCACTCCTTACTTTACAGAGTGGGAAGTGATAGCACAGAGAAATGAGCAACTTGAAAAGGAGTAACCAAACCAGGGTAAACCAGACACGCATGCTGAGACTGTTTCCTAGATAACATCTAAACATGTACAACTCCCCTCCTTCCTGTCCTCGCAGCCATCAGTACACCAGTGGATATTACCGTGTGTCTGCCTACTTCCTGGCCTTGATGATAGGAGATCTGCTGCCCATGAGAACTGCTCCAGCCATCATATTCTCATGCATCAGTTACTGGATGATTGGTAAACAATTGATGCTTTCATTGAACCTGTCATCTTCCAACACATTTGATTTCTGACTTAGACTTTAATTCTTACATCTGTAACATGAAACGAGTTGAACCTTCAGCTGATTTAAGTGTCTGGCATCATAACTTCAGAGGCCTCTGGGGCAGAGGCAGAGACACCAGAAGTCTAAGACAGGGGCCTGCTTGACCACATCTTTCAGTAATACTCTTTGGGCCTTTGGAGCATGCACAGTTCCTGCCAACTCCAAACTTGGTCTTTCTTCCTGCTCTCACTGTCTTGTATAGAAGTCCAAGGGTACCTCACTAGGATTCATAAGGTGGTTGTTTACTGGACTCTTTCCTTTCTGTTTTATGACAGGGTACCAAGCTGTTGCAGGCCGGTTCTTCTTCTTCATGCTGACCCTGGTACTGGTGTCCTACACTGCCACAGCCATGTCTCTGGCTATCAGTGCTGGGATGGATGTGGTGGCTGTGGCCAATCTGCTCATCACTATTTGTTTTGTCCTGATGCTTGTAAGTATATGGAGGTGTGTGTGTGCTCTTTTGGTGTAGGTGAGGAAGCAGCTGAGACAGACTGAGAGGTCTGGGTTGAACCAGTGCTACACAGGCTGAGAATCCACAGTCCAGTAGCATGTCAGCCCCATGCCTGTGACTTTCTTGTCACTATAGACAAAGATGTACTTCTGCCAACTTGTAATCTAAGGGTCAAGTAATTGCTCAGGTGCAATTCAGTATGTGTGATGTCACCAGAGCTTTGCAACCAGTGTTCCCCAAAAAAGGTATGTGTTTGTTTTAAATTGTCCTTACAAAAAATTACTAAAAAAAAAACCAACCAAACAAACAAAAAAAAAAAACAAACCAAAAAAACCCAAAAAAACCTCTTGCATTTCCAGTATTAGAAATTTAGGTGATCATTTAAAAGGAAAAAAAAAAAAAATCTTAAAATAAACTTTAGATTGATGGATTTTATTGCATTAATTTTTGTTGCCCAGAGGGATTAGCAGGAGCATACCCCTCTCTTTATTTTAATTCAGTATTGCCCTTGGATTCCAGAAATTACTTCAGTACTCATCTTCAAGAACTTCCAAGGAAGAAAGCAAGTGAGAAAGGAATTTTGACTACTCATAGATGAGGGATGTGGATTCTTTTTGAAGAGATAATGTTAATGGTCAACTTCTTGACTATGAGGCCTATCAAATTACACTAGAGTAAAAAGTACCTTCTGTCAGGTGATTCCTGGTAGCTGTCTGTGTATATATTCTGAGCCCACAGTGCCTCCCTTATTCTTTGATTTGCAGCTTAACCTGATTTTGCAATAAGCTAAGTGATAGTGTCACTTCAAATGCTTGCTGCGGGTGAGAAGTGTGCATGCATAGCAAAGGGTAGCTGATGTACATTGCCTTAAGTCACAGTATATAAGGAATGACACATGCACATCCTGAAAGACAGTAGGGTAAGCACAAAAACACTTGGGAGGAAGCACAGCCTGAAGCGTCATGTTAAGCTATGAAGTCCAATCGTGCTATGAAGTAAAAGAGCAAACCTCATTCCAGGCAGGAGAGAGCACAGATAAAAGATGTAGGTCAGGGGAGAAAGCTGAAATAGTAACAACCCTTATGGCTCCCCATGGTTTCCTTCTTGTTTCTCCACTTCCTCCTCCCCCAGTCATCCTTCTTTGCCCTCTGGCTAGCTCTACCATAGGACACAGCCCTCCAAAGTAAGAAGTTGTTAACATGCATGCTGCTTAGCTTACGTGTGGATGCAAAAAACCTTTCTGACCTCTTTGCAAGCAGTTCAGCTGCAGTATTTTGGGAGTGCTGTTGGGCTAGCTGGCCAGGACTGCTGCAGGGACTGAACCTCACACCTGTAGGCACAGACATAACAGCAGTAGGTGTTGGATCTGTCCCAGCGCACCTCTGCTAAGCAACTGCAGTATCTGCACAGGAATGGCATGGTTTGCAGTAAACAGAGTTTGAGTCTCTTCTGTTCTATTTCAGATCTTTTCAGGCCTCTTGGTAAACCTCCCTACTATAATGGACTGGCTGAACTGGCTCAAGTACTTCAGCATCCCCCGATATGGCCTCACTGTGAGTAGAAAGTAGCATCGGTCTCCTGTGAGTAATGTAGCCAAACTGCTGCTTCCTGAAGAGGTTTTGAGTATAAATGAAGTCAGATTTGGTTTATTTCCTTGCATGAATGTGATAAAAGAACAAATCAGCCAACCCCAAAAAGGAAGGAAAAGTTAATCTCTGTGTGAGAGGTGGAAGTCTCAGAGACTGAATGAATCCTTTGTGACACAAAATTAGTGCTGCTGGGACAGCAACAGAGTGAGATGTTCAGTGAGGCACTAATTCTTAGCCTGAGTAGTTGATCCCTATGGCTTAGAATAAAGAAGTCAAATATTGTATGGGCTCTCCAGAGACTACTGTTTGGCTGGCCAGCCTGAGGTTAATGACTGTACAACTGCTTTAAGGATTTACAGTAATACCTGAATGTCTTAGTCTTCAGTGTGGCTTCTTCTTTCTGGCTGAAATAAACTTACTGCCATTTCTGAATAATAAGGAGCTGGGGTAGCAGAAAGCGAAGGGTGGAGCTGCTTGAAACACGGTAACTAGACGTAGCAGTCACCCCCTGGTCACAGGTGGGAGTTGCGCTTCCATCTCCTGTCTTCATCCTGGCTGAGCCTATTTGGGAGGAATAGTTTCCTACCTTTGAGTAAAATGAGTGAAATGAATACCAGAGATGGTGCAGGGTGGTATGGGCATGACCTTGTTGACCGACAGTGGAAAAGAAAGGTAGCATCAGGGAGGGGCTGAGATGTGTGAGACCTCACATGTTTGGGTATTACTGACAGATTTTATCAGTGTAGCAGGACGTGGAAGAGGTTGCAGTTAGCCCAGGATTCCAGCGCAAGGGAACCCTTCCCTTCTTGCCTTGGCTGACTGTGCCATCTGCTTCAGTGTGCCAGTGATGGGCTGTCTGCATGCAGCCATGTGGTCTTCTGGGTCAGTAGACTGGCCCAGATGAAAGTGGATGAACAGGAACTTGTAGCTGGCAAAACAGAAACCCATGGCTAAATTGCTGAAATGTAACTTTGAAGTCAAAGACAGACACTAAACCATCCTGCGTGTAGAAAATGAAACAGTTAATCAGAAAGGCAGTAATTAAGAGCTTCAAAATAAAAAGGAACAGAAACATATGGTTCCAAGAATGTGATATGTGTCTTCTAATAATCAAATTCCTTTGAGATGTTTCAGTTTTAGCACCCCAAATCACTAAGTCTGTAAAAATCTGATGTCAGCCTCTCTCCCTAGGCTCTTCAAGTGAATGAGTTCAGAGATCTCTACTTCTGTGGTGAGAAGAATCCAAATGTTACAGCGTCTGTGGGAGATGCAGGCAGTTGTCCACCCAATATTTCAGGAGAAATGTAAGCCTCTAACCCCTGGTGGTTCTTGGGCCTGAACCGTGATGGCTGGCTTAAAGAGGAATATGACAGTCTGGATAATATGTCCCAAAATAAGTATGTCAGGATTATATAGTAAAACTTCACAATTACCCAAGAGAAAGTAGGGATGAAACTTTGCTCCTAAAAACAGGCAGATAAGCTAAATTAAATTTTGCTTTTGATAATCTAGCCCTGGCTTATCAGTTTTCTTAAACAAACCCAGGGACACTTAGCAATGGAAATGCAATGTGTGGATAGCCACAAAGTTGTTGGGAAGCAGTAGACCTGTGATGAGAAACATGCTTGCTCTTCAGAGCTTGTTTTTAAATATTAGCCTCCCTGCAGATACAGGAGAGAGTCAGGGTATCTATCTCCCAGTGCTGCTGCCCTATTTGAAATACTTTTGACACCTTAAATTGTAGCAATGTAAGTATTTCATGTCACATGCCAGAGGGCTGGCAAACTGAGGTTATTGCAGGGAACAGTGCTAGAGCACTGTTTCTGCAGTTTTTGGACCCCAGGCCCCTGCTACGGACCTCCAACAATTGCTGTGTGACACTAATGCTTTTGTACTTATCACAGTTCAATGTGGGTTTGAGGTTTACTCAAATTGCCAGCTATCTATAAACAACATTAGGATACTACTGAAAAATTATGGGAACGAGAGATCTGCGTTGGTTCCTTAAGCTTTTATTTTAGTGATAGGTTATGAAGCTGCTCTATTTCTGTCACCTGTTTTGCAGAGCTGAGGGCAGAAAAATCTTTGTGAAACAGGAATAAAAGTAACTACCTGAAGACTTGCGCCATGTAGTAATACCAACTTCTGCTCCATGCTTTTCTGCAGGTGTTCTGGTGAAGCATACCTGTGCAGCCAAGGAATTGAACCCACCAACTGGGCAATGTGGGAAAACATAGTGGCCCTCTTCTGCATGACTGTTATCTTCCTTACCATTGCCTATGCAAAACTCCGGTTTATGAGAAAATTCACATAGACTCCTGCGCTGCTTTGCTCTGCAGCTTCTCTGGTCTTAAAACTGCAGATCTTGTTGGGGTCCACTGGAGATTGCCAAAAGGTTTCAGCTGACTTCACTGGACTTTGGATGGGAACCCTGCCCCCTTCTTTCTGGAGCATGATCTCTATGTGATTGTATGATTTTAATTTTTAAGAAGAAATGCATTAGTGTACATTCCATAAGGGTTTTTTTGGTAAGATAATATGATTCTTATAATTCCTTAGGCACATATCAAACCACATACTGTAAAGTATTATTCTCCTGTGGTGAACTTATACAGGAAATGTTCAAAGGGAAACATACTCCCTTGAACATGTGAGCCTCTCCATCACAAATGGCATAAGCCGATGGCATTTATGCACTGATATGTTGCCTTTTGTTAGTGCCTGTCACACTTGAGAGCTGAAGACCATTCACAGTGTGCATTTGAGCTTGAAGTCAGTACAGGGAGTGAGTGCTACTTGCCAATCAAAACCAGTTATACTTCTAGTAGCTTCTTGATGGAAGATACTTGCAGAAATAACTTCTACTTGATTGAAAGTTAAACAACAGTGCATCTCATCTAAGAAGAGTGATAAATATACACTGTTGTTCTGTAAAAAAATCCCCCAAACCCCACAACAAACCCAAACCAACCCCAAAAAAACCCAAACCACAACACCCAAAATGAAACATCATCAACAAAAAATACATTTACTACTTAAGAGGAGGGGAGAAAATTCCTCCTTTTTATTTTTTAATTTTAAAATGGTACACTTAGCGATGGCAGATCTTTTAACAGACTTAATGCCTAGCTGCACCACCTGCATTTAGAGCAACTTACACCATGAACTAAAAAACCTCCATGTAAACACTGCCATGGCAACTACAGTGAAATAAATAACTTACATTTTTTTCTATGGATAAACAACATTTAATCCAATTCCTTGTATTCCTTAAACACGTGTTCATTAGAGCATAAGCAAAACAGCGCTGGGTGCGCGGGGGATTCGCTCCGCCCAACACGCACACCTTTAAACAATAAGAAGCGTGCTTAAATACAGTAAGGTATTACATATTCATAATGACCCCAGGAACGCCTATACATATTCATAACCTTTCCCCGCTTCTGATTAAAATGAGTCTCAGATAACCATTTCCATAGACGCTCCCCTGTTGCGCCTGCGCAGCGCCACTTGGTGAATTTGAGGAGGGGTCTTTGGGGGTCTTTGGATGAAGGCTCCTTCAGCTTCATCACAGTGAACTTTTTACCTTTGGCTCATTATGTTGAATTGACTGGGACCCAAGCTGCCAAGTTGAATGAAACCAGACTGGCGCCCCCTTTTGCTGTAAATCTTCGTTATCTTGTCTCCTCAAGTTTACAGCTAGATGCAGTAAAACTTCTTATCTTGGCATTCGATGGGGTTCTGTTCTTAATATAAAGCTCTAAACTAAGCATTTATTGTGTGACTAAGCCTTAAAGTGTTAGTTCATTAGTAGACACCCATTATAAGTTTAGTTAACTCTTAAAATGTTAGTTCCCTCTGTCAATATAACTTCATAAGCAAGTTTCATAACCACCTTTTTCCAGGTTCAGAGCCCGTGCCTCATTTGGTTATATCTGTAAACATTAAACATCTTAGCACGAATCACAACTGCATTTTTCACAGCAGCAACGCTTAGTGTGGTCACCACAGGCCAGACTACAGAGTGCGGGCAGTTGTCTCCCCACTACATCGTTAGCAAAAGTGGTGCTGCCTTGGTGCTTCGTGAAGACCCTTGGATGCAAGTGGACCAGCTCAGCCAAAGGAAAGCACGCTCAAGCACAGGGCTCGAGTTTGCTTGTGTGGGTCGGGCGGGAACAGCGCTGGCAGCCGGCCCGCTGTGCCGCTGCTGCTGGGGCTCCTGCCGTGAGCCGCTCGGCCGCGGCGTTGGGAGGAGGGAAACAAGGCGGCGCACAGCGTGGCCACGCCAAGCACAAACGACGCTTGCCGCGCTGCCGGGCTGCGGCTGACACCCGCTAAGAAGCAATCTCGTGCTGCGTTTTCCATCTCGGTATTTGTCTTCCTCCTGCCGTCGCGGCGAAGGCGGTCTGTCCGTGCTGCTCTCGCCACTGGCGCTGGGGCCCGTCAGGGGTGCGGTAGCGGAGGCCTCCCCGCACCGCGCGGCCACAGCCGCTGGGGTGTCCAGGCCCCGGGCGTAGCGCGGGCGGCCGCCAGGCCCAGGCTACTGCACGACCCAGCACAGCCACAGCCACAGCCACAGCCACAGCCACAGCCACAGCCACAGCTACAGCCACAGCCCCGCGCTCAGACCCGCCCCCGCCTCCTCTGGCCCGCCCGCAGTCGCGCATGCGCGAGGGGCGGGGCCGCGGCCTTGCGCGGGGTTGAAGGCGGAAGCGGCGCCGCGGGAGGGGGCCTGTCGCCATGGCGACCGCGGCGGAGGGGCTGCCTGAGGCCGGCGCGCAGCCCGCCAAGCGTAAGGGGCCGGGGCGGGGGGGCCGTCGGGCCGTCTCCGGGTCCGGCCCTTGGCCGCGTGGCCGTGGCCGGGTCCTGCCCTGCCAGGCCGCGGCCCTGCTCCTGGCGCAGGGAGCAGCCGCACGGCGAGGCAGCAGCCACCCCGCGGCAGGAAAGGGCTCCGGCAGTGGGGTGGGGACCGGCTGCGGGGCGGGCCCGCGGCTACAGCTTCGCGCCCGTCGGCCGGCCGGCTGCTCCCCTGCCTGCATCCCGCCCGGGGCTTGTCCCGCCACCGCGCCGCTGCTGCGGTCAGAGGGAGCCGCGGGCCTCGGGGCAGCCTTTGTGTTTAAGCTGGCAAAAGTTGCTGACAAAGGGAAGGGCAACATTCCGGCGTGAGGAGGAGGTGCTGAACTGCTCCTGCGAAGAGCAGGACAAGGGCAGGTAGTGGTAGAAATGCTTCTGGAGAAGAAAAACTGTGATCAGGTGGGAATCTATTGTAGCCCCTTGTGAAACTGACTAGGGGGCTGTTCTGTGACTAGAAATGAACATCGGTAGCGTTCTGCACGAAGTCACTCACTCGTCCAAATACAGGAAGGAGCTGATATTTGCAAGTGTGGTCAGGCCAGATGCCTGTCCCTTAAATGCTCCCTAAAGTATTGTTTTGGAATAATCATGATCCTGCTTCAAGGAGGCTTTGTTACCCCTTAGTGTAAAGCAGGCAACTTGTATGGCAAGTAGGTGTAGTGAATTTGAAGGGAAAAAAACAAAAGGGACAATTTAACCTTTTATGGTGTATTTCTTTACCTGCTAACTTTCCCCTAACCCTGTAATGTCTGTACCCTGATTAGAGGATCCTGCTATTGAAACAGCGGAGGAAGCTAAGGAACCAGCGGAGGCAGACATCAACGAGCTCTGTAAAGACATGTTCAGCAAAATGGCCACTTATTTAACAGGTGAACTAACAGGTAAGGCACTGCAATACTGACTTGCAAGTAAGTTTTTGTTTATTTTCATGTTATTTTAAATAAATCTGTTTGTAATTTGCCTAAGTTATACCTTTTTAGATTGTATCTAGCAAGATTGGCAGTTCAAGCCTGACATGTAGCTAGACTACTAACAACACTGAGATTAGTCATATTATTGAAGTTCCAGAGTAGCAGAGTAGCACATATTTCAAAAGAGTTCAGTAAAATATCAGCAACTTTAATTATTTTTAGTCTTGCAGAAGCTTGTACATGATAGAACAAACAAAAGGGGTTGAGGTTGAGAAGGACTGGAAGAGAAGCACAACTGAGAGTGAAACATGTACAGCTATTTTGTTTCTGAGTAAGAGCAAGGATCATACATGTGTTTTCCAACACTGATGCTTTGGAATAAACTGCTGTGCAACAGTAACTGCAGCAAAGTTAACTGTTCAACAACTTAGTGTATTCCATAGGGTAATTTTGAAAGCATTCCATACCACTGCTGATTTGCATGGACTTTAAGGTTATACAGGACAGATTACCAGTCTGTATTTATGCGATCAGTTTTGTAAACATAAGTGTTTAACTGACAGAGTAAGAGTAGAAATGTGAGGAATTAGTCAATTTTTCTCTCAAAAAAATTGCAAGTTAATAAGAATCAGTCCAGTTGATTTTTACAATTCACAAAAATGTCACATCTCTGTTTGTAGAACATTATACTAATACCTGTATCACTATCTAAACTATTATTTGTAATGTTTGGCTATTGGTTTGAAATCTCTCTTCCTCTTGAAGAGTCTGCACCCAGTTCAAACCAGATCAACTTTTAATAAAATAAACTCTATTCTTTCAAGCCACCAGTGAAGACTACAAACTCTTGGAAAACATGAATAAGCTGACTAGCTTGAAGTACCTAGAAATGAAAGATATCGCTATAAACATCAGTAGAAATCTGAAGGATTTAAATCAAAAATGTAAGTAAACCACGTAAGGTAGGGGAATAATGAACAGTACAGTTGTTTGGAAAATGAGGCATCTCAGAGTCAGATCACACTGCTGAAGGAAGGAAATAGACTTCCTGAAACAGAAGTGCTGCTGTGCAGTGCCAACCTTATCTGTTTCTTTGCAGCTATAGGCTATGGAGACCAGCGTAAGAGAAAATGCGTCTGAATTTATGGCAGGAATTAACACTTCTTTGGATTTGTGTATTGTTACTTGTGTTGAGTTTAGCCAGTACTCTTAAACATTTCAAGCCTTCCTGGAACATGGCTATCAGTATCACTGCTTGATTTTGGGGAAGGAAGGGACTTTTAAAATCTTTTATTTGAAGAATGTCATGAGAAAGTTGTATTTCAAGTGTGAACTTTCTCTTGGAATTGAATTAGGGAGAACTGACTTTTTTAAAATTATTTTTTATTTTTTTTTAATTATTTTTTTTTAAGATGCTGCTCTTCAGCCATATCTGGAACAAATCAACCTAATTGAGGAACAGGTTGCAGCTCTGGAGCAGGCAGCTTATAAATTGGATGCATATTCCAAAAAACTTGGTAACTATTTTCCTCTACTGTTACTGCCTAGCAGGGTAGTCCCTTGCAAGGGGACTTAAAAAGACAAAGTAAACTCCTCCTCTGTTTAACAAGCCTAAGCTGCTGAATTACCTATGCTGCTTTTGGGCAATGAACATTGCATGTGAAGTGGCAAGCTCTGGGAAAAAATTAATGTATCAAGTTATATGGAAGTGGACTAGTACAGCTGTTATTGGACTGTAGCTTCTTAGTGAGGCTTGATTTCTCTTTTACAACAGGCAGTGACCCAAATTTTATAGACAGGCATTTAATCCTTCAGATAAAGGGATTCGTAAAGTTCCACCAGGCACCCAAGTCCCCTTGGCTTAAATTAATATTAGTTGTCTCACTTAAGCAGCTGGTTCATGAAAGTTTCATTGTACAGTTATATTTGGCTAAATGCGTTAGTAAAAAAATTACCTGGAGTGATACTGTAAATTAACTTGAATTTTGAGATGTATAGCAACTTACAGGATTCAAAGCTTTTATGTATCCAGTCCTAAAATATTGTTATTTTTCCTTCTGCAGAAGCCAAGTACAAAAAACTGGAGAAACGATGAAATTACAACAGTCTTTATGTTGGAGTTGGGCTATGAGTCAGACTGATTTCTGTTTAAGTTGCACAATAGCAATTCTGTATGTTGACAAGGATTTGGTTACAGCTAACATCAAGACTGGTAACTTTTTCTACCTATGGAATACAGTAGGCTGTATTCAGGCTCAAGGCTGAATAATATTTTCCTCTTCTCAAGGGGTTCTGTTGCCTCAGTTGTTCTGTCCCTAAATAGCCTGTGTGTTAGTCCTGTGTCCCACAGAAATACTTTACCTAGGAAAAGCCCTCCATAATCTATAAAGACATTTTCTCACAGTAGGAGCAGGACCTAAACTTCATTTTTACCTTCATCGAGCTCTGCGTTGAGAAGATACCTGGGCCTTTGGAGTTATGAGCATGGTATTGAAAACACTTCATTTTGGTGTCCACCTTTATCTGTTTGAAATAGAGAGACTAATTATTATAAGGTTACAATAAAACAACTTGGTGCATTTGTCTCTCTGGAATCTCAAATTCCTGTTGAAAATATTATGTAAGTTTTTTTTTTTTTTTTTTTTTTGAAAGGTCTGTTAATAAAGACATACTCATTCCAGCTACTAGACATCATAGAAGAGAACATGTTTTATACTCTTTGTCAAGTATTTCTGCAATTATGTTCTTTGACTGTCTGGACCCCAGCTGAGACTGCAAGAGATCACATCCTCAGTTAACTTAGCAGATCTTTTCACTGCTTCACCAATGAATTTTGAAGAGGCATGACCAGCACAGAAAACTTATTCTCTACCAGATTAACAGTGTTCCAAATTGCTAGTTTAACAGAACTCTTATTACTGAACAGGTACTCATACTCCATGTTGTGTGTTTGTGGCTTTGTTTTGTTTTGCTTTGTTTTCTTCTATACCTATTGACCTGACTTGTTCAAGCTGGCTTTTGAGTGAGTTGCAGTCAAGGATAGTAGAAGTGCTGATGAAGGAAAGAAGCAGTTCAAACTTCATACAGGCTGTGTAGAAGAATGTCTAGTCCACTGCCAATGTGATCATCCTTCTGTCAGTCAGTGTACAGCCACTGTAAATAGTTGCTGGTGATCTCTGATGCTTGGAAGTGGTACCACAAAGTGGCAGAGAGTCCTGTTTTTACAGAGGTTCATGTAGATTATGCAACATCTAGACACGATTCTGTGAGGGTCACTATCCTTTGGCTTTGCCACTGGGGAAGAGAATTACAGATGTTTGGTTGCTAATGTAGAAGCTTGAGGGTGCTACTTGGAACTCCTTTGTCCCTTGGAAGAATGGGAGTTTTCATGAAAGCATGTAGCACTTGAATGTGGCTTGGAACTTAGCCCCTGATCCACTGTAAGTCCCTTCTCTGGCCCACACCCACCTCTAACGGAAATGTCGCTGATTCCTATCAGGTTGGAAATGGTTCTGGATAGGTGGACATCATCTACAACTGACAAGCCACTGAAATGCTTACCAGGGCAGGTTGTTCTAAGATGGAAACAAGACCACTGACCTTCCAACTTAGTGATCTCTTCAGTTTCCAAAACTTTTTGGGAAGGCAGTGCCAGAAGCACAGAACAGATGCTGATACATGAAGGGATTGTTCTTCACTGCAGGGGTGCACCTGGCCCTGTACTCTGGTTCAGTGTGGAAGCCAAGATGAAGGGGTGAGAGTGTTGTATCCCAAGGGATTACAGTGGGGAGATGGCCATCTGTGGTCTATAGAGTTGTGATCACGAGATCTATGAGATAAGAATAATATCAAGCCTTAAGTGCCAGTGCCTTGTCCTATCACATGACAGAAAGCCAAATAATTTCTGCTTATGGCAGATAACCTGCAAATCAAGTACTGAACATAGAATGGAACGTGGCCTGGATGCACTCCAAGCTCTAATGGTAGTTCACTGCCAATGCAAGTTCACTCCATTATCAATATGAGTCAGGCTCCCCTTGAAGTGGATGTGTGGCAGCCCTGCTCTGTGTTAAGGTGAGTCCCAGTCACTTTCTGTTTTCCTTAACACACACAGCTCACATTCCAGTTGGGATGTCAAACGCCATAGTTCCATAGTAAGAAGGATTCCCTGTCCATGGGATCATAAGAGCAGTCTTGCTGTATAAATTCCAGAAGTGTCCAAGAAGAATGGAATGGCTGGCCTCTCTGCTTTGTGTTTACATCCTTTAGCACGTCCAACTGCCTTGGGCC
Organism: Columba livia; assembly: GCF_036013475.1. Lineage (NCBI taxonomy): Eukaryota > Metazoa > Chordata > Aves > Columbiformes > Columbidae > Columba > Columba livia. The sequence continues at coordinate 17,857,165 of NC_088607.1, forward strand.
CAGTAGGGAACCTTTTCATCTCGCAACAGTTGGGAGGCATGTAATGGTGAACATGTTTAAGGGCTGCTAGTCTTTCTTCATAGAAAGGAGGAGGCAGTTATGTTCTTCTTCTAGTTCTCTTATGCGTGGTGTAATGTACCATGCTCATCCTGCAGCAGCAAGACCTTTCCTTCCATAATGTGTGCCTGGAGCATGCTGTGTTGCCAAAGGCAGGTATGAACATGACAGCAGCCCAGTAGAAGTTTTCCTAAGACAGGAGTTAGATGTCAGGATTGTCAGAGTGTTTGGGCAGAAAGGGATGGACTCAAGGATAGGCTATTACTGGGTAAGCAAGAACGCATTCTCAGGGGCATGAGGGCCAGAGTTGGTCCTCTGCTCAGCAGAACACTGGGCATTTGTCAACAAGCAGGTTGTGACTGTACCAAATTACACTCTACAGTACATATATTAGCTGCAAGCCCTAGTCACTTCTCAGGTCTCCAAAGACATGTCTGATAACAGAGGATGCTGTCAGTGTCATGCCTGAAATGGGAACTGTGCTCTCTAAGACAGCATCCATGCAGCTGATGTTAACAGCTCCTCACCCCTCAAGGGTGAGGGGGCCAAGGGCACTGAGTGACACTGAATAGGAAAAGAAGATCACATGAAAGTTAAACCATTGTATCTTGTTCCTTCTGTACTTACCTCATCTGGAGAATGCTCAGTCTGCTTGGAGTTTCCTGGCCTGCCCCATCCCTCTTCTTCACAGACAGAGGCCCCGTGTCTAGTTTCTGTTTTTACAGGAAGGTAAAGAGTTGGCTCAAGAACAGGTTAAAACAGACTCCAGTGACACCTGTATTTTCTTTTGGTTTTGTACAAGTGCTGGCTTAGGCATGTCTTGTTCCAATCAACAGGTCCATTTGATAGTTGCTGTGATGAAGAGATCCACTCACCACATGCAACCCTGCATGCTGTTGGAAGGTGAAGGAATCGGTGTGGTCGAGGCACAGAGAATTTCCAAGAAAAATAATGTGGCATTTCTCTGCTCATGGCGTTTTCTTGACAGGATGGCAACAGGGATACCAGAGGGCGATGTGTCAGCAGAAGTAACTTTCACAAGATCAAGCAGTAAAAGCCAAGCAAGGACCAAATCGTGTTCCTGTTGAAAAAGTTGCTTTTTTATGTATAGAAAATAGCATGGTATTTTTAAAGTACAAAGATGAAACCTCCAGGAGCTCTGAAGATGGAAATCCATCTAACTGTGCATTGCCAGTAAGTACCTAGTGTTTTCAGGTAAGAGAGCTAAGAAATAGCAAATCCCTTCCCAAACCTTGAGTATCCCACCTCCAGGAAGCAGCACTGGGCAGAGGAGCTTGTCCCATAAGTGACTCTTGACTGGGAGGGAATTTTAGTGACTGACTCCCTGTCTGGCTGGAAGACGGTGTGACAGTGGCATTGCAAATAGGCTGAGCGCTGACAGCTGTGTTCCCAGTTCTGTCTCTCAGTAACTATTCCTCTCTCTGCCTGCAGGCCCTTGTGTGACTGGCAGAATCCAAATCATGGCAAGGATGGCAGGTCCTTGGAGGGCAGACCACAGAAGAGACATCACAGGGTGTCTGTGAACAGCGCTGTACTGGGGAAACGTATAGTCCAAGAGCAGAGGCACCGCTTGGTTGCTGCTCAAACATTTCACCTGGAGAGTCCATGAGAAGTTCCAGAGGAAGTAGAGAGGTACAGGGAGAGATGAAATCTCTGTCTTCTGCAGTGTTTCCTGGTGGAAAAGAGAAGACAGTAGCAGGTGCTTGAAGATAAGAACACAGGAGAGAACAGAGGAAAGGGAGGTCTGACAGAGGAGAGTCAAGGTGCAAAGTGTCTCATCCAAGTGGTCTGTACAACTGCTTTGGAGCCAACGCAGTTCTTGAGGACTTGGACTGCACCTGCAAACCAGGGGATACAAATCAGCCTGGCAACTCCAGCTCTTCAAGCAGGAACCGAGGAGTTCAGCTCCAGTGGAGGATTTTTTCCCCTGGTGCCTCAAGATATTTCTGCCCAGCTGCTCTAACAAGTGATTCTGAAGTCATCCAAGTTTCAGCGCACTACTATGCGGATAGGTCCACAGCCTTCAGAATGGGCTCCTCATTCTTTACATAGATACATAGATTGTTGTGTTTGCAGCAGAGGACAAGCATGTAGCCAACAGTAATATGCAGAAGACAAGTGTGCTATGAAAGTATGACAAGATTGGTTAATACAGGGCTTGTTAATGATTAATTTTTGTCTTTCTGATATTACAGTGCTATAAGGCTGACGTTGAAGAGCTTCATGCAAGTTTGTTGGCAGCAAGTGATGATTTTCTAATTAGCATGTTTAACACAGAGGAAAGGAGAGCAGCCATTGGTTACATTTGCACTGTTATTTTTGCTGTAGGCTTCATAAAGTGAGTCTTCCAAGATGCAGCTTCAGCCCCTCTTGATCCCACAGCCCTGTTCCATGTTGCCATGGAAGCCCTGGGAGCCACAGCAATTTTCTTGCTGGTGTGCATTGTCTGCCTCCTTGTGTGCTCAGTGTGGGGGGAGATATCTGAATCGGGGCAGCTGCCTCTTGGCCCGTTTCCTTTGCCCCTCATAGGACACATGTTGCAGCTGAAGAACAACTTGCCCAGGCAAGCGGATGTAACTTAAAAGCAATGTTATTTTTTTGTAAAATTGTTTCTGCTCAGGAAGAAATATGGTCCTATGTTCAGAGTTGGTTTGGGCTCAGTACATGCAGTGATGTCGTATGGACCCTTGGAAAACCGAGGCTGTGAGAACAATAAACTCCCAATCAATCTGGAACTTGTATGGGATCTGCTACTTCAGCTAGATCCCTACAAGTTGATGGGACCTAATGGGATTCATCCAAGGGTGCTTAAAGAGCTGCCTAACGTCATAGCGAGACCTGTCTCTGTGATTTTTCTACGCTGTTGGGAATCTGGAGAGGTCCCAGAAGACTGGAAGCTGGCAAACATTGTCCCAGTCTGCAAGAAGGTTAACAGGGATCACCCCAGCAACTACAGGCAAGATGTTCATCACACAGCTGTGTAAACACGCAATGCAGTGGGTGAGCAATCGTCTGACGAGCGGGCTCAAAGGGTTCTAGCAAATGGGGTTATGTTGGGCTGATGACCAGTCACTAGCGGGGTTCCGCTGCGATCCATCTTAGGGACAGCACTCTTCAATGTCTTCATAAATGACTGTCGAGGGTTTAGATTGCGGGGTGACAAAAAAACCCTGGCAGATGTATTGTTAACCTTCTCTCACCCCCTACTTCCCCCTTTTGCCCCTCCCTCTCCCCCCTTCCCACTCAGGACAGGTGATTGGGAGGGAAAGAAGGACAGAGAGAAGAGAGCTGGAAAAATTAAAAGTGTTTTACTAATGCTACTAATAAGAATAGAGAAAATGATACGAAGTATACAAAACCAAACTTGAAAGTCTCAGCAACTGCAGAGCCGGCAACCAAAGTCCTGGATTGGACTCTGCAGCCAACCGGAGCTGGATTCAGTCTGTCACTAGGCCTCAGTTCGCAGGGAGGACTAACAAGGTCCTCTCCTAATGTCAGCCATGAGGAAAAAAGGCAAAGGGACAAGATCCTTGTGATCTCCCACTTTTATATGAAGTATTCACATGAATGGAATGTTTTACACAGTTGGTCAGCTTCTTGGTCACCGTGCTTATCAATAATTTTGCATTCTATTGCTAGGTTTACCAAAACATGTATCTGGTTCTCCAGGAAAATGCGGCTAATATGAAGGCTTTAGCTGACAGGCAAAATCACTAAAAGAGAAACTTGTTTTTAACAAAACCAGGACAATTACTTAGACACAGGACTTGAGGGATTGCTTAGTAAGTTTGCTGATGACCCAAAGTTGGGGGCAGCTGTTGACACTCTAGAGGGCAGAGAGGCCCTGCAGAGGGATCTGGACAAATAGGAGAACTGGGCAATCACCAACCGCATGAAGTTCAGCAAGGGCAAGTGCCGTATTTTGCTTCTGGGAATGGCAACCCTGGCTGTACATACAGACTGAGGGATGAGATGCAGCCAGGCAGCTCCGTGGAGAAGGATCTGGGGGTTCTGGTCGACAGCAAGTTGAACATGAGCCATCAGTGTGTCCTAGCAGCCAAGAGGGCCAACCGTGTCCTGGGGTGCATCCAGCACAGCATTGCCAGCTGGGCGAGGGAGGTGACTGTCCCGTTCTGCTCTGCACTGGTGCGGCCTCACCTGGAGCACTGGGTGCAGTTCTGGGCAACATAGGATAAAAAAGTTATTAAGCTACTAGAGAGTGTCCAGAAGAGGGCTATGAAGTTGGTGAAGGGTTTGGAGAGGAAGCCGTATGAGGAGCGGCTCATGTCACTTGGTTTGCTCAGCTTAGAGGAGACCTCATTGCAGTCTACAGCTTCCGCATAAGGGGAGGAGGAAGGGTAGGCACCATATTCTTCTCTTTAGTGACCAATGAGAGAACGTGAGGGAATGGCAGGAAGATGTGCCAGGGGAGGTTTAGTTTGGACATGAGAAAAAGGTTCTTCACCAGCTCCAGAGGGTGGTGGAGCACTGGAACAGGCTCCCCAGGGAGGTGTCACAGCTCCAATCCTGACGGTATTCAAGAAGAGACTGGACAATGCCTTCAAACACATGGTGTGATCTGTGGGGTTGTCATATGAGTTGGACTCAATGATCCTTGTGGGTCCTTCTTTCCAATTCAGGACAATCTATGATTCTTAGAGAGAATGGAAATTTTATAGGTCATTGACCATCCCAGTCTCCAAGCCATAATACATGTCACATAAATGAGTGAAATGAAACAGTCTGAAAGATACAAGACCTGGAAGGCATTTGGGAGAATAAGCTTTGTGGAGGCAGGTTTTTGACTAACAGGTGTTCTTCTGGGATATCAGAAACAGCAACCAATCTGTGTGATACTTCTTTATTTTGCAATATAAATTGTGATTTCACAAGTATTCATTATAATTTACAGGAGAGGACCCATCTGCCCAGTCATTAATAAACTCCATCCCCACCAGAGGAGACAATATGTGTTGGGGCACGAATACAGTAGATGATCATCCTCTATCAGAAAAAAACCCCCGCTGTTTAATGTTTACATTTACAAATTGGTCACAAACAAGCTGAAAATAGAGAGGACAGAGGTACCTCAAGTGAAATTTGTGGAAACCCCGAAGGACAAGCCTCTGTTCCTGCTGTGCTGAGAGGATCAAGTGAGAGGGACAGCAGCAGCAGGGCTCTCCGAGCACCGGTCCACACTCCCTGACAGGTCGGGAGGTCAGGAGCCAGCCAGGAACCTGAGGTAGGTGAGTCAGTGCAGAGGAGAGCCTGTGTGATTTTGCACAGGGAGCTGTCTCCTTCGGGATGCTATTGCCTACTCTGTCTATGCCTAGAGCTGGCTGTGGTGACTGTAAAAGCAACACACAATTTTCTTTCCTAAACACCTTTCCTTCCAGAAAGTATCTAGCAAATGATCTGCGTGTTACAGTCTCAGCAGACTGGGAAATCACTATCATTCAAGCAGAGATTTTGTGAGTTTGGGAGCTGTCAACTGTCTTCACTTGGCTAACGTGGAAGAAAAGAGACCTCATAAGGTTGGGGCATATTTCCCAGAGCACTGGCTATAGGGGAAATATCAATGTTCTTGTGATCCACAGTGGGCTTCAAGGTAAAGTTCTGCAGGATGGCTGTTAAAAATATGAATATCTCCATCCGGGCCAGACCTTCTCCTGCACAGACGCGTTTTCCTGCAAGCAAAAAATAATAAAAAGTGAGGTGACCGTGGAGTATTTTGCTGGTAACTTATTTTTAACCACTGCTCCATCAAAGTTCACACTTCTCGGAATGGAGAGGCAGCGCTGCCGCATTTTGGGGAGGGAAATGAATGAAACTAGGGGCTAAGTGTCCAGAACAATGAGAGTGCTTAGTGGGCAAAGCCAATTTGAAGGCTTCATTTTCTCACGTTCTGCTGTTTGGTGCTAATTTTGCAGAGGGACAGGTTGCCTGGCTGAGTCCCACTTCACACATCTCTTCCTGAAGAGCGCATTGGAGTAGCTTCTGTGATTGCTAAACAAGTCAATGGAGACTCTAGTACAGGGCTTCGAGCTGCCCAGAAATGACGAGTATAATAGATCACCAGACATCGCTGTACTGACTGTGGTGAGGAAGGTACTAAAATCTTCAGAGAGATTCTAGGAGAGGATAGTCCAAGGTCTGAAATAGAGAGAGGTCTTACCTGCAGAAAATGGCATGAAGTAGTCACTCTTTCTAAAGGTACCATTTGCATTCAGGAAATGTCCTGGGTCAAATTTTTCTGGATTTGGAAATTCCTTGCTATCATGTAAGATAGAATTCAGCATTGGGATTATAATAGTGTCCTGAGTTAAGAAAGAGAAGAGAAGAAAATTAAAACAGAGACATGCTAAAGCAAAGCAGCATTTGGAAATTCCCAGAGCTGAATAGAAGGGTAGTCAGACTTGAACCAGCTTGAAATGAATATTTAATGAACACATGTATGTGAAAAAAATAGAAAGCTGCATCTTCTCTTCACATAGAGGATGAAAAGGCTCAATAACTTCCAGAATCCCTTTCCAAACAAAATTATTCCAACTCTTTTTCTTATTTCATTGTTTTTGAAAATCAAACACCATACAATGAATAGTGCGCATTATTGTTTGCAAGAGATTATGACGTTTCTCAGACACGGTGGAACACACCTTGGGGATAAAATAATCTCTGAACTTGATGTCTTTGATCACGCTACGTGGGACATTAAATGGAATCAAATCAATAAATCTCTGGATTTCATGGGCCACAGCATCTGTGTAGGGCATCCGGCTCCGATCTGCCATGCAGGGGCTTCGGTCTCGGCCAATCACACAGTCAATCTCCTTTTGCATTTTCTCTGTTAGGAGAGAACTAAGTGTTAAATGGACAAGTTCTCCATCTCTTTGCCTAAATCTCTCCCCATATCTACAGCAAAACTTGCTTTTAGAGCAGCAGGAATATATGACTATACTTACTACTGATATCTCTCCCCTGTGAGTGTAACCAAGACTAATAGACATTTCTACACTGCAATTTTTTTTTCCCTTGGGATGGGGAAAATTGCCACGTAAGGCAGTGACTGGAACTGTCCAAATGAATCCCAGGACCTCTTAAAAAGTTTAAATTCTTTATTTCCTTTTCTATTACCTACTATCTCTGGGTATTTCTGGAGGATCAGAAGTCCATGTCTCAGTGTGGCGCTGGTGGTCCCTGTTCCTGCAAGGAACAAGTCAAGTGTGGTTCTGCTCAAGGTCTCAGTGGTGAATTCTGAGTGACTGTTCCCTTTCTCCTGGAGGAAGATTTGGAAGAATGTTTAGAATGACACAGTTAAGCTGTTGTTTAAAAAGGAATCTTCTGTACCCACAATGTATGTTTTTAAACACATCTAATATATTTTCAAAAATATGACACTCGCTCTCCAGAACAGCAGCATTTATGGTTCTTTTACTACATAATATTATGAACCTTTTTTAATCTGGGAGGAGCATTGAATTACATCAACCAGATTCGTCTTCAACATTCTGAACTTTAGCTAGTACTCTTAATTCTACCTTTAAATATTCTTAATAAGAAAATAGGATAGAATGAAGCTGATGTGCCAAGAAAAGGAAGTTCCCCTCTGTATTTGCAAAAGCCCTGTGCCCTGCCACAACTGAAAAGAAGCTGGGATTCAAGCAGTGGTTTTGTTAGAATCCAAGAAATCTCTTGCTCTTACATTACCTGATGCATTTTGTTAAGAAAAGCATCAATAAAATCACGAGGACAAGTGGGATCCAGGGTTTGCTGGTGTTCTGCTATGATTCCTAAAGTAAATTCGTAAAATTTCTCACTGTTTTTAATCAGTTTTTGATGAGGCCCAGGTAAATAGTCCATGACAGTTGGGAAGAAATTGTATAGCTGTAAGAATAAAATGATGGAAAAGCACATTCTGATTAATGTGGATGCAATACAATGTTCCTCTAACTGTATCTATTAAAATGGGGCTACCGAAGACTTTTGGAAGAGTAGGTCTGTATTATTCAACTGGATTTTAATGCCTTTTCCTTTCTGGTTTCACTCTATTAAAGGATAGACTGCACTTTGAAAACTTTTGAAATGATAGTGTTCTTTGGACATAAAATGACAATTCCATAAGACAAGAAAAAAACCTAACAGGAATAGGTTATTTAATTGCCTTTTTGGCTTTCAAAAATTTTTTAAAATCTACTCCACTTGAAGATGGATAGGTATTTATCAAGGCAATATTATAATCCTTAACATATTTATTATTTATATAAGAATGTACACACCTGTGCTTGTACAGTGGACAGGAGCTCATTGTTTTCATCCAGCAAGTCAATTAAAGTTATAAATTTTTCATCCTCATAGTCAAACCGATCCCCAAAGATGACGGAGCAGATGATGTTGGAAACAGCGTGGACTAGGAAGTTGGCAGGGTTGAAGGGCTGTGCTGGAACAACAACAACAAAGGGTGTTTTGCTTTCAGTATTTCAGGCATCATCCCCTTCTCTGACACTGCAGGGAAGTTTTGCATCCTCTTGAGATCCAGAGTTTGAGAGTCCTTTGAAAGGATGGTGAAGGGCTTGTCTGATTTGTTGTTCTGTGCTTGAAGTGACCTAACTTCCCTGTTTGAATGGTTTCAGTGTCTCTTTTGTCCTGTTCTCAGGTCATTGGTCTGAGTGGCTTGGTTCCTCTTCAACTGACACATGCCTGTCCCCCTTATAGACTGCTTGCCTATTAGAAATGGCCTAATGATTCCCACCAAACCCCAGTGAAACCATAAGGACTTTGCCTGAGCCCTGTCTTTAGGTTATCACAACTTGTTTGTGAACTCTAATACTGTAACCTCAGCTGTGTAACCCTATCCTAGGGATTCCAATGCCTGTGATCAAAGTCTAGTTTTGATAGCACAGCTACATAAGCTTCTAAGAAAAGGACTACAGTGTGTGAAGAAAAAAAAAGAGATTGGACCCAAAATGAAAGAGAGGAAAGGTTTAATTGCAGGCTATGATAGAGTTCATCTCAAGGTTTCAAGAGGAGAAACAACAACATGAATAGGGTTAAAATTCTAAAAGAAAAACAAGGAGTCAGAAGATGGCAGCTTGTCAGCACTGATGCCTCCCTGGCCACTGAGGACTCAGCAGATGTCTCATCAGAGCTGGTATGTTCATGCTGAGCCTAGTAGATAACTAGTCCTAGCTATTAATGTTTCTTATGTGCATTAAGAGTAAATAAGGACTTTATACTTTTCGGTTGTATGTATTGTGCTTGCAAAGCTTTTTAGTACACAGTAAAAGATGGTGTAACAAGGTGAGGCAGAGATAAAAGTTTGCAGCAGAACTTAGGAAAGTCAGTGTTATTGTGCTAGTGAAAATATATGAGCAATGGAGGTGAGAGTGTTTTCCCTGCTTTGTAGCAGGAATGTTTATCTGAAACCAGACTAAATCTTCTAGTGGCTCATAGGAGACAGTGACCCTTCAGCATCCTTTGACATCCATCTGCTTTTTCCCCTTGGCAGAATAAGCTCACACTGAACACTGGCTGTGGAAAGAAAGCCTGTGTTCCGGGCCGGTACTGTGCCACTCTCAGGGGAAATGCTTGGAAGTAACATTGTCTTATATACTATGAGAAAATAGTCCCCCTTCCCATTGTACGCCCCCACTGACACTGGGAGGTTATGTGGCAGTGTCCAGCCCCATCTCCATGGCTGAATTGCACTAAACCCTCAGCTTCGGGGCCAAGCCATTCCCTTTACCACTTCCTGTCTTGTTCCTCAAGCAGAACAGGATAAGGCCTGCTTCCCAACACCAGTCTTCCATATTTATCCCTCCTTAATGTCCCAGAGCCTTTGACTGACTCACATCCAGTGACAGCTTTGCCTACTGGAGCAGGGAGCAGAAAGAGCAGCCACACGTCCATTTCTTGGGTCGTAGTTTGGGTGAAAGAGCCCTACACCCCTCATTGTCTCATTGCAGACATGCAGGGTTTCCCAGCAAGCACAAACTCCATGTCCTACCACGTGTGTTCCTGATCCGCTCCACCAGAAAATGAGCTTCCTCCTGGATTCGCTCCTCGATGCTCTTCCTCCCCATCCCAAAATCGCGCAGGGTGGTGAGTGTAAATCGTCGGAGCTGCTTCCAGGTCTCCCCATTGCTGGTCAGAATACCTGACACAGGAAGGAAAAATACACCTCTATGAAGAAACCTTTTTTTTTTTTTTTCCCCTGAATGGGATGCTACACAGTAAGTGCTCAAGATACAAAACCACCTCTTTGTGAAGTTACACTGCAATTGCTATATGCCCAGGAATGCAAGTTCTCTGCAACTCTGCTGGTGTTAAGTCTCATCCATATGTCACAGCACTTTGAGTAAAGCCGAGTTTCTTCTCAGAACAAGAAAAACTACAATAGGATGTAAATGAGAAGTTAACACTAGTAATGAATTGATCTCGGCCACAAGCCCATGGGCTTTGCACTGACATAACAGATAAATGTTCTGCTATGCACCCTCAAACAGCATATAATTATTGACAGTATCATTGATGCTGTACCATAGTACCATGGAATAGGATATATGCCATCCTGGAACTGCCCTGGTGAATAACCTCAGGGCCCAATCTTGAATGTGACCCTTTCTGGGACAGCCTGTATTATCTGGGAGAAAAACACGTAAGTTCTTAGAGGCACATCTAATGAACAAAGTGTTAGCCGTAATTTGGAGCATGCTGAAAACAGAAGATTGCTCAGTGATACCAACCTGGGACCACAAACTGTTCTCCAGTAAGTAATAAGTTGGGCATTTAGTTTTTTACTGCTAATTTGAATGCATTAATGCAGTATATGAAATCCACCTCCTCCACTGCTTTGTATGCTTTGTACACTCACACTACCAGGGCCATACCTGTTTCTTTTAAGAGTTTTTTAAATAGTGGTATATTGCCTCTTCCACTAAAGTCATCTCCCTGATCAATCAGAGCTTCTTTCACCGCGTCATAGCCATACAGCACCACAACCTTTTGTGGGCCTAAAGATACAGTGAAGACAGAACCATACTCCTTGCTGAGCTGTAGGAAAGAGGAACACAGAGAACAACATGTCTGAATGTTAATCACATGAAAAGAAGTTTGAAGGGAAGGGGTTGGAGGGGTGATGCCACTGTCCCAACATTGCTGACGTGTGACACCAATTAGCAGCAGTGCAGAGATCTTTCAACTGTGAATTACAGCCAGGGGTAGAGTAAATTGTGCAAGAATTAGGGGACATGAATGGAAAGGTGAGGTGTTAAGTCCAAGTCCCAGAAAAGAACATAGTTCTTCAGAGGGCTGAAAAAAGAGTCTGGAATGGCTTTTGACAGAGCACAGTGGGTAACAGTTTACAGAGGCTCAAAAGCAATTATATCCACAGGCAAGTGCCTAAAGGAATTTTGAGCACAAAGACACCACAGCTATCCCTAAAATCTCCTGCGCCACAGACCTCTGGCAGTTGGGCGAGTATATGAGCAGAAACTCAGTGCCTCCTTGCATTTGCTTTTGACTGCAACTGCAGAAAGGGTCTTGGTGTGACCTGGAACACTTCTTCTCCTGCTCACTCTGGAAGAGCAAACTAGCTATAGTCCCAGGTGTTTCATTGTGGGAAACTGAATCACCCAGACGACTGAAACAAAGCAGAGGGTGCTCATGATTCTCAATGTTCGCAAGCACCAGGGCAAAAAGGAGCTTGTATGGGTACGTGTGCGGCTGATGACACACACAGTGATGTCAGCCATCACCACAAGTTTGCTCTACAGAACCCAGTGACACTTGCCATACCCACCCATCTGCCCCAATCCCCTCACAATCCCCATAGGAACAGACACACCAGCTGAACTCCCTCCACCTGTCCCCTCCCAGGCCTTGCAGCACACAGGTTTTGTTTGACAGATGGGTGACATCAGCCAGGGGAGGGGAGGGAATGGACAGCACAATTCACCTCCAACCTGTTCTGCTTCAAACCCTTCACTCATTTCTTCTAGTGCCAGGAGATCCTCCCTATCTGCTGGGGATCAGAGGCAGCACAATGGAGCAGGGTCCTACCCAAAAAAGGTCCAGGCCATCTTACCAGCATGGTGAGGAGTTGGGTAGAGGAGGAGGATAGTGAATATTGCAATAATATCAGTGCCTTGATTGCAAATCCATGGCAAATTGCAGTACTGCTGTGAGGTCAGCACAGAACACATCATTAGGAAGATTACTGCAAATATCTCGACTTGGACGTGCAATGTATATATGCTTAGATGTAGACTTAGATTTATAGATTATTGCAATATATAGATTTCAAAAGCATGTATTTCCAGGAAACCTTTTGTTTCTGTTTGATCAGACATTTGGTCAACGGAATTTGAGCTTGTGAATTAAGCTGAGACAGTCTTCACTAGACTTTGATTCATATGCAGTGGAGACAACACAGAAAGAAGTAGACAGCCCCTTACCTTCTTCAAGCTTTCAGGCAAGTTCGACAGGTTTAGCTGGAGGATGTTTCCAACAATGGGGAGCGTGGTAGGACCAGGAGGCTGCTTCTGTTTTTGTGATGTGCTTCTCCATGTGGTAAAGAGAAGAAGGCATGAGATGCAGACCAGCAAGAAAATAGTGGTCGTTCCCAGAAGCTCCATGGTGGCTCGAGGGTGAGAAGTCAAGTGTCAGAAGAGCCTGATGTTGGATCTGTAGATCCCTGCTTATTTATATGCTGTCATATCAAAGCACATGACTGAAATTAGGCAATAGCCCCTCCTTATTCCTGCTGAGAAATGAGATTACTTATTAAACTGTTCAAGATAAGAATGAATAAACTAGGGATGAACGTCTTGTTTGCACACTGAGCAGCTTGTGTTTTGTTGGGTAATCATTTCAGTAGGACTAAAGAAGTAATGTTCTAATGCTGTTAAATAAACTCAAAATGCAGAAATATTTAAGGTGTAGCTGCTATGTATGTGCTTAATCTCTTGCTGTTTGCCCTCATGCATAGATTGACATCTGCCAGCCCGTCTAGTACCCAGGCATATATCCTTATATATCAAAAATACATTCTTTTCTCTCTATAAATATATCTCTTATATGTCTCTCAGCTAATGGTAATGGGCTGTGAAAGACATTTTCTTTCCTGCACGAACCCATTGGTTAGGAACTTGAGGACACATTCTCTTGTGGTCCTAATGATGTCCTTTATCAACAACAAATTCTGGTCCAACGGCACTGCTCTGAATACTGTGGACCAAGTGTATTTAAAACCAGAAGTGGTCAGATGGGTGAAGTTGAGAGGGGCCTTCTGGGCCATGTCGGGAGGGATGGTCATATTGTTGAGAACCATCATTTTTATTGTCATCAAGGAAAAACTCAAGCTGTTTGCATTTTCCTTCACTTTTGCAGATGAGGTGCGTTGCCTTCCTCTATCAGCAGCCCTGAGGGTGAACAACGGCTGTGAAACCCAAAGCACTGGAAAAGCAGGTCTTTGCTTGCAGCGTGACTCCTACATCCAGACATGGCTTTTTTATTCTTGATCTCATTACTTGCATAAGCCATGAAGAGTTTTGAGATGGTGTTGGGATAAAGCCAGAACTGCTGGGTGGGCTCTGTGAGTTTCCCTGGCAAGAGATTTAACTGTCAAAGGTTTTGGATCACCTCTGATGACAGAAAGACAAGAATTATCTGGGTATGAAAGAGTTAATTGAGTAGAAAAGACAGATCCTGATACAGTTCACATTCAGAAGAAGTACCTGAAAGAGTCTGTTTTCTTCCCAGTGTGGTATGACAGCAGATGCTGGGGCCTCAGGTGTTGTTATGAAATGCTGTGGAGAGTTTTTGGAAGAAAGAGGACATGGGCTGTGTGCTGTGAACAAGCCAGAGCTTGATGTGGCTGAGGTGTAGGCCAGGACCTGCACGGACGGTTTTCTGGAGACACCAAAGACAGAACGGAAGTAAACAGAAGCTGGTCTATCCTCAACCCAGGCTGCAGGAGGGGCGCTGTTGTCACTGCGTGTGAACAGCTCGTGGACAGTGCCCTGCAGGTAATCACCATGGGGGGGACGCATGACTGCAGAGAGTAACCAGTCCTAGCCTGTGCTTGGTCGCATGACCACCAAGTAAAGAGTATATATGGGTTGTTAAAACGTGTATTGGGGGACATTGATATTCAATGTGTTGTTCATTAAAGGGTATGTATTCAGAGATTGCTTCTTCCATGCTCAGGATCAGAGCATCCCCACACGTAGGGAGTCAAGGAAGGGAGCCAGGAGGCCTGCGTGGTTGAATAGGGATCTGTTGGGTATGCTCAAGCAGAAGAGGAGAGTTTACAGGTCATGGAAGCAGGGGCTGGCCACTTGGGAGGAATATAAGGCTGCTGTTAGAGGATGTAGGAAGGCAGCTAGGATAGCCAAGGCCTCCTTAGAATTACAGCTGGTGAGAGGGGTCAAGGACAGCAAAAAGAACTTTTTCAAATACATAGCAGATAAAACTAATACCAGAGGCAAGGTAGGCCCACTGATGAATGGGGTGGGTGCCTGGTGGCAGAAGATACAGAGAAGGCAGAATTACTGAATGCCTTCTTTGTCTCTGTCTACTCTGCCGGAGGCTGTCCTGGGGAGCCCTGTACCCCTGAGACCACGGATGAAGCCAGGTCAGTGGAGGAGTTTGCTTTAGTCGATGAGGACTGGGTTAGGGAGCAATTAAATAGTCTGGACATCCATAAATCCATGGGTCCAGATGGGATGCATCCGCGGGTGCTGAGGGAGCTGGCTGAAGTCATTGCTAGACCGCTCTCCATCATCTTTGCCAAGTCTTGGGAAATGGGGGAGGTGCCCGAGGATTGGAGGAAAGCAAATGTCACTCCAGTCTTCAAAAAGGGCAAGAAGGAGGACCCGGGTAATTATAGACCGGTCAGCCTCACCTCTGTCCCTGGGAAAGTAATGGAACAGCTTATCCTTGGTGCCACCTCAAGGCATATCAAGGATGAGAGGGTTATTAGGGGCAGTCAGCATGGCTTTACCAAGGGTAAGTCGTGCTTGACCAACCTCATAGCCTTTTATGAGAACGCAACAAGGTGGATGGATGATGGCAGAGCGGTGGATGTGGTCTACCTTGACTTCAGTAAAGCCTTTGACACAGTCTCCCACAGCATCCTCACAGCTAAGTTGAGGAGGTGTGATCTAGACAATAGAGTAGTGAGGTGGGTTGCAAACTGGCTTAAGGAGAGAAGCCAGAGAGTGGTAGTCAAAGGTGCGGAGTCTAGTTGGAGGCCAGTATCTAGTGGAGTGCCTCAGGGGTCAGTACCGGGGCCAATATTATTCAATATATTCATTAACGATTTAGACAAGGGAATAGAGTGTACTATCAGCGAGTTTGCTGATGACACGAAGCTGGGAGGAGTTGCTGACACACCAGAAGGCTGTGCTGCCATCCAGAGACCTGGACAGGCTGCAGAGTTGGGCAGGGAATAACCTGATGAAATTTAACAAGGGAAAGTGTAGAGTCCTGCATCTGGGCAGGAACAACACCAGGTTCCAGTATAGGTTGGGAAATTACATATTAGAGAGCAGTGTAGGGGAAAGGGACCTGGGGGTCCTGGTGGACAGCAGGATGACCATGAGCCAGCACTGTGCCCTTGTGGCCAGGAAGGCCAATGGCATCCTGGGGTGTATTAGAAGGGGGGTGGTTAGTAGGTCGAGAGAGGTCCTCCTTCCCCTCTACTCCACCCTGGTGAGACCCCATCTGGAATATTGTGTCCAGTTCTGGGCCCCTCAGTTCCAGAAGGACAGGGAACTGCTGGAGAGGGTCCAGCGTAGGGCAACAAAGATGATTAAGGGAGTGGAGCATCTCCCTTATGAAGAAAGGCTGAGGGAGCTGGGTCTCTTTAGTTTGGAGAAGAGGAGACTAAGGGGGAACCTTATCAATGTTTATAAATATATAAAGGGTGAGTGCCATGAGGACGGAGCCAGGCTCTTCTCGGTGGCAAACAATGATAGGACAAGGGGTAATGGGATCAAGCTGGAACACAAGAGGTTACACTTAAATTTGACAAGAAACTTCTTCTCAGTGAGGGTGACAGACACTGGAACAGGCTGCCCAGGGAGTTTGTGGAGCCTCCTTCTCTGGAGACATTCAAAACCCACCTGGACATGTTCCTGTGCGACCTCACCTAGGCGTTCCTGCTCCAGCAGGGGGATTGGACTAGATGATCTTCTGAGGTCCCTTCCAATCCCAAACATACTGTGATACTGTGAACTCATATTGAGCCCGAGTCTCTGTCCTTGCCGGTCTGCCCGTTGCACTCAAAGAGACTTACCGTGCAAAGTTCTTCATTCTCCACATCTGGTTGCAGCGGATGGTTAGCAAAAGTAAGATCTCCGGAGTACCATTTACTGCGGTAACCAGCATTCATTAAAAGACCGAGCCAAACCGGGTTGTAGGAGAGTGTGCTTTGGTAACAAAAGACAAGCACCAGATGAGCTGGCCACTGGCATCCTACTGAAAAGACTGGACTGATCAGATTATGGAACTTGAGACCGCTGTGGCACTGTTGACGGGTATTCTCTCTAAGAGAGGTATTGAATCGTCACAGGAAGTTAATCACATTGATTACATTAGCCCAGAAGTGGGGACACTTTAAAGAAATTCCACTTTTGTTTTCCCCAACGGAGTGGAGATTATTGGGGGACACTATGTGGGGTAAGACTGTCAGAGGGGAAGAAGAGAAAGAAATCAAAGCTCTGAGAGATTTGTGGAGAAACGTTAGAGACGTTAAAAGTTATGAAGGCAGAGCAAAGTGCTGCAATGGCGGCTGCGAAAGCGCTTGCACCCGAACAAACCTGTGCTGATCAAAGTTGTCGGCCGAAAGAGAAGAAGCGTCTGTGGTCTACTCTGTGGGGTCTGCCTGCCGTTCGAGGCGGTCGAGGGGTCCCGGCTCAGCCAATACTCTCGCAATCGGATCTGCGGCGAGAGTTAGACGCTCTGCCCTCCACAAGCCAAAGAGCGAAAGTTTCCCCTACCGAGTCTCTGGGGCAATCTGAGAAGAAAGCGGAAGTGCAACCAGGGGACTGTCAGGACGTGGGAGGCCCTGAGTGCCGCCCTCCTCCTACAGCTCCGCCTCCGCCTCACCCCGTGTCAGACACCGCCCGCTCTGAGACCGCTGCGCGGGGACCGGGGCCGCCCCCAACTTACCTCCGCAGGTGCCTGCGGAAGTACCTTGTGAGCCTGCTTCCACATCATTGGACTCACCCCAGGGAGTAGAGCAGTTACTGCAAGTTATTACCAGTAAGTCTGAACACCTTGACTTGCGATTATCAGATGTAGAGAAAAATAAGAGACAAGTCGAGTATCAAAAACCAGGTTGCCTTCCACAAACAATGCAACCAAAGGTACCCATAGATTCTACTGACCAACCACAGCCCCGACCAGGCAGATGGTCAGGGATCATTAAAGATGCCATCCTAGAGGGGGATTGGTCTCCAGCAAAATTAGTCCTACCGGTAATTCAAAATACGAACACCCAGACAGCGGTATGGGAACCACATGAATGCAAAAATTTACAGCAAGCCAAACAGACAATCACCAACTATGGGACACGTTCAGAAGCTACCAGACACATACTGCATTGGATTTTTACCGCTGCCTTATTGTGTCACATGGACTGCCAAAATTTAATGCGCTAGTTACTAACTCCAGCACAATTCCTCCTGTGGGAATTGACCTGGTATCAACGAGCGCAGCAAGAAACAGCCAAACACACCAGTCCAAATGAC
The DNA here is from genome assembly GCF_036013475.1 of Columba livia. Lineage (NCBI taxonomy): Eukaryota > Metazoa > Chordata > Aves > Columbiformes > Columbidae > Columba > Columba livia. Next base: position 17,874,996 of record NC_088607.1, read on the forward strand.
CCATTAACCAACGTGGTACCCGATGCCTATACAGGTTGCGAACAGTACGCTACAATAGAAGTTCAACTGCGATTTATTGCTGAAGTTCACCAGAAAGCTGCACAGCTTGCTCTAGATGCTTTCTTAACTTTACCAGGACCCTTAGCTCCCTCATTCAGTGGAATACGCCGAGGTACTACAGAAAATTTCACGCATTTTATTGACCAGCTACGTGAAGGAATAATGCAAAACCCGGATTTATCAGAAGAAATGAAAAACCAAATGTTTCGGTTGCTAGCCTTTGATAATGCAAATTCAAAGACCAAACAAATATTAGCAACTCTGCCACCAGGATCTTCAGTAGAACAAATGCTGACGCAAGTAGCCAGGACAGAAGAACAGCAAAATGCGGAAGTGATGGCTGCCGCTTTCGAATGGGTCATGCAGAGATCTCTTCAACAAGTTAGCCAGCAAGTCTCATCTACAATCCAACCAGTAGTGGCAGCAGTTCAGCAATCCCACCACTGGAATGTGGAAGGGACCGGTACCTGTTATTGTTAATGGTAGAGGGTATATGTGTCTCTCCACAGATCAAGGTCCATTGTGGGTTCCAAGCCGAGCAGGAAAGCTGGAGTTGAAGCACGTTCAACCGAATCGACTTCCTGCAACAGAACCTTTGGAGGACACAGAGTGAAGCGTAATCCTCGCATTAATTTAGCGGTGACATGTATGTGTAATATGGTTATATAAGTAGGTCTTGATGATAAAGTGTTAAGCGTGAGGAAAATTTGTATCCTTTTCATTCTCTCAAAAGGCAATCTAGTTCCTGGGTTTTTGTTAAGAACTGCTTTTGATTCTCGTCAAAATGTATGCGTAGTGGTAGGAAGGTCTTTAAACACCACTACCTTCTGAACGCCCAGCACACCGCTTGTTAAATCAAAGTTCTTGGAATTTGTTTAATCAATCCGTTGCGATATTCAAACAGCAATGGAACACCTCAAGTTTGCTAAGAGGAAAAATATTAGCGCATGGTTTGAAGACTATGATAATTGGGATGATCGCCTTCCCGTAGGGCCAGAGCCACAGGAAATCGAACCAATTGATTTTTGGTTTAGAAAGTTTAACGAATTGACTTGGCCTAGGGGGGTGGATTAAGGGTTTATTGCAAAGTGCATTGTTTATGTTGATCGTTTTGAGTGGTGGAGGAACAAGCTGAGACGACTCAATGTGAGTGATAAAGCATAGTTCCCTTTATTAGTTCAAACAGCGCATACTTATAGAGTCTACAATAATTATGCATACTTGTCACTCACTAATTGGCTCAAGCTCTAACGATTACATTTGCATGGTACTCCTACTTGCGGCTTACTAGCTGTGCATGTTTTCTTAAAGTTATCTATGAAACTCTGCCAAGGTCGCAGTGTCCTTGCCAATTCTGCTGATGCAGTCCGTAGTCTCCACTGCGGCCTAGTTTTGCTACTTATACTAAGGCTTTCAGAACAGGCTCTGCTCGTACAACTGCTCTGTAGACCCATGTCCTTTGTCCTTAAGCCATTCCCTAACAGATCGTTGTCGTAATTGATATGTTATGTATAAGTTGTTCTTTATCACGTATCAAAGAGTGGTTAGAACACAAAGTTAATCAAGCCTGGCTTGTCCAAAAAGAAAAAGGGGGAATTGTGGAGAGTTTTTGGAAGAAAGAGGACATGGGCTGTGTGCTGTGAACAAGCCACAGCTTGATGTGGCTGAGGTGTAGGCCAGGACCTGCACGGAGGGTTGTCTGGAGACACCAAAGACAGAACGGAAGTAAATAGAAGCTGGTCTATCCTCAAGCCAGGCTGCAGAAGGGGCGCTGTTGTCACTGTGTGTGAACAGCTCGTGGACAGTGCCCTGCAGGTAATCACCATGGGGGGGACGCATGACTGCAGAGAGCAACCAATCGCAGCCTGTGCTTGGTCGCATGACCATTAAGTAAAGAGTATATATGGGTTGTTAAAACGTGTATTGGGGGACATTGATATTCAATGTGTTGTTAAAACATTCATTAAAGGGCATTGATGTTAAACTCATATTGAGCCCGAGTCTCTGTCCTTGCTGGTCCGCCCGTCGCACTCAAAGAGACTTACCGTGCAAAGTTCTTCATTCTTCACAAAATGCCACCATTCTCTGGCTCCACCTCTGTATTTGAGGTCAGATTGCCAGAGTGGGACGCCACTGTATGAACAGGATGACTGCTCATATTCTCCTCCCGTATAGGGCTACGGAACACAAGCATAGCAATTGGCAGGTTTTAAACAGGCAGTGGAAGGTGGTTCTTCACACGCCATGCTCTTGAGCTGTGGAACAGCATTTTGAAAGATGTACGTGTCCAAAAGGTAACTGGACAAATTAATGGGAGAATAACATGTCGAGAGAACTCAAACAGAAAGATATCACCAAATGTTTAGGAATCACTGGAGGCTGGAGCAGTCTGAAAGCATTTTCCTCTGCGGTTGCAATGCTTTGATTCAGCTCCTTGGCAACTCATTTTTAAGCTGCTGTTGGGACAGGATTCTGGGCTGGCTTGACTACAGTCATGATCCAGCACATCCAGCCTCAGATGCCAATGTCCTTACATTAGCATGTCACATTTCACTCACTTTCATTGAACGGAATAACAGAGTAGCCAGTGGAAATCATCTTGCCTGTTCTGCTGTGAATAACATCATCTCATCTGCTAAACTCTTCCTACTTTCAGACTGGACTTTCCTTAGTGCCTTGTGGAAAATCCCAATATCAACTTCTGCCTCATTTCTGGCAGCAATTTGACAAAGGATCTGCCATGAGCAGCACTTATTAAGGTTCAGTGATTACTTCAACATTTAACAATTTATGTAACACCCATATTAGTAACATGAGACATTATTACTAGAGATAAGATACAAACCACATCATTAGTTTTCAGATCACAGAAATGACATTTGACCAGCTAGCTCAAAAGGCTTGGTTAAATATTAGTACATGAACTCACATGAACATAGCTGAGCTGAAAAGGATGAAGTCAATGAAGTTCATCAGTTGTTTGCAAGACTCAGCAAATCAACACTTTAGTCTCCAAAAGGGTGAGGAAATTAAGCTGCTAACAGCATTCCTGTGACCTGTACTGTGACTCCACCAACAGTAAATCACTCTGTTGCTGCTCTAACCCATCATCTTTGAATAAAGCCAAGATGATATAACTAGAGATAGAGTATATTTACAGAAAACAGTGCGTATAATGAGGAAATCATTACCCCAGCTGTCAATTTAATATTGAAGAGAAATTCAGCAATCATCAAGGAACAAAATATTTGGCTACACTTAGTGATATCAAGTAACTACAGTGATAAGAAAGACAGAAGAGAAATCACGTTTTAAAAGCTGAAGAAAAAAATACCTGATGCGAATGTCGACTGATGTAACGTACGGCTTCACTATGATTTCAGTCCTGCCAGAGGAAGTAGCACAAAAGTAGCAGAGTGTTTTGGGAAGTTCAAGGAGAAAAGCAAGGAAACAGAACAGCCCTATGAAGTGATCCCACCACAGTGGCACAACCAGCACTGGACTGTTTTAGCAAGAAGATGGTGGTGGAGGAAGATTCTTCACTATGGTGATGCTGCGTCCCTGTTCATTGTGTAGAAAGTCAGGCTACAGCAATTTCCTGTGTATCAGGCAAGAAATCCCTAGAGTGATACAATAGGATGTCCCGTATCCTTTGGCTTAAATTTGTTTAAAATAGTGAAAGAGGAGACCACCAGCTATGATTTGTTTTCCTCTCTTGAGAGGTATGAAATACATGACATTTCAAAGAAAAATTGAAAATTAAATATAAAACAATCTGTGGGCCCATACTCTTGCCAGAAGACTGGAAGCTGGCAAACATTGTCCCAGTCTACAAGAAGGTTAACAGGGATGACTGCAGCAACTACAGGCCTGTCAGCCTCACTTCTGTTCCTGGCAAAATCATAGAGAAGATTGTTCTGGGAGATATTGAAAAAACATCTGAATGCCGATGCAGTCCTTGGTCCCAGCCAGCACAGGTTCATGAGGGGAAAGTCTTGCCTGACCAACTTAATTCCATTCTACTACAAGGTTACCCACCTAGTCAACCAAGGGCAGCCTATCAGTGTGATCTTTTTAGATTTCAGTAAAGCCTTTGATACTGCCGGGCTCAAAGGGTTCTAGTAAATGGGGTTATGTTGGGCTGACGACCAGTCACTAGCGGAGTTCCGCAGGGATCCATCTTAGGGCCAGCACTCTTCAATGTCTTCATAAACGACTTAGACACAGGTCTTGAGGGATTGCTTAGTAAGTTTGCTGATGACCCAAAGTTGGGGGCAGCTGTTGACACTCTTGCGGGCAGAGAGGCCCTGCAGAGGGATCTGGACAAATAGGAGAACAGGGCAATCACCAACTGCGTGAAGTTCAGCAAGGGCAAATGCCGTATTTTGCTCCTGGGAAATGGCAACCCTGGCTGTACATACAGACTGAGGGATGAGATGCAGCCAGGCAGCTCCGTGGAGAAGGATCTGGGGGTTCTGGTCGACAGCAAGTTGAACATGAGCCATCAGTGTGTCCTAGCAGCCAAGAGGGCCAACCGTGTCCTGGGGCGCATCCAGCACAGCATTGCCAGCTGGGCGAGGGAGGTGACTGTCCCGTTCTGCTCTGCACTGGTGCGGCCTCACCTGGGTGCAGTTCTGGGCAACATAGGATAACAAAGTTATTAAGCTACTAGAGAGTGTCCAGAAGAGGGCTATGAAGTTGGTGAAGGGTTTGGAGAGGAAGCCGTATGAGGAGCGGCTCATGTCACTTGGTTTGCTCAGCTTAGAGGAGACCTCATTGCAGTCTACAGCTTCCGCATAAGGGGAGGAGGAAGGGTAGGCACCATATTCTTCTCTTCAGTGACCAATGAGAGAACCTGAGGGAATGGCAGGAAGATGTGCCAGGGGAGGTTTAGTTTGGACATGAGAAAAAGGTTCTTCACCCAGAGGGTGGTGGAGCACTGGAACAGGCTCCCCAGGGAGGTGTCACAGCTCCAATCCTGACGGTATTCAAGAAGAGACTGGACAATGCCTTCAAACACATGGTGTGATCTGCGGGGTTGTCATATGAGTTGGACTCAATGATCCTTGTGGGTCCTTCTTTCCAATTCAGGACAATCTATGATTCTTAGAGAGAATGGAAATTTTATAGGTCATTGGCCAGCTCAGTCTTCAAGCCATAATACATGTCACATAAATGAGTGAAATGAAACAGTCTGAAAGATACAAGACCTGGAAGGCATTTGGGAGAATAAGCTTTGTGGAGGCAGGTTTTTGACTAACAGGTGTTCTTCTGGGATATCAGAAAAAGCAACCAATCTGTGTGCTACTTCTTTATTTGGCAATATAAATTGTGATTTCGCAAGTATTCATTATAATTTACAGGAGAGGACCCATCTGCCCAGTCATTAATAAACTCCATCCCCACCAGAGGAGACAGTATGTGTTGGGGCACGAATACAGTAGATGATCATCCTCTATCAGAAAAAAACCCCTGCTGTTTAATGCTTACATTTATAAATTGGTCACAAACAAACTGAAAATAGAGAGGACAGAGGTACCTCAAGCAAAATTTGTGGAAACCCTGAAGGACAAGCCTCTGTTCCTGCTGTGCTGAGAGGATGCAGTGAGAGGGACAGCAGCAGCAGGGCTCTCCGAGCACCGGTCCACACTCCCTGACAGGTCGGGACGTCAGGAGCCAGCCAGGAACCTGAGGTAGGTGAGTCAGTGCAGAGGAGAGCCTGTGTGATTTTGCACAGGGAGCTGTCTCCTTCGGGATGCTATTGCCTACTCTGTCTCTGCCTAGAGCTGGCTGTGGTGACTGTAAAAGCAACACACAATTTTCTTTCCTAAACACCTTTCGTTCCAGAAAGTATCTAGCAAATGATCTGCGTGTTACAGTCTCAGCAGACTGGGAAATCACTATCATTCAAGCAGAGATTTTGTGAGTTTGGGAGCTGTCAGCTGTCTTCACTTGGCTAACGTGGAAGAAAATAGACCTCATAAGGTCGGGGCATATTTGCCAGAGCACTGACTATAGGGGAAATATCAATGTCCTTGTGATCCACAGTGGGCTTCAAGGTAAAGTTCTGCAGGATGGCTGTCAAAAATATGAATATCTCCATCCGGGCCAGACCTTCTCCTGCACAGACACGTTTTCCTGCAAGCAAAAAATAATAAAAAGTGAGGTGACCGTGGAGTATTTTGCTGGTAACTTATTTTTAACCACTGCTCCATCAAAGTTCACACATCTCGGAATGGAGAGGCAGCGCTGCCGCATTTTGGGGAGGGAAATGAATGAAACTAGGGGCTAAGTGTCCAGAACAATGAGAGTGCTTAGTGGGCAAAGCCAATTTGAAGGCTTCATTTTCTCACGTTCTGCTGTTTGGTGCTAATTTTGCAGAGGGACAGGTTGCCTGGCTGAGTCCCACTTCACACATCTCTTCCTGAAGAGCGCATTGGAGTAGCTTCTGTGATTGCTAAACAAGTCAATGGAGACTCTAGTACAGGGCTTCGAGCTGCCCAGAAATGACGAGTATAATAGATCACCAGACATCGCTGTACTGACTGTGGTGAGGAAGGCACTAAAATCTTCAGAGAGATTCTAGGAGAGGATAGTCCAAGGTCTGAAATAGAGAGAGGTCTTTCGCATTCAGAAAATGTCCTGGGTCAAATTTTTCCGGATTTGGAAATTCCTTGCTATCATGTAGGACAGAACTCAGCATTGGGAATATCATTGTGTCCTGAGTTAAGAAAGAGAAGAGAAGAAAATTAAAACGGAGACATGCTAAAGCAAAGCAGCACTGAGAAATTCCCAGAGCTGAATAGAAGGGTAGTCAGACTTGAACCAGCTTCAAATGAATATTTAATGAACACATGTATGTGAAAAAAATAGAAAGCTCTATCTTCACATAGAGGATGAAAAGGCTCAATAACTTCCAGAATCCCTTTCCAAACAAAATTATTCCAACTCTTTTTCTCATTTCATTGTTTTGAAAATCAAACACCATACAATGAATCGTGCGCATTATTGTTTGCAAGAGTTATGACGTTTCTCAGACACGGTGGAACACACCTTGGGGATAAAATAATCTCTGAACTTGATGTCTTTGATCACGCTACGTGGGACATTAAATGGAATCAAATCCGTGAATCTCTGGATTTCATGGGCCACAGCATCTGTGTAGGGCATCCGGCTCCGATCTGCCATGCAGGGGCTTCTGTCTCTGCCAATCACACAGTCAATCTCCTTTTGCATTCTCTCTGTTAGGAGAGAAGTAAGTGTTAAATGGACAAGTTCTCCATCTCTTTGACTAAATCTCTCCCCATATCTACAGCAAAACTTGCTTTTAGAGCAGCAGGAATATATGACTATACTTACTACTGATGTCTCTCCCCTGTGAGTGTAACCAAGACTAATAGACATTTCTACACTGCAATTTTTTTTTCCCTTGGGATGGGGAAAATTGCCACGTAGGGCAGTGACTGGAACTGTCCAAATGAATCCCAGGACCTCTTAAAACATTTAAATTCTTTATTTCCTTTTCTATTACCTACTATCTCTGGGTATTTCTGGAGAATCAGAAGTCCATATCTCAGTGTGATGCTGGTGGTCCCTGTTCCTGCAAGGAACAAGTCGAGTGTGGTTCTGCTCAAGGTCTCAGTGGTGAATTCTGAGTGACTGTTCCCTTTCTCCTGGAGGAAGATTTGGAAGAATGTTTAGAATGACACAGTTAAGCTGTTGTTTAAAAAGGAATCTTCTGTACCCACAATGTATGTTTTTAAACACATCTAATATATTTTCAAAAATATGACACTTGCTCTGCAGAACAGCAGCATTTATGGTTCTTTTACTACATAATATTATGAACCTTTTTTAATTTGGGAGGAGCATTGAATTACATCAACCAGATTCATCTTCAACATTCTGAACTTTAGCTAGTACTCTTAATTCTACCTTTAAATATTCTTAATAAGAAAATAGGATAGAATGAAGCTGATGTGCCAAGAAAAGGAAGTTCCCCTCTGTATTTGCAAAAGCCCTGTGCCCTGCCACAACTGAAAAGAAGCTGGGATTCAAGCAGTGGTTTTGTTAGAATCCAAGAAATCTCTTGCTCTTACATTACCTGATGCATTTTGTTAAGAAAAGCATCAATAAAATCACGAGGACAAGTGGGATCCAGGGTTTGCTGGTGTTCTGCTATGATTCCTAAAGTAAATTCGTAAAATTTTTCAGTATTTTTAATCAGTTTTTGATGAGGCCCAGGTAAATAGTCCATGACAGTTGGGAAGAAATTGTATATCTGTAAGAATAAAATGATGGAAAAGCACATTCTGATTAATGTGGATGCAATACAATGTTCCCCTAACTGTATCTATGAAAATGGGGCAAGTGAACACTTTTGGAAGAGTAGGTCTGTATTATTCAACTGGATTTTAATGCCTTTTCCTTTCTGGTTTCACTCTATTAAAGGATAGACTGCACTTCGGAAACTTTTGAAATGATAGTGTTATTTGAACATAAAATGACAATTCCATAAGACAAGAAAAAAACCTAACAGGAATAGGTTATTTAATTGCCTTTTTGGCTTTCAAAAATTTATTAAAATTTACTCCACTTGAAGATGGATAGGTATTTATCAAGACAATATTATAATCCTTAACATATTTATTATTTACATAAGAATGTACACACCTGTGCTTGTACAGTGGACTGGAGCTCATTGTTTTCATCCATCAAGTCAATTAAAGTTATAAATTTTTCATCCTCATAGTCAAACCGATCCCCAAAGATGACGGAGCAGATGATGTTGGCAACAGCGTGGACTAGGAAGTTGGCAGGGTTGAAGGGCTGTGCTGGAACAACAACAACAAAGGGTGTTTTGCTTTCAGTATTTCAGGCATCATCCCCTTCTCTGACACTGCAGGGAAGTTTTGCATCCTCTTGAGATCCAGAGTTTGAGAGTCCTTTGAAAGGATGGTGAAGGGCTTGTCTGATTTGTTGTTCAGTGCTTGAAGTGACCTAACTTCCCTGTTTGAATGGTTTAGTGTCTCTTTTGTCCTGTTCTCAGGTCATTGGTCTGAGTGGCTTGGTTCCTCTTCAACTGACACATGCCTGTCCCCCTTATAGACTGCCTGCCTATTAGAAATGGCCTAATGATTCCCACCAAACCCCAGTGAAACCATAAGGACTTTGCCTGAGCCCTGTCTTTAGGTTATCACAACTTGTTTGTGAACTCTAATACCGTAATGTCAGCTGTGTAACCCTATCCTAGGGATTCCAGTGATCAAAGTTTAGTTTTGATAGCACAGCTACATAAGATTCTAAGAAGAAGACTACAGAAAAAAGAGGACTACAGAGAAAAAAAAAATGAGATCGGACCCAAAAAGAAAGAGAGGAAAGGTTTAATTGCAGGCTATGATAGAGTTCATCTCAAGGTTTCAAGAGGAGAAACAACCACATGAATAGGGTTAAAATCCTAAAAGAAAAACAAGGAGTCAGAAAATGGCAACTTGTCAGCACTGATGCCTCCCTGGCCACTGAGGACTCAGTAGATGTCTCATCAGAGCTGGTATGTTCATGCTGATGCTGTAACAAGGTGAGGCAGAGATAAAGGTTTGCAGCAGAACTTAGGATAGTCAGTGTTATTGTGCTAGTGAAAAGATACGAGCAATGGAGGTGAGAGTGTTTTCCCTGCTTTGTAGCAGGAATGTTTATCTCTGAAACCAGACTAAATCTTCTAGCGGCTCATAGGAGACAGTGACCCTTAGCATCCTTTGACATCCATCTGCTTTTCCCCAGCCACGTGTCCATTTCTTGGGTCATAGTTTGGGTGAAAGAGCCCTACAACACTCATTATATCATTGCAGACATGCAGGGTTTCCCAGCAAGCACAAACTCCATGTCCTACCACGTGTGTTCCTGATCCGCTCCACCAGAAAATGAGCTTCCTCCTGGATTCGCTCCTCGATGCTCTTCCTCCCCATCCCAAAATCTCGCAGGGTGGTGAGTGTAAATCGTCGGAGCTGCTTCCAGGTCTCCCCATTGCTGGTCACTATACCTGACACAGGAAGGAAAAATACATCTCTACAGAGAAACCTTTTTTTTTTCCCCTGAATGGGATGCTACACAGTAAGTGCTCAAGATGCAAAACCACCTCTTTGTGAAGTTACACTGCAATTGCTATATGCCCAGGAATGCAAGTTCTCTGCAACTCTGCTGGTGTTAAGTCTCATCCATATGTCACAGCACTTTGAGTAAAGCCGAGTTTCTTCTCAGAACAAGAAAAACTACAATAAGATGTAAATGAGAAGTTAACACTAGTACTGAATTGATCTCGGCCACAAGCCCATGGTCTTTGCACTGACATAAAGGATAAATGTTCTGCTATGCACCCTCAAACAGCATATAATTATTGACAGTATCATTGATGCTATACCATAGTACCATGGAATAGGATATATGCCATCCTGGAACTGCCCTGGTGAATAACCTCAGGGCCTAATTTTGAATGTGACCCTTTCTGGGACAGCCTGTATTATCTGGGAGAAAAACACGTAAGTTCTTAGAGGCACATCTAATGAACAAAGTGTTAGCCGTAATTTGGAGCATGCTGAAAACAGAAGATTGCTCAGTGACACCAACCTGGGACCACAAACTGTTCTCCAGTAAGTAATAAGTTGGGCATTTAGTTTTTTACTGCTAATTTGAATGCATTAATGTAGTGTATGAAATCCACCTCCTCCACTGCTTTGTATGCTTTGTACACTCACACTACCAGGGCCATACCTGTTTCTTTTAAGAGTTTTTTAAATAGTGGTAGATTGCCTCTTCCACTAAAGTCATCTCCCTGATCAATCAGAGCTTCTTTCACCGCGTCATAGCCATACAGCACCACAACCTTTTGTGGGCCAAAATATACAGTGAAGACAGAACCATACTCCTTGCTGAGCTGTAGGAAAGAGGAACACAGAGAACAACATGTCTGAATGTTAATCACATGAAAAGAAGTTTGAAGGGAAGGGGTTGGAGGGGTGACGCCACTGGCCCAACATCGCTGACGTGTGACACCAATTAGCAGCAGCGCAGAGATCTTTCAGCTGTGAATTACAGCCAGGGGTAGAGTAAATTGTGCAAGAATTAGGGGACATGAATGGAAAGGTGAGGTGTTAAGACCAAATCCCAGAAAAGGACATAGTTCTTCAGGGGGCTGAGAATGCCTTTTGTGGATAACAGATAACAGAGGCTCAAGAACAAGTGCCTAAAGGGATTTTGATCACAAAGACACCACAGCTGTCCCTAAAATCTCCTGGGCCACAGACCTCTTGCAATGGGGCCAGTATATGAGCAGAGAGTCCCTGCATCCTTGGACTACTCATGTCGCCTCATTTCCCAGGCATCTGCTTTTGGCTACAACTGCAGAAAGGGTCTTGGTGTGACCTGGAACACTTCTTCTCCTGCTCACTCTGGAAGAGCAAACTAGCTATAGTCCCAGGTGTTTCATTGTGGGAAACTGAATCACCCAGACGACTGAAACAAAGCAGAGGGTGCTCATGATTCTCAATGTTCACAAGCACCAGGGCAAAAAGGAGCTTGTATGGGTACGTGTGCGGCTGATGACACACACAGTGATGTCAGCCACCACCACAAGTTTGCTCTACAGAACCCAGTGACACTTGCCATACCCACCCATCTGCCCCAATCCCCTCACAATCCCCATAGGAACAGACACACCAGCTGAACTCCCTCCACCTGTCCCCTCCCAGGCCTTGCAGCACACAGGTTTTGTTTGACAGATGGGTGACATCAGCCAGGGGAGGGGAGGGAATGGACAGCACAATTCACCTCCAACCTGTTCTGCTTCAAACCCTTCACTCACTTCTTCTAGTGCCAGGAGATCCTCCCTATCTGCTGGGGATCAGAGGCAGCACAATGGAGCAGGGTCCTACCCAAAAAAGGTCCAGGCCATCTTACCAGCATGGTGAGGAGTTGGGTAGAGGATTAGGATAGTGAATATTGCAATAGCATCAGTGCCTTGATTGCAAATCCATGGCAAATTGCAGTACTGCCTTGAGGTCAGCAGAGGACTCATTTTGAGCATGATTACTGCAAATATCTAGACTTGGACTTGCAATATATATTCTTAGATGTAGACGTAGATTTATAGATTATTGCAATATATAGACTTGAAAAGCATGTGTTTCTGGGAAATCTTTTGTTTCTATTTCAGTCTGGCATTTGGCCAATGGAATTTAAGCTTGTGAATTAAGCTGATACTCTCTTGTAAATCTTTGATTCACATGCAGTGGAGACAACACAGAAAGAAGTAGACAGTCCCTTACCTTCTTCAAGCTTTCAGGCAAGTTTGACAGGTTCAGCTGGAGGATGTTTCCAACAATGGGGAGCGTGGTAGGACCAGGAGGCTGCTTCTGTTTTTGTGATGTGCTTCTCCATGTGGTAAAGAGAAGAAGGCATGAGATGCAGACCAGCAAGAAAATAGTGGTCGTTCCCAGAAGCTCCATGGTGGCTCGAGGGTGAGAAGTCAAGTGTCAGAAGAGCCTGATGTTGGATCTGTAGATCCCGGCTTATATATATGCTGTCATATCAAAGCACATGACTGAAATCAGCCAATAATCCCTCCTTATTCCTGCTGAGAAACGAGATTACTTATTAATCTTTTCAAGATAAGAATGAATGAACTAGGGATGAATGCCTTGTTTGCACACTGATTATTTTTCCTCTCCAGCTCGTGTTTTGTTGGGTAATCATTCCAGTAGGACTAAAGAAGTGATGTTCTAATGCTGTTAAACTCAAAATGCAGAAATATTTAAGGTGTAGCTGCTATGTATGTGCTTAAACTCTTGCTGTTTGCCCTCACGCAGATATTGATGTCTGCCAGCCCTTCTAGTACCCAGGCACATATCCTTATATATCAAAAATGCATTCTTTCCTCTCTCTATATATCTCTTGTCTCTCAGCTAATGGTAATGGGCTGTGAAAGACATTTTCTTTCGTGCACGAACCCATTGGTTAGGAACTTGAGGCCACATTTTCTTGTGGTCCTAATGACGTCCTTTATCAACAACAAATTCTGGTCCAACGGCACTGCTCTGAATACTGTGGACCAAGGGTATTTAAAACCAGAAGTGGTCAGATGGGTGAAGTTGAGAGGGGCCTTCTGGGCCATGTCGGGAGGGATGGCCATGTTGTTGAGAACCATCATTTTTATTGTCATCAAGGAAAAACTCAAGCTGTTTGCATTTTCCTTTACTTTTGCAGATGAGGTGTGTTGCCTTCCTCTATCAGCAGCCCTGAGGGTGAACAACGGCTGTGAAACCCAATGCACTGGAAAAGCAGGTCTTTGCTTGCAGCGTGACTCCTACATCCAGACATGGCTTTTTTGTTCTTGATCTCATTACTTGCATAAGCCACGAAGAGTTTTGAGATGGTGTTGGGATAAAGCCAGAACTGCTGGGTGGGATCCGTGAGTTTCCCTGGCAAGAGATTTAACTGTCAAAGGTCTTGGATCACCTCTGATGACAGAAAGACAAGAATTATCTGGGTATGAAAGAGTTAATTGAGTAGAAAAGACAGATCCTGATACAGTTCACATTCAGAAGAAGTACATGAAAGAGTCTGTTTTCTTCCTAGTGTGGTATGACAGCAGATGCTGCTTCCTCAGGTCTTTTTATGAAATGTCACCATTCTCTGGCCCCAACTGTGAGTTTGAGGTCAAATTGTCAGGGTGGGATGCCACTGTATGAACTGAATGACTGCTCATATTCTCCTCCCGTATAGGGCTACGAAACACAAGCATAGCAATTGGCAGGTTTGAAACAGGCAGTGGAAGGTGGTTCTTCACACGCCATGCTCTTGAGCTGTGGAACAGCATTTTGAAAGAAGTACGTGTCCAAAAGGTAACTGGACAAATTAATGGGAGAATAATGTGTTGAGAGTACTCAAACAGAAAGATAGCACCAAATGTTTAGGATCCAGCACATCCAGCCTCAGACGCCAATGTCCTTACATTAGAATGTGACATTTCACTCAAACACTTACATTGAACGGAATAACAGAGTAGCCGGTGGAAATCATCTTGCCTGTTGTGCTGTGAATAACATCATCTCATCTGCTAAACTCTTCCTACTTTCAGACTGGACTTTCCTTAGTGCCTTGTAGAAAATTCCAATATCAACCGCTGCCTCATTTATGGCAGCAATTTAATAAAGCATCTGCCATGAGCAGCATGTATTAAGGTTCAGTGATTACTTCAACATTCAACAATTTGTGTATCAACAATACTAGTAACATGATACACTATTACTAGAGATAAGATACAAACCACATCATTAGTTTTCAGACCACAGAAATGACATTTGACCAGCTAGCTCAAAAGGCTTGGTTAAATATTAGTACATGAACTCACATGAACATAACTGAGCTGAAAAGGATGAAGTCAATGAAGTTCATCAGTTGTTTGCAAGACTCAGCAAATCAACACTTTAGTCTCCAAAAGGGTGAGGAAATTAAGCTGCTAACAGCATTCCTGTGACCTGTACTGTGACTCCACCAACAGTAAATCACTCTATTGCTGCTCTAACCCACCATCTTTGGATAAAGCCAAGATGATTAGCTCTAGACTATGATCAGCATTAGGAAAGAAGAGACCCTTCTTTATTCCAGGCAGAAAAAATGTCAGGAAAAGGGAAAAGTCTGTCCCAGTGTCCCATGGTAAAAGAGAGGCACAGAAGTGAAGTCTGTCCAATTGCCAAGAAGGTGGCTGAGCTTAGCGGGGCTCCTGAGCCGCGGGTCCCAGCTGGCTGCACAGGCAGTGGAGCTCCTCTGGAACCAGCTGCAGAACCACCATGGTGTACAGCAGGTCATGCCAAAGGTCCATGCCCTGCGAGGTGGAGAAGTGAAGGGGCAACTTCATGAGATGTGTCCAACAGAGATGTCATCACCACAGGGCAGACCTATTGAAACTTGGGCTAGGGCCTTAGCCAAAGGCAAAACTGTCATCATTACAAAAGATAAAGAAAAAGATAAAGAAAATATAACTAGAGATAGAGTATATTTACTGAAAACAGTGCATATAGTGAGGAAATCATTACCCCAGCTGTCAATTTAATATTGAAGAGAAATTCAGCAATCATCAAGGAACAAAATATTCGGCTACACTTAGTGCTTTCAAGTAACTACAGTGATAAGAAAGACAGATGAGAAATCATGTTTTAAAAGCTGAAAAAAACAACACCTGATGCTAATGTTGACTGATGTAATGTACAGCTTCACTATGATTTCAGTCCTGCCAGAGGAAGTAGCACAAAAGTAGCAGAGTGTTTTGGGAAGTTCAAGGAGAAAAGCAAGGAAACAGAGCAGCCCTATGAAGTGATCCCACCACAGTGGCACAACCAGCACTGGACTGTTTTAGCAAGAAGATGGTGGTGGAGGAAGATTCTTCACTATGGTGATGCCGCGTCCCTGTTCATTGTGTAGAAAGTCAGGCTACAGCAATTTCCTGTGTATCAGGCAAGAAATCCCTAGAGTGATACAATAGGATGTCCCATATCCTTTGGCTTAAATTTGTTTAGAATAGTGAAAGAGGAGACCTCCAGATATGATTTGTTTTCCTCTCTTGAGAGGTATGAAATACATGACATTTCAAAGAAAAATTGAAAATTAAATATAAAACAATCTGTGGGCCCATACTCTTGCCTTCTTCCTGTGTGACTGTCACTCACATTGAAGGAAATCCCCCAGCAGTGTCCAGGCCAAAGATACAGAGTGACACACAAGTGGTACAGTACAACACATTCTGTTAGTGTTCAATAGCTCAGATGATCCAGCCTCTGGAATAAAAACAAAGTGTAAATAAGAACTAACCTGACACACTGGAAAGCCCATCTGATATTTCACAAGGTCTTGGCGAACAAGTATGTCGGAGTTACCAGTACAAATCGGTTGGCTAAATTTTAAGTAATGAACTCATTTAATCCCTTCTATGTACCATGACCCTTTTCATTGAACCTTTCAATGCACATTGACTCTTCAGACCACAGGCAATCAAGGAAGGACTATGCTTTATTATTTGATCCAAGTGAACTTGAGGAGAACTATAGACCAAGTAATGTTGAAGTCCTGCCTAAAAGTACTTC
This sequence comes from Columba livia, assembly GCF_036013475.1. Classification (NCBI taxonomy): domain Eukaryota; kingdom Metazoa; phylum Chordata; class Aves; order Columbiformes; family Columbidae; genus Columba; species Columba livia. The sequence goes on from NC_088607.1 coordinate 17,891,189, forward strand.
AGCCTAAATAAAGAAAACTAAAAGAAAAAAAAGAAGAAGAGGGAACATCACCACACTGTCTTTTAATAGCAAAGTGTTTTTCCTAAGTCAGAATCGAGTTTCTCCATGCCCCAGCCTCAGTACTAGATTTACCCCTACGACACTGTGGTTTGTGCCACTATCAGAGGCAGAGTAACTGGTTCAGCTTTCCATGAGTCCATCTGAATACATTTTGTCGACTGCTGCCTTTGGGAAAATGAGGCATTAAGACAGGAAATCATCAGCTCAACCAGCGAGTGCAGATCCTGAATTTTGAATGGGTCACAGGCTACATACTTGCAGGCCATATTGAGAGTGGGCTATAGGTAAAATGTGACCCCAGAAAAGGAGCTCCAAGCAGCACAGGTCTGTCATCGTCATTCCTCGAAGGAGACATATCAGTGGCCAGAGGTCTCGGGTTGCTGCCAGCAGGAAAGCTCAGCACAAAAACCCGGTCAGTAAGGAAGAACTGCCTGGGGGTAGTGAGTAGACAGCATGAAAAGACAATATGTGTCAGAATAAAGGCAGGATGAGGGTGCAGCCTGTGAGCAGCAGGTCTCTAGGGAGAAGGGCAGCAGCTCCACATCTGGGAGCCTGCAGGAGACTGTGGGCTGCAGAGGAGGAAGAAGTGGGGAGAGATACTGGTAGGACATCATCTAGAGCTGACCAGCCACTGAAATGCTTTCCAGGGCAGGTTGTTCTAGGATTGAAACAAGAGCACGAATCCTCCAGCTGAGTGATCTCTTCAATTCCCAGCAGTTTCTGGGAAGATGGTGCCAGAGGCACAGAGCAGATGCTGGCACGTGGAGGGATTGTTCTCCACTGCAGGGCTGCAGCTGGCCCTGAAGCCAAGATGAAGGGGTGACAGTGTTGTAGCCCAAGGAATTACATGCTCACTGCCAATGTAGTTGCAAGTCCACTGTTTTCATATGTAAAGCGTGTGCTCAGACTCAAAACGGGAGACAAACTCCACAGACATAAGCCAGGTATGGCAGTGGATGTGTGGCAGCCCTGCTCTGTGTTATGGTGAGTCCCAGACAACATTATTTTCTTAACACACACTGCTCAGATTCAAGTTAGGATGCCACACCCCATAGTTCGATAATAAGAAGGTTTCACTGTCCCTGGGATCATAAGAGCAGACTTGCTGTGTAAATTCAGGAAGTGACCAAGAAGAATGGAGTGGCTGGCCTCTCTGTTTTCTGTTTTCACCCTCTAGCACATCCAACTGCCTTGTGCCCAGCAGGGAACCTTTTCATCTTGCGACCGTTGGGAGGCACATGATCATGAACATGTTTCAGGGCTGCTAGTCTTTCCTCATAGAAAGAAGGAGGCAGTTGCCTTACGCTTCTTTAGCGTAGCTTAATGTATCAAGCTCATCCTGCAGCAGCAAGACCTTTCCTTCCATAATGTGTGCCTGGAGCATGCTGTGTTGCCAAAGGCAGGTATGAACATGACAGCAGCCCAGTAGAAGTTTTCCTAAGACAGGAGTTAGATGTCAGGATTGTCAGAGTGTTTGGGCAGAAACTCAAGGATAGGCTAGTACTAGGTAAGCAAGAACGCATTCTCAGGGGCACGAGGGCCAGAGTTCGACCTCTGCTCAGCCGAACACTGGGCATTTGTCAATAAGCAGATTTTGACTGTACGCAATGTCACTTCAGAGTACATGTATTAGCTGTCAGCCCTAATCAGGTCTCCAAAGATATGTCTGATAGCACAGGTTGCTATCAGAGTCATGCCTGAAATTGGAACTGTGCTCTCTAAGACAGCATCCATGCAGTTAGCAGCTCCTCGCCCCTCAAGGTTTTGGGGGCCAAGGGCACTGAGTGACACTGAATAGGAAAAGAAGACCACATGAAAGTTAAACCATTGTACCTTGTTCCTTCTGTACTTACCTCATCTGGAGAATGCTCAGTCTGCTTGGAGTTTCCTGGCCTGCCCCATCCCTCCTCTTCACAGACAGAGGCCCCGTGTCTGGTTTCTGTTTTTACAGGAAGGTAAAGAGTTGGCTCAAGAACAGGTTAAAACAGACTCCAGTGACACCTGTATTTTCTTTTGGTTTTGTACAACTGCTGGCTTAGCCATGTCTTGTTCCAATCAACAGGTCCATTTGATAGTTGCTGTGATGAAGAGATCCACTCACCACATGCAACCCTGCATGCTGTTGGAAGGTCAAGGAATCGGTGTGGTCGAGGCACAGAGAATTTCCGAGAAAAATAATGTGGTATTTCCCGCTCATGACGTTTCCTTGACAGGATTGCACCAGGGATACCAGAGGGCGATGTGTCAGCAGAAGAAACTTCTACAAGATCAAGCAGTAAAAGCCAAGCAAGGACCAAATTGTGTTCCTGTTGAAAAAGTTGCTTTTTTATGTGTAGAAAATAGCATGGTATTTTTAAAGTACAAAGATGAAACCTCCAGGAGCTCTGAAGATGGAAATCCATCTAACTGTGCATTGGCAGTAAGTACCTAGTATTTTCAGGTAAGAGAGCTAAGAAATAGCAAATCCCTTCCCAAACCTTGAGTATCCCACCTCCAGGAAGCAGCACTGGGCAGAGCAGCTTGTCCCATAAGTGACTCTTGACTGGGAGGGAATTTTAGTGACTGACTCCCTGGCTGGCTGGAAGACGGTGTGACAGTGGCATTGCAAATAGGCTGAGCGCTGACAGCTGTGTTCCCAGTTCTGTCTCTCAGTAACTATTCCTCTCTCTGCCTGCAGGCCCTTGTGTGTCTGGCAGAATCCAAATCATGGCAAGGATGGCAGGTCCTTGGAGGGCAGCACCACAGAAGAGACATCACAGGGTGTCTGTGAACAGCGCTGTACTGGGGAAACGTATAGTCCAAGAGCAGAGGCAGCGCTTGGTTGCTGCTCAAACATTTCACCTGGAGAGTCCATGAGAAGTTCCAGAGGAAGTAGAGAGGTACAGGGAGAGATGAAATCTCTGTCTTTTGCAGTATTTCCTGGTGGAAAAGAGAAGACAGTAGCAGGTGCTTGAAGATAAGAACACAGGAGAGAACAGAGGAAAGGGAGGTCTGACAGAGGAGAGTCAAGGTGTGAAGTGTCTCATCCAAGTGGTCTGTACAACTGCTTTGGAGCCAACGCAGTTCTGAGGACTTGGACTGCACCTGCAAACCAGGGGATACAAATCAGCCTGGCAACTCCAGCTCTTCAAGCAGGAACCGAGGAGTTCAGCTCCAGAGGAGGATTTTTTTCCCTGGTGCCTCAAGATATTTCTGCCCAGCTGCTCTAACAAGTGATTCTGAAGTCATCCAAGTTTCAGTGCAGTACTATGCGGATAGGTCCACAGCCTTCAGAATGGGCTCCTCATTCTTTACATAGATACATAGATTGTTGTGTTTGCAGTACTGCAGCAGAGGACAAGCATGTAGCCAACAGTAATATGCAGAAGACAAGTGTGCTATGAAAGTATGACAAGATTGGTTAATACAAGGTTTGTTAATGATTAATGTTTGTCTTTCTGATGTTACAGTGCTATAAGGCTGACGTTGAAGAAGCTGTTCATGCAAGTTTGTTGGCAGCAAGTGGTATTTTTCTAATTAGTATGTTTAACCCAGAGGAAAGGAGAGCAGCCATTGGTTACATTTGCACCGTTATTTTTGCTGTAGGCTTCATAAAGTGAGTCTTCCAAGATGCAGCTTCAGCCCCTCTTGATCCCACAGCCCTGTTCCATGTTGCCATGGAAGCCCTGGGAGCCACAGTAATTTTCTTGCTGGTGTGCATTGTCTGCCTCCTTGTGCGCTCAGTGTGGGGGGAGATATCTGAATCGGGGCAGCTGCCTCTTGGCCCGTTTCCTTTGCCCCTCATAGGACACATGTTGCAGCTGAAGAGCAACTTGCCCAGGCAAGCGGATGTAACTTAAAAGCAATGTCATTTTTTTGTAAAATTGTTTCTGTTCAGGAAGAAATATGGTCCTATATTCAGAGTCGGTTTGGGCTCAGTACACGCAGTGATGTCGTACGGACCCTTGGAAAACCGAGGCTGTGAGAACAATAAACTCCCAATCGATCTGGAACTTGTATGGGATCTGCTACTTCAGCTAGATCCCTACAAGTTGATGGGACCTAATGGGATTCATCCAAGGGTGCTTAAAGAGCTGCCTAATGTCATAGCGAGACCTGTCTCTGTGATTTTTCTACGCTGTTGGGAATCTGGAAAGGTCCCAGAAGACTGGAAGCTGGCAAACATTGTCCCAGTCTACAAGAAGGTTAACAGGGATGACCCCAGCAACTACAGGCAAGATGTTCATCACACAGCTGTGTAAACACGCAATGCAGTGGGTGAGCAATCGTCTGACGGGCGGGCTTAAAGGGTTCTAGTAAATGGGGTTATGTCGGGCTGACGACCAGTCACTAGCGGAGTTCCGCAGGGATCCATCTTGGGGCCAGCACTCTTCAATGTCTTCATAAATGACTTAGACACAGGACTTGAGGGATTGCTTAGTAAGTTTGCTGATGACCCAAAATTGGGGGCAGCTGTTGACACTCTAGAGGGCAGAGAGGCCCTGCAGAGGGATCTGGAGAAACAGGAGAACTGGGCAATCACCAGCCGCATGAAGTTTAGCAAGGGCAAGTGCCGTATTTTGCTCCTGGGAAATGGCAACCCTGGCTGTACATACAGACTGAGGGATGAGATGCTGGAAATCAGCTCCATGGAGAAGGATCTGGGGGTTCTGGTTGACAGCAAGTTGAACATGAGCCATCAGTGTGTCCTAGCAGCCAAGAGGGCCAACCGTGTCCTGGGGCGCATCCAGCACAGCATTGCCAGCTGGGCGAGGGAGGTGACTGTCCCGTTCTGCTCTGCACTGGTGCGGCCTCACCTGGAGCACTGGGTGCAGTTCTGGGCAACATAGGATAACAAAGTTATTAAGCTACTAGAGAGTGTCCAGAAGAGGGCTATGAAGTTGGTGAAGGGTTTGGAGAGGAAGCCGTATGAGGAGCGGCTCATGTCACTTGGTTTGCTCAGCTTAGAGGAGACCTCATTGCAGTCTACAGCTTCCGCATAAGGGGAGGAGGAAGGGTAGGCACCATATTCTTCTCTTTAGTGACCAATGAGAGAACGTGAGGGAATGGCAGGAAGATGTGCCAGGGGAGGTTTAGTTTGGACATGAGAAAAAGGTTCTTCACCCAGAGGGTGGTGGAGCACTGGAACAGGCTCCCCAGGGAGGTGTCACAGCTCCAATCCTGACGGTATTCAAGAAGAGACTGGACAATGCCTTCAAACACATGGTGTGATCTGTGGGGTTGTCATATGAGTTGGACTCAATGATCCTTGTGGGTCCTTCTTTCCAATTCAGGACAATCTATGATTCTTAGAGAGAATGGAAATTTTATAGGTCATTGGCCAGCTCAGTCTTCAAGCCATAATACATGTCACATAAATGAGTGAAATGAAACAGTCTGAAAGATACAAGACCTGGAAGGCATTTGGGAGAATAAGCTTTGTGGAGGCAGGTTTTTGAATAACAGGTGTTCTTCTGGGATATCAGAAAAAGCAACCAATCTGTGTGCTACTTCTTTATTTTGCAATATAAATTGTGATTTCGCAAGTATTCATTATAATTTACAGGAGAGGACCCATCTGCCCAGTCATTAATAAACTCCATCCCCACCAGAGGAGACAGTATGTGTTGGGGCACGAATACAGTAGATGATCATCCTCTATCAGAAAAAAACCCCCGCTGTTAATGCTTACATTTATAAATTGGTCACAAACAAGCTGAAAATAGAGAGGACAGAGGTACCTCAAGCAAAATTTGTGGAAACCCTGAAGGACAAGCCTCTGTTCCTGCTGTGCTGAGAGGATGCAGTGAGAGGGACAGCAGCAGCAGGGCTCTCCGAGCACCGGTCCACACTCCCTGACAGGTCGGGATGTCAGGAGCCAGCCAGGAACCTGAGGTAGGTGAGTCAGTGCAGAGGAGAGCCTGTATGATTTTGCACAGGGAGCTGTCTCCTTCGGGATGCTATTGCCTACTCTGTCTCTGCCTAGAGCTGGCTGTGGTGACTGTAAAAGCAACACACAATTTTCTTTCCTAAACACCTTTCCTTCCAGAAAGTATCTAGCAAATGATCTGCGTGTTACAGTCTCAGCAGACTGGGAAATCACTATCATTCAAGCAGAGATTTTGTGAGTTTGGGAGCTGTCAACTGTCTTCACTTGGCTAACGTGGAAGAAAAGAGACCTCATAAGGTCGGGGAATATTTGCCAGAGCACCGGCTATAGGGGAAATATCAATGTCCTTGTGATCCACAGTGGGCTTCAAGGTAAAGTTCTGCAGGATGGCCGTTAAAAATATGAATATCTCCATCCGGGCCAGACCTTCTCCTGCACAGACGCGTTTTCCTGCAAGCAAAAAATAATAAAAAGTGAGGTGACCGTGGAGTATTTTGCTGGTAACTTATTTTTAACCACTGCTCCATCAAAGTTCACACATCTCGGAATGGAGAGGCAGCGCTGCCGCATTTTGGGGAGGCAAATGAGTGAAACTAGGGCTAAGTGTCCAGAACAATGAGAGTGCTTAGTGGGCAAAGGCAGTTTGAAGGTGTCAGGGCTTCAAGCTGCCCAGAAATGATGAGTATAACAGATCACCAGACATCGCTGTATTGACTGTGGTGAGGGAGGCACTAAAATCTTCAGAGAGATTCTAGGAGAGGATAGTCCAAGGTCTGAAATAGAGAGAGGTCTTACCTGCAGAAAATGGCATGAAGTAGTCACTCTTTCTAAAGGTCCCATTTGCATTCAGAAAATGTCCTGGGTCAAATTTTTCCGGATTTGGAAATTCCTTGCTGTTATGTAAGACAGAACTTAGCACTGGGAATATCATTGTATCCTGAGTTAAGAAAGAGAATAAAACGGAGACATGCTAAAGCAAAGCAGCATTTGGAAATTCCCAGAGCTGAATAGAAGGGTAGTCAGAGTTGAATCAGCTTCAAATGAATACTTAATGAATACATGTAGGTGAAAAAATAGAAAGCTCTATCTTCTCCTCACATAGAGGATGAAAAGGCTCAATAAATCTTTTTTTTCCTTTTCTTTTTTTTTTTTTTCCTAAGTACAATGGGAGGGCCTTAATAAATTCCAGAATACCTTTCCAAACAAAACTCTTTATCTCCTTTCATTGTTTTTGAAAATTGAACACCATACAATGAATAGAACATGTTATTGTTTGCAGGAGATTATGACATTTCTCGGACACAGTGGTACAGACCTTGGGGATAAAATAGTCTCTGAACTTGATGTCTTTGGTCACACTTCGTGGGACATTAAATGGTAGGAAATCAATAAATCTCTGGATTTCGTGGGCCACAGCATCTGTGTAGGGCATCCGGCTCCGATCTGCCATGCAGGGGCTTCGGTCTCGGCCAATCACACAGTCAATCTCCTTTTGCATTCTCTCTGTTAGGAGAGAACTAAGTGTTAAATGGACAAGTTGTCCATCTCTTTGACTAAATCTCTCCCCATATCTACAGCAAAACTTGCTTTTAGAGCAGCAGGAATATATGACTATACTTACTACTGATATCTCTTTCCTGTGAGTATAACCAAGACTAATAGATATTTTCACACTGCAAATATATTTTTCCTTGGGATAGGGAACATTGCCAAATATGGTGGTGACAGGAATTGTCCAAATGAATCCCAGGACCTCTTAAAAAGTTTAAATTCTTCATTTCCTTTTATGTTACCTGCCATCTCTGGGTATTTCTGGAGAATCAGAAGTCCATATCTCAGTGTGATGCTGGTGGTCCCTGTTCCTGCAAGGAACAAGTCGAGTGTGGTTCTGCTCAAGGTCTCAGTGGTGAATTCTGAGTGACTGTTCCCTTTCTCCTGGAGGAAGATTTGGAAGAATGTTTAGAATGACACAGCTAAGCAGTTTGTTTAAACTGGAAATCTCTGTTCCCATAATGTATGTTTTTAAACCCATTGAGTGTCCTTCCAAAGACATGACACTCTCCAGCATGTATGGTACTTCTACTAAACAATATTACGAACTATTTTGTGTGTGGGAGGTGCATTGAATTAGATCAACCAGATCTTCAGCTTTCCTAACTTCAGCTAATGCTGTTAATTCTGCCTTGAAAATATCTTGGTAAGGAAACAGAGAGGCTAGAATGAAGCTGATGTGCCAAGAAAAGGAAGTTCCCCTCTGTATATGCAAAAGCCCTGTGCCCTGCCACAACTGAAAAGAAGCTGGGATTCAAGCAGTGGTTTTGTTAGAATCCAAGAAATCTCTTGCTCTTACATTACCTGATGCATTTTGTTAAGAAAAGCATCAATAAAATCACGAGGACAAGTGGGATCCAGGGTTTGCTGGTGTTCTGCTATGATTCTTAGAACAAATTGATCAAGTTTTGCAATATTTTCAATCAATTTTTGATGAGGCCCAGGTAAATAGTCCATGACAGTTGGGAAGAAATTGTATAGCTGTAAGAATAAAATGATGGAAAAGCACATTCTGATTAATGTGGATACAATACAATATTCCCCTAACTGTAACTATGAAAATGGGGCAAGTGAACACTTTTGGAAGAGTAGGTCTGTATTATTCAACTGGATTTTAATGCCTTTTACTTTCTGGTTTCACTCTGTTCAAGTATAGGCTTCACTGGAGCAACTTTTGCAATGATATCGATCTTTGGACATAAAATAGCAATTCCATAAGTTGAGAAGAAACAACTGGAACAGGGTATTTAACCGCCTTTTTTGTTTTCAAAAAATTTCTCCCAGTTTAGGTAAATCCATTCCAATATAACATAAATAACATGGATAAATATTTATCAATACATTATTATAATCATTTACACGTTTATTATTTGAATGAAACTATACACACCTGTGCTTGTACAGAGGACAGGAGCTCATTGTTTTCATCCAGCAAGTCAATTAAAGTTAAAAACTTTTCATCCTTGTAGTCAAACCGATCCCCAAAGATGATGGAGCAGATGATGTTGGAAACAGCGTGGACTAGGAAGTTGGCAGGGTTGAGGGGTTGCTCTGGAACAACAACAACAAAGGGTATCTTGCTTTCAGTATTTCAGGCATCATCCCCTTCTCTGACACTGCAGGGAAGTTTTGCATCCTCCTGAGACCCAGAGTTTTGGAATCCTTTGAAAGGATGGTGAAGGCTTATCTAATTTCTTCTTTTTTGCTTGAAGTGACCTAACTTCCCTGTTTGAATGGTTTCAGTGTCTCTTTTGTCCTGTTCTCAGGTCACTGGTCTGAGTGGCTTGGTTCCTCTTCAACTGACACATGCCTGTCCCCCTTATAGACTGCCTATTAGAAATGGCCTAATGATTCCCACCAAACCCCAGTGAAACCATAAGGACTTTGCCTGAGCCCTGTCCTTAGGTTATCACAACTTGTTTGTGAACTCTAATACCGTAATGTCAGCTGTGTAACCCTATCCTAGGGATTCCAGTGATCAAGGTCTAGTTTTGATAGCACAGCTACATAAGCTTCTAAGAAGAGAACTACAGTGTGAGAAAAAAAGAAAATAAAGGAATTGGATCCAAAAAGAAAGAGAGGAAAAGTTTAATTGCAGGCAATGATAGAGTTCATCTCAAGGTTTCAAGAGGAGAAACAACAACATGAAAAGGGTTAAAATCCTAAAAGAAAAACAAGGAGTCAGAAAATGGCAACTTGTCAGCACCGATGCCTCCCTGGCCGTTGAGGACTCAGCAGATGTCTCATCAGAGCTGGTATGTTCATGCTGAGCCTAGTAGATAACTAGTCCTAGCTATTAATGTTTCTTATTTGCATTAAGAGTAAATAAGGGCTTTATACTTTTCGGTTATATGTATTGTGCTTGCAAAGCTTTTCAGTACACAGTAAAAGATGGTGTAACAAGGTGAGGCAGAGATGAAGGCTTTCAGTAGGCCTTAGGAAAGACAGTGTTCCTGTGCTAGTGAAAAGATCCGAGCAATGGAGGTGAGAGTGTTTTCCCTGCTTTGTAGTAGGAATGTTTATCTGAAACCAGACTAAATCTTCTAGTGGCTCATAGGAGACAGTGACCCTTCAGCATCCTTTGACATCCATCTGCTTTTTCCCCTTGGCAGAATAAGCTCACACTGTGGAAAGAAAGCCTGTGTTCCGGGCCGGTACTGTGCCACTCTCAGGGGAAATGCTTGGAAGTAACATTGTCTTATATATTATGAGAAAATGCATCACACCATGCCTTCAAAAGCAGCTTATAGTCCCTCTTCCCATTGCACGCCCCCACTGACACTGGGAGGTTATGTGGCAGTGTCCAGCCCCATCTCCATGGCTGAATTGCACTAAACCCTCAGCTTCGGGGCCAAGCCATTCCCTTTACCACTTCCTGTCTTGTTCCTCAAGCAGAACAGGATAAGGCCTGCTTCCCAACACTAGTCTTCCATATTTATCCCTCCTTAATGTCCCAGAGCCTTTGACTGACTCACATCCAGCAGTGACAACTTTGCCTATTGGAGCAGGGAGCAGAAAGAGCAGCCACATGTCCACTTCTTGGGTCATAGATTTGGTCAAACAGCCTCTAAGAGTCAGTCTGAAGATGGAAGAGTATTTGCCTGAAACATTCGCCATCAGGGACTAGGAGAACCGAAGCCCCGGCAGAAAGAACAGACGGATAATGACTTGGAGAGAGGCCTGAGGAGAAGAATTGTGTTGCACAGGTCTCTCCGACCCCGGGGGCTACAAGTGACAATGGCTGTTGTATGGACTTCACCTGCTGCCTCAGCCAAACTAACCACCACCTCCTCCCTGAAACAAAGGCCAATGAAGAAGAGTATGCCCAGAAGCTTGTCAAGGGTCCTGAGGTCACCCAACGGGCCAGGAAGACACCCCTGAATGAGAGGCAACGCAGGCGCAGTTTGGCCCTGGCAAGCAAAGCGGGGACTTTTTGGTCCTGTGCAGTTAAGCCTGGATTGTGAAACAACGGCAGAGATTGGCCTCAAACAATGGGAGCAAGGTGGAGTGAAGAAACATAAAAGATGACTCCCAACTGGACATTGTTAAGATCTTCCCACCGGAGGAACCCAGATCACAATGCAAGACCGACAGGACTATACAGGACTGGAGACCAGAGGGACGCCTTTGCGATTCAGTGGTGGTAATCAAAATCCTCATTTCTACCTTTTTCTTTTTTCTTTTTCTTTTTCTTTTTCATTTTCATTTTCTTTTTCTTTTTCTTTTTCTTTTTCTTTTTCTTTTTCTTTTTCTTTTTCTTTTTCTTTTTTCTTTTTCTTTTTCTTTCCCTTTTCTCTACACTCTTGCTATTGCGTGCCACTTTACAGGCAAAATAATAAAGCAACACTGTTTCATTGAATTATAACACCTTGGCATTTTGGTCGCTTAACTTTGTGCTTTGAGATCAAGGTAAATGAACCATCACAAGTCCATCACTGAATAGACTGTGACAGAGCACTAAACCCCTCATTGTCTCATTGCAGACATGCAGGGTTTCCCAGCACGTACAAACTCCATGTCCTACCACGTGTGTTCCTGATCCGCTCCACCAGAAAATGAGCTTCCTCCTGGATTCGCTGCTCAATGCTCTTCCTCCCCATCCCAAAATCGCGCAGGGTGGTGAGTGTAAACCGTCGGAGCTGCTTCCAGGTCTCCCCATTGCTGGTCACAACACCTGACACAGGAAGGAAAAATAGACCTCCATGAGGAAACAGTGTTTGTGGTTTTGTTTGCCCTGAATGGGATGCTACACAGTAAGTGCTCAACATGCAAAGACACCTCTTTGTGAAGTTACACTGCAATTGCTATATGCGCAGAAATGTAACTTCTCTGCAATTCTGCTGGTGTCAAATCTGATCCATATGTCACAGCATATGGATCAATTTATTCCCAGAATAAGAAAAACTAGGTTAGGATGTAAACAAGAAGGTAACACTGGTACTGAAATGATCTTGACCACAAGCATATGGAATAAGTACTGTCTACCCAGATAAATGCCATCCTGGGAAATACCAGGGTGAATAACCTCAGGGCCTAATCTTGAATGTGGCCCTTGCTGGCACAGCCTATGTTATTGCATCTTTGTAGCGCTGTGGACTTTCATTCTGCTGGTTCCTTAGCTGTACATTTATTGTCAATATTTTTAAAATGGGAGAATAAACATAAGATCTTAGAGGCACATTTAATGAACTAAGTTTTAGCCAGAATTTGGAGCATGCTGAAAATAGAAATTCACTCAGTGAAGCCAACCTGGGACCTTGGGTTTTTCTCCAGGGGTCCCATTTACTCAAGGATCCAAGTAAAGAGTTGGGCATTTAGTCTTTTACTGCATTTGTATGAATTCATGTGGTTTATAAAATTCACCATTCCCTGTTCCACTGCCCTCTCAGCTTTCTTCCTGAAACACTGAAGGATGAGCTTTCTATGCACTGTATGCTCACATTGCCAGGGCCATACCTTTTTCTTTTAAGATTCTTTTAGTCAGTGGTAAATTGCCTCTTCCACTAAAGTCATCTCCCTGATCAATCAGAGCTTCCTTCACCACATCGTAACCATACAGCACCACAACCTTTTGTGGGCCTAAAGATACAGTGAAGACAGAACCATACTCCTTGCTGAGCTGTAGGAAAGAGGAACACAGAGAACAACATGTCTGAATGTTAATCACATGAAAAGAAGTTTGAAGGGATGGGGTTGGGGGGGTGATGCCACTGTCCCAACATCGCTGACATGTGACACCAATTAGCAGCAGCGCAGAGATCTTTCAACTGTGAATTACAGCCAGGGGTAGAGTAAATAGTGCAAGAATTAGGGGAGATGAATGAAAAGGTGAGGTGTTAAGTCCAAATCCCAGAAAAGAACATAGTTCTTCAGGGGGCTGAGAATGCCTTTTGTGGATAACAGATAACAGAGGCTCAAAAGCAAGTGCTTAAAGGGATTTTGATCACAAAGACACCACAGCTGTCTGGCAATGGGGCCAGTATATGAGCAGAGAGTCCCTGCATCCTTGGACTACTCATGTTGCCTCATTTCCCAGGCATCTGCTTTTGGCTACAACTGCAGAAAGGGTCTTGGTGTGACCTGGAACACTTCTTCTCCTGCTCATTCTGGAAGAGCAAACTAGCTATAGTCCCAGGTGTTTTATTGTGGGAAACTGAATCACCCAGACGACTGAAACAAAGCAGAGGGTGCTCATGATTCTCAATGTTCACAAGCACCAGGGCAAAAAGGAGCTTGTATGGGTACGTGTGCAGCTGATGACACACACAGTGATGTCAGCCACCACCACAAGTTTGCTCTACAGAACCCAGTGACACTTGCCATACCCACCCATCTGCCCCAATCCCCTCACAATCCCCATAGGAACAGACACACCAGCTGAACTCCCTCCACCTGTCCCCTCCCAGGCCTTGCAGCACACAGGTTTTGTTTGACAGATGGGTGACATCAGCCAGGGGAGGGGAGGGAATGGACAGCACAATTCACCTCCAACCTGTTCTGCTTCAAACCCTTCACTCACTTCTTCTAGTGCCAGGAGATCCTCCCTATCTGCTGGGGATCAGAGGCAGCACAATGGAGCAGGGTCCTACCCAAAAAAGGTCCAGGCCATCTTACCAGCATGGTGAGGAGTTGGGTAGAGGATTAGGATAGTGAATATTGCAATAGCATCAGTGCCTTGATTGCAAATCCATGGCAAATTGCAGTACTGCCTTGAGGTCAGCAGAGGACTCATTTTGAGCATGATTACTGCAAATATCTAGACTTGGACTTGCAATATATATTCTTAGATGTAGACGTAGATTTATAGATTATTGCAATATATAGACTTGAAAAGCATGTGTTTCTGGGAAATCTTTTGTTTCTATTTCAGTCTGGCATTTGGCCAATGGAATTTAAGCTTGTGAATTAAGCTGATACTCTCCTGTAAGTCTTTGATTCACATGCAGTGGAGACAACACAGAAAGAAGTAGACAGCCCCTTACCTTCTTCAAGCTTTCAGGCAAGTTTGACAGGTTCAGCTGGAGGATGTTTCCAACAATGGGGAGCGTGGTAGGACCAGGAGGCTGCTTCTGTTTTTGTGATGTGCTTCTCCATGTGGTAAAGAGAAGAAGGCATGAGATGCAGACCAGCAAGAAAATAGTGGTCGTTCCCAGAAGCTCCATGGTGGCTCGAGGGTGAGAAGTCAAGTGTCAGAAGAGCCTGATGTTGGATCTGTAGATCCCTGCTTATTTATATGCTGTCATATCAAAGCACATGACTGAAATCAGCCAACAGTCCCTCCTTATTCCTGATGAGAAACGAGATTACTTATTAATCTTTTCAAGATAAGAATGAATAAACTAGGGACGAACGCCTTGTTTGCACACTGATTATTTTACCTCTCCAGCTTGTGTTTTGTTGGGTAATCATTCCAGTAGGACTAGAGAAGTAATGTTCTGATGCTGTTAAACAAACTCAAAATGCAGAAATATTTAAGGTGTAGCTGCTATGTATGTGCTTAAACTCTTGCTGTTTGCCCACATGCATAGATTGACGTCTGCCAGCCCTTCTAGTACCCAGGCACATATCCTTATATATCAAAAATGTATTCTTTTCTCTCTCTCTATATCTCTTATTTGTCTCTCAGCTAATGGTAATGGGCTGTGAAAGACATTTTCTTTCCCGCATGAACCCATTGGTTAAGAACTTGAGGCCACATTCTCTCGTGGTCCTAATGACGTCCTTTATGAGCAACAAATTCTGGTCCAAGGGCAATGCTCTGAATACTGTGGACCAAGTGTATTTAAAACCAGAAGTGGTCAGATGGGTGAAGTTGAGAGGGGCCTTCTGGGCCATGTCGGGATGGATGGCCATATTGTTGAGAACCATCATTTTTATTGTCATCAAGGAAAAACTCAAGCTGTTTGCATTTTCCTTCACTTTTGCAGATGAGGTGCGTTGCCTTCTTCTATCAGCAGCCCTGAGGGTGAAGAATGGCTGTGAAACCCAATGCACTGGAAAAGCAGGTCTTTGCTTGCAGCGTGACTCCTACATCCAGACATGGCTTTTTTGTTCTTGATCTCATTACTTGCATAAGCCATGAAGAGTTTTGAGATGGTGTTGGGATAAAGCCAGAACTGCTGGGTGGGATCCGTGAGTTTCCCTGGCAAGAGATTTAACTGTCAAAGGTCTTGGATCACCTCTGGCGACAGAAAGACAAGAATTATCTGAGTATGAAAGAGTTAATTGAGTAGAAAAGACAGATCCTGATACAGTTCACATTCAGAAGAAATACCTGAAAGAGTCTGTTTTTTTCCCAGTGGGGTATGACAGCAGATGCTGTGGCCTCAGCTCTTGTGAATTTGAGGTCAAATTGTCAGGGTGGGATGCCACTGTATGAACTGAATGACTGCTCATATTCTCCTCCCGTATAGGGCTACGAAACACAAGCATAGCAATTGGCAGGTTTGAAACAGGCAGAAGAAGGTGGTTCTTCACACGCCATGCTCTTGAGCTGTGGAACAGCATTTTGAAAGATGTACATGTCCAAAAGGTATCTGGACAATTTAATGGGAGAAAAATTAGTGGAGAGTACTCAAACAGAAAGATATCACCAAATGTTTAGGAATCACTGGAGGCTGGAGCAGTCTAAACGCATTTTCTTCTGTGGTTGCAATGGTTTGATTCAGCTCCTTGGCAACTCATTTTTAAGCTACTGTTGGGACAGGATTCTGGGCTGGCTTGACTACAGTCATGATCCAGCACATCCAGCCACAGACACCAATATCCGTACATTAGAATGTGACATTTCACTCAAACACTTTCATTGAATAGAATAACAGAGTAGCGAGTGGAAATCATCTTGCTTGTTCTGCTGTGAATAACATAATCTCATCTGCTGAACTCGTCCTACTTTCAGACTGGACTTTCCTTAGTGCCTTGTAGAAAATCCCAATATCAACCGCTGCCTCATTTCTGGCAGCAATTTAATAAAGCATCTGCCATGAGCAGCATGTATTAAGGTTCAGTGATTACTTCAAAATTCAACAATTTGTGTATCAACAATATTAGTAACATGATACACTATTACTAGAGATAAGATACAAACCACATCATTAGTTTTCAGATCACAGAAATGACTTTTGACCAGCTAGCTCAAAAGGCTTGGTTAAATATTAGTACATGAACTCACATGAACATAACTGAGCTGAAAAGGATGAAGTCAATGAAGTTCATCAGTTGTTTGCAAGACTCAGCAAATCAACACTTTAGTCTCCAAAAGGGTGAGGAAATTAAGCTGCTAACAGTGTTTCTGTGACCTGTACTGTGACTCCACCAACAGTAAATCACTCTATTGCTGCTCTAACCCACCATCTTTGGATAAAGCCAAGATGATTAGCTCTAGACTATGATCAGCATTAGGAAAGAAGAGACCCTTCTTTATTCCAGGCAGAAAAAATGTCAGGAAAAGGGAAAAGTCTGTCCCAGTGTCCCATGGTAAAAGAGAGGCACAGAAGTGAAGTCTGTCCAATTGCCAAGAAGGTGGCTGAGCTTAGCGGGGCTCCTGAGCCGCGGGTCCCAGCTGGCTGCACGGGCAGTGGAGCTCCTCTGGAACCAGCTGCAGAACCACCATGGTGTACAGCAGGTCATGCCAAAGGTCCATGCCCTGCGAGGTGGAGAAGTGAAGGGGCAACTTCATGAGATGTGCACAACAGAGATGTGATCACCACAGGGCAGACCTACTGAAACTTGGGCTACGGCCTTAGCCAGAGGCAAA
Source organism: Columba livia (assembly GCF_036013475.1). NCBI lineage: Eukaryota > Metazoa > Chordata > Aves > Columbiformes > Columbidae > Columba > Columba livia. The sequence continues at coordinate 17,907,925 of NC_088607.1, forward strand.
ACTGTCATCATTACAAAAGAAAAAGAAAAAGATAAAGAAAATATAACTAGAGATAGAGTATATTTACTGAAAACAGTGCATATAATGAGGAAATCATTGCCCCAGCTGTCAATTTAATATTGAAGAGAAATTCAGCAATCATCAAGGAACAAAATATTTGGCTACACTTAGTGCTTTCAAGTAACTACAGTGATAAGAAAGACAGATGAGAAATCATGTTTTAAAAGCTGAAAAAAACAACACCTGACGCTAATGTCGACTGATGTAACGTACGGCTTCACTATGATTTCCGTCCTGCCAGAGGAAGTAGCACAAAATTAGCAGAGTGTTTTGGGAAGTTCAAGGAGAAAAGCAAGGAAACAGAACAGCCCTATGAAGTGATCCCACCATAGTGGCACAACCAGCAATGGACTGTTTTAGCAAGAAGATGGTGGTGGAGGAAGATTCTTCACTATGGTGATGCCGCGTCCCTGTTCATTGTGTAGAAAGTCAGGCTACAGCAATTTCCTGTGTATCAGGCAAGAAATCCCTAGAGTGATACAATAGGATGTCCCATATCCTTTGGCTTAAATTTGTTTAGAATAGTGAAAGAGGAGACCTCCAGATATGATTTGTTTTCCTCTCTTGAGAGGTATGAAATACATGACATTTCAAAGAAAAATTGAAAATTAAATATAAAACAATCTGTGGGCCCATACTCTTGCCTTCTTCCTGTGTGACTGTCACTCACATTGAAGGAAATCCCCCAGCAGTGTCCAGGCCAAAGATACACAGTGACACACAAGTGGTACAGTACAACACATTCTGTTAGTGTTCAATAGCTCAGATGGTCCAGCCTCTGGAATAAAAACAAAGTGCAAATAAGAACTAACCTGACACACTGGAAAGCCCATCTGATATTTCACAAGGTCTTGGCGAACAAGTATGTCGGAGTTACCAGTACAAATCGGCTGGCTAAATTTTAAGTAATGAACTCATTTAGTCCCTTCTATGTACCATGACCCTTTTCATTGAACCTTTCAATGCACATTGACTCTTCAGACCACAGGCAATCAAGGAAGGACTATGATTTATTATTTGATCCAAGTGAACTTGAGGGGAACTATAGATCAACTAATGTTGAAGTCCTGCCTAAAAGTACTTCAGCCTAAATAAAGAAAACTAAAAGAAAAAAAAGAAGAAGAGGGAACATCACCACACTGTCTTTTAATAGCAAAGTGTTTTTCCTAAGTCAGAATCGAGTTTCTCCATGCCCCAGCCTCAGTACTAGATTTACCCTTACGACACTGTGGTTTGTGCCACTATCAGAGGCAGAGTAACTGGTTCAGCTTTCCATGAGTCCATCTGAATACATTTTGTCGACTGCTGCCTTTGGGAAAATGAGGCATTAAGACAGGAAATCATCAGCTCAACCAGCGAGTGCAGATCCTGAATTTTGAATGGGTCACAGGCTACATACTTGCAGGCCATATTGAGAGTGGGCTATAGGTAAAATGTGACCCCAGGAAAGCAGCTCCAAGCAGCACGGGTCTGTCATCGTCATTCCTCGAAGGAGACGTGTCAGAGGCCAGAGGTCTCGGGTTGCTGCCAGCAGGAAAGCTCAACACAAAAACCCGGTCAGTAAGGAAGAACTGCCTGGGGGTAGTGAGTATACAGCGTGAAAAGACAATATGTGTCAGAATAAAGGCAGGATGAGGGTGCAGCCTGTGAGCAGCAGGTCTCTGGGGAGAAGGGCAGCAGCTCCACATCTGGGAGCCTGCAGAAGACTGTGGGCTGCAGAGGAGGAAGAAGTGGGGAGAGATACTGGTAGGACATCATCTAGAGCTGACCAGCCACTGAAATGCTTTCCAGGGCAGGTTGTTCTAGGATTGAAACAAGAGCACGAATCCTCCAGCTGAGTGATCTCTTCAATTCCCAGCAGTTTCTGGGAAGATGGTGCCAGAGGCACAGAGCAGATGCTGGCACGTGGAGGGATTGTTCTCCACTGCAGGGCTGCAGCTGGCCCTGAAGCCAAGATGAAGGGGTGACAGTGTTGTAGCCCAAGGAATTACATGCTCACTGCCAATATAGTTGCAAGTCCACTGTTTTCATATGTAAAGCGTGTGCTCAGACTCAAAACGGGAGACAAACTCCACAGACATAAGCCAGGTATGGCAGTGGATGTGTGGCAGCCCTGCTCTGTGTTATGGTGAGTCCCAGACAACATTATTTTCTTAACACACACTGCTCAGATTCAAGTTAGGATACCACACCCCATAGTTCGATAATAAGAAGGTTTCACTGTCCCTGGGATCATAAGAGCAGACTTGCTGTGTAAATTCAGGAAGTGACCAAGAAGAATGGAGTGGCTGGCCTCTCTGTTTTCTGTTTTCACCCTCTAGCACATCCAACTGCCTTGTGCCCAGCAGGGAACCTTTTCATCTTGCGACCGTTGGGAGGCACATGATCATGAACATGTTTCAGGGCTGCTAGTCTTTCCTCATAGAAAGAAGGAGGCAGTTGCCTTACGCTTCTTTAGCGTAGCTTAATGTATCAAGCTCATCCTGCAGCAGCAAGACCTTTCCTTCCATAATGTGTGCCTGGAGCATGCTGTGTTGCCAAAGGCAGGTATGAACATGACAGCAGCCCAGTAGAAGTTTTCCTAAGACAGGAGTTAGATGTCAGGATTGTCAGAGTGTTTGGGCAGAAACTCAAGGATAGGCTAGTACTAGGTAAGCAAGAACGCATTCTCAGGGGCACGAGGGCCAGAGTTCGACCTCTGCTCAGCCGAACACTGGGCATTTGTCAATAAGCAGATTTTGACTGTACGCAATGTCACTTCAGAGTACATGTATTAGCTGTCAGCCCTAATCAGGTCTCCAAAGATATGTCTGATAGCACAGGTTGCTATCAGAGTCATGCCTGAAATTGGAACTGTGCTCTCTAAGACAGCATCCATGCAGCTGTTGTTAGCAGCTCCTCACCCCTCAAGGTTGAGGGGGCCAAGGGCACTGAGTGACACTGAATAGGAAAAGAAGGTCACATGAAAGTTAAACCATTGTACCTTGTTCCTTCTGTACTTACCTCATCTGGAGAATGCTCAGTCTGCTTGGAGTTTCCTGGCCTGCCCCATCCCTCTTCTTCACAGACAGAGGCCCCGTGTCTGGTTTCTGTTTTTACAGGAAGGTAAAGAGTTGGCTCAAGAACAGGTTAAAACAGACTCCAGTGACACCTGTATTTTCTTTTGGTTTTGTACAAGTGCTGGCTTAGCCATGTCTTGTTCCAATCAACAGGTCCATTTGATAGTTGCTGTGATGAAGAGATCCACTCACCACATGCAACCCTGCATGCTGTTGGAAGGTGAAGGAATCGGTGTGGTCGAGGCACAGAGAATTTGCAAGAAAAGTAATGTGGTATTTCCCACTCATGACGTTTCCTTGACAGGATTGCACCAGGGATACCAGAGGGCGATGTGTCAGCAGAAGAAACTTCTACAAGATCAAGCAGTAAAAGCCAAGCAAGGACCAAATTGTGTTCCTGTTGAAAAAGTTGCTTTTTTATGTGTAGAAAATAGCATGGTATTTTTAAAGTACAACGATGAAACCTCCAGGAGCTCTGAAGATGGAAATCCATCTAACTGTGCATTGGCAGTAAGTACCTAGTATTTTCAGGTAAGAGAGCTAAGAAATAGCAAATCCCTTCCCAAACCTTGAGTATCCCACCTCCAGGAAGCAGCACTGGGCAGAGGAGCTTGTCCCATAAGTGACTCTTGACTGGGAGGGAATTTTAGTGACTGACTCCCTGGCTGGCTGGAAGACGGTGTGACAGTGGCATTGCAAATAGGCTGAGCGCTGACAGCTGTGTTCCCAGTTCTGTCCCTCAGTAACTATTCCTCTCTCTGCCTGCAGGCCCTTGTGTGTCTGGCAGAATCCAAATCATGGCAAGGATGGCAGGTCCTTGGAGGGCAGCACCACAGAAGAGACATCACAGGGTGTCTGTGAACAGCGCTGTACTGGGGAAACGTATAGTCCAAGAGCAGAGGCAGCGCTTGGTTGCTGCTCAAACATTTCACCTGGAGAGTCCATGAGAAGTTCCAGAGGAAGTAGAGAGGTACAGGGAGAGATGAAATCTCTGTCTTCTGCAGTATTTCCTGGTGGAAAAGAGAAGACAGTAGCAGGTGCTTGAAGATAAGAACACAGGAGAGAGCAGAGGAAAGGGAGGTCTGACAGAGGAGAGTCAAGGTGTGAAGTGTCTCATCCAAGTGGTCTGTACAACTGCTTTGGAGCCAACGCAGTTCTGAGGACTTGGACTGCACCTGCAAACCAGGGGATACAAATCAGCCTGGCAACTCCAGCTCTTCAAGCAGGAACCGAGGAGTTCAGCTCCAGAGGAGGATTTTTTCCCCTGGTGCCTCAAGATATTTCTGCTCAGCTGCTCTAACAAGTGATTCTGAAGTCATCCAAGTTTCAGTGCAGTACTATGCGGATAGGTCCACAGCCTTCAGAATGGGCTCCTCATTCTTTACATAGATACATAGACTGTTGTGTTTGCAGTACTGCAGCACAGGACAAGCATGTAGTCAACAGTAATATGCAGAAGACAAGTGTGCTATGAAAGTATGACAAGATTGGTTAATACAAGGTTTGTTAATGATTAATGTTTGTCTTTCTGATGTTACAGTGCTATAAGGCTGACGCTGAAAAAGCTGTTCATGCAAGTTTGTTGGCAGCAAGTGATGATTTTCTAATTAGTATGTTTAACCCAGAGGAAAGGAGAGCAGCCATTGGTTACATTTGCACTGTTATTTTTGCTGTAGGCTTCATAAAGTGAGTCTTCCAAGATGCAGCTTCAGCCCCTCTTGATCCCACAGCCCTGTTCCATGTTGCCATGGAAGCCCTGGGAGCCACAGTAATTTTCTTGCTGGTGTGCATTGTCTGCCTCCTTGTGTGCTCAGTGTGGGGGGAGATATCTGAATCGGGGCAGCTGCCTCTTGGCCCGTTTCCTTTGCCCCTCATAGGACACATGTTGCAGCTGAAGAGCAACTTGCCCAGGCAAGCGGCTGTAACTTAAAAGCAATGTTATTTTTTTGTAAAATTGTTTCTGCTCAGGAAGAAATATGGTCCTATGTTCAGAGTTGGTTTGGGCTCAGTACATGCAGTGATGTCGTACGGACCCTTGGAAAACCGAGGCTGTGAGAACAATAAACTCCCAATCGATCTGGAACTTGTATGGGATCTGCTACTTCAGCTAGATCCCTACAAGTTGATGGGACCTAATGGGATTCATCCAAGGGTGCTTAAAGAGCTGCCTAATGTCATAGCGAGACCTGTCTCTGTGATTTTTCTACACTGTTGGGAATCTGGAGAGGTCCCAGAAGACTGGAAGCTGGCAAACATTGTCCCAGTCTGCAAGAAGGTTAACAGGGATGACCCCAGCAACTACAGGCAAGATGTTCATCACACAGCTGTGTAAACACGCAATGCAGTGGGTGAGCAATCGTCTGACGGGCGGGCTTAAAGGGTTCTAGTAAATGGGGTTATGTCGGGCTGACGACCAGTCACTAGCGGAGTTCCGCAGGGATCCATCTTAGGGCCAGCACTCTTCAATGTCTTCATAAAATACTTAGACACAGGACTTGAGGGATTGCTTAATAAGTTTGCTGATGGCCCAAAATTGGGGGCAGCTGTTGACACTCTAGAGGGCAGAGAGGCCCTGCAGAGGGATCTGGACAAATAGGAGAAGTGGGCAATCACCAGCCGCATGAAGTTCAGCAAGGGCAAGTGCCGTATTTTGCTCCTGGGAAATGGCAACCCTGGCTGTACATACAGACTGAGGGATGAGATGCAGCCAGGCAGCTCCGTGGAGAAGGATCTGGGGGTTCTGGTCGACAGCAAGTTGAACATGAGCCATCAGTGTGTCCTAGCAGCCAAGAGGGCCAACCGTGTCCTGGGGTGCATCCAGCACAGCATTGCCAGCTGGGCGAGGGAGGTGACTGTCCCGTTCTGCTCTGCACTGGTGCGGCCTCACCTGGAGCACTGGGTGCAGTTCTGGGCAACATAGGATAACAAAGTTATTAAGCTACTAGAGAGTGTCCAGAAGAGGGCTATGAAGTTGGTGAAGGGTTTGGAGAGGAAGCCGTATGAGGAGCGGCTCATGTCACTTGGTTTGCTCAGCTTAGAGGAGACCTCATTGCAGTCTACAGCTTCCGCATAAGGGGAGGAGGAAGGGTAGGCACCATATTCTTCTCTTTAGTGACCAATGAGAGAACGTGAGGGAATGGCAGGAAGATGTGCCAGGGGAGGTTTAGTTTGGACATGAGAAAAAGGTTCTTCACCCAGAGGGTGGTGGAGCACTGGAACAGGCTCCCCAGGGAGGTGTCACAGCTCCAATCCTGACGGTATTCAAGAAGAGACTGGACAATGCCTTCAAACACATGGTGTGATCTGTGGGGTTGTCATATGAGTTGGACTCAATGATCCTTGTGGGTCCTTCTTTCCAATTCAGGACAATCTATGATTCTTAGTGAGAATGGAAATTTTATAGGTCATTGGCCAGCTCAGTCTTCAAGCCATAGTACATGTCACATAAATGAGTGAAATGAAACAGTCTGAAAGATACAAGACCTGGAAGGCATTTGGGAGAATAAGCTTTGTGGAGGCAGGTTTTTGACTAACAGGTGTTCTTCTGGGATATCAGAAAAAGCAACCAAACTGTGTGCTACTTCTTTATTTGGCAATATAAATTGTGATTTCGCAAGAATTCATTATAATTTGCACGAGAGGACCCATCTGCCCAGTCATTGATAAACTCCATCCCCACCAGAGGAGACAATATGTAGTGGGGCAAGAATACAGTAGATGATCATCCTCTATCAGAAAAAAATCCCCATTGTTTAATGCTTACATTTATAAATTGGTCACAAACAAGCTGAAAATAGAGAGGACAGAGGTACCTCAAGCAAAATTTGTGGAAACCCTGAAGGACAAACCTCTGTTCCTGCTGTGCTGAGAGGATCAAGTGAGAGGGACAGCAGCAGCAGGGCTCTCCGAGCACCGGTCCACACTCCCTGACAGGTCGGGATGTCAGGAGCCAGCCAGGAACCTGAGGTAGGTGAGTCAGTGCAGAGGAGAGCCTGTATGATTTTGCACAGGGAGCTGTCTCCTTCGGGATGCTATTGCCTACTCTGTCTCTGCCTAGAGCTGGCTGTGGTGACTGTAAAAGCAACACACAATTTTCTTTCCTAAACACCTTTCCTTCCAGAAAGTATCTAGCAAATGATCTGCGTGTTACAGTCTCAGCAGACTGGGAAATCACTATCATTCAAGCAGAGATTTTGTGAGTTTGGGAGCTGTCAACTGTCTTCACTTGGCTAACGTGGAAGAAAAGAGACCTCATAAGGTCGGGGCATATTTGCCAGAGCACTGACTATAGGGGAAATATCAATGTCCTTGTGATCCACAGTGGGCTTCAAGGTAAAGTTCTGCAGGATGGCTGTCAAAAATATGAATATCTCCATCCGGGCCAGACCTTCTCCTGCACAGACACGTTTTCCTGCAAGCAAAAAATAATAAAAAGTGAGGTGACCGTGGAGTATTTTGCTGGTAACTTATTTTTAACCACTGCTCCATCAAAGTTCACACATCTCGGAATGGAGAGGCAGCGCTGCCGCATTTTGGGGAGGGAAATGAATGAAACTAGGGGCTAAGTGTCCAGAACAATGAGAGTGCTTAGTGGGCAAATCCAATTTGAAGGCTTCATTTTCTCACGTTCTGCTGTTTGGTGCTAATTTTGCAGAGGGACAGGTTGCCTGGCTGAGTCCCACTTCACACATCTCTTCCTGAAGAGCGCATTGGAGTAGCTTCTGTGATTGCTAAACAAGTCAATGGAGATTCTAGTACAGGGCTTCGAGCTGCCCAGAAATGACGAGTATAATAGATCACCAGACATCGCTGTACTGACTGTGGTGAGGAAGGCACTAAAATCTTCAGAGAGATTCTAGGAGAGGATAGTCCAAGGTCTGAAATAGAGAGAGGTCTTACCTGCAGAAAATGGCATGAAGTAGTCACTCTTTCTAAAGGTACCATTTGCATTCAGGAAATGTCCTGGGTCAAATTTTTCTGGATTTGGAAATTCCTTGCTATCATGTAGGACAGAACTCAGCATTGGGAATATCATTGTGTCCTGAGTTAAGGAAGAGAAGAGAAGAAAATTAAAACGGAGACATGCTACACGTATGTGAAAAAAATAGAAAGATGTATCTTCTCTTCACATAGAGGATGAAAAGGCTCAATAACTTCCAGAATCCCTTTCCAAACAAAATTATTCCAACTCTTTTTCTCATTTCATTGTTTCTGAAAATCACACACCATACAATGAATTGTGCGCATTATTGTTTGCAAGAGATTATGACGTTTCTCAGACATGGTGGAACAGACCTTGGGGATAAAATAATCTCTGAACTTGATGTCTTTGATCACGCTATGTGGGACGTTAAATGGAAGGAAATCAATAAATCTCTGGATTTCATGGGCCACAGCATCTGTGTAGGGCATCCGGCTCCGATCTGCCATGCAGGGGCTTCGGTCTCGGCCAATCACACAGTCAATCTCCTTTTGCATTCTCTCTGTTAGGAGAGAAGTAAGTGTTAAATGGACAAGTTCTCCATCTCTTTGACTAAATCTCTCCCCATATCTACAGCAAAATTTGCTTTTAGAGCAGCAGGAATATATGACTACACTTACTACTGATATCTCTCCCCTGTGAGTGTAACCAAGACTAATAGACATTTCTACACTGCAATTTTTTTTTTCCTTGGGATGGGGAAAATTGCCACGTAGGGCAGTGACTGGAACTGTCCAAATGAATCCCAGGACCTCTTAAAAAGTTTAAATTCTTTATTTCCTTTTCTATTACCTACTATCTCTGGGTATTTCTGGAGAATCAGAAGTCCATATCTCAGTGTGATGCTGGTGGTCCCTGTTCCTGCAAGGAACAAGTCAAGTGTGGTTCTGCTCAAGGTCTCAGTGGTGAATTCTGAGTGACTGTTCCCTTTCTCCTGGAGGAAGATTTGGAAGAATGTTTAGAATGACACAGTTAAGCTGTTGTTTAAAAAGGAATCTTCTGTACCCACAATGTATGTTTCTAAACACATCTAATATATTTTCAAAAATATGACACTCGCTCTCCAGAACAGCAGCATTTATGGTTCTTTTACTACATAATATTATGAACCTTTTTTAATTTGGGAGGAGCATTGAATTACATCAACCAGATTCATCTTCAACATTCTGAACTTTAGCTAGTACTCTTAATTCTACCTTTAAATATTCTTAATAAGAAAATAGGATAGAATGAAGCTGATGTGCCAAGAAAAGGAAGTTCCCCTCTGTATTTGCAAAAGCCCTGTGCCCTGCCACAACTGAAAAGAAGCTGGGATTCAAGCAGTGGTTTTGTTAGAATCCAAGAAATCTCTTGCTCTTACATTACCTGATGCATTTTGTTAAGAAAAGCATCAATAAAATCACGAGGACAAGTGGGATCCAGGGTTTGCTGGTGTTCTGCTATGATTCCTAAAGTAAATTCGTAAAATTTTTCAGTATTTTTAATCAATTTTTGATGAGGCCCAGGTAAATAGTCCATGACAGTTGGGAAGAAATTGTATATCTGTAAGAATAAAATGATGGAAAAGCACATTCTGATTAATGTGGATGCAATACAATGTTCCCCTAACTGTATCTATTAAAATGGGGCAACTGAAGACTTTTGGAAGAGTAGGTCTGTATTATTCAACTGGATTTTAATGCCTTTTCCTTTCTGGTTTCACTCTATTAAAGGATAGACTGCACTTCGGAAACTTTTGAAATGATAGTGTTATTTGAACATAAAATGACAATTCCATAAGACAAGAAAAAAACCTAACAGGAATAGGTTATTTAATTGCCTTTTTGGCTTTCAAAAATTTATTAAAATTTACTCCACTTGAAGATGGATAGGTATTTATCAAGACAATATTATAATCCTTAACATATTTATTATTTACATAAGAATGTACACACCTGTGCTTGTACAGTGGACTGGAGCTCATTGTTTTCATCCATCAAGTCAATTAAAGTTATAAATTTTTCATCCTCATAGTCAAACCGATCCCCAAAGATGACGGAGCAGATGATGTTGGCAACAGCGTGGACTAGGAAGTTGGCAGGGTTGAAGGGCTGTGCTGGAACAACAACAACAAAGGGTGTTTTGCTTTCAGTATTTCAGGCATCATCCCCTTCTCTGACACTGCAGGGAAGTTTTGCATCCTCTTGAGATCCAGAGTTTGAGAGTCCTTTGAAAGGATGGTGAAGGGCTTGTCTGATTTGTTGTTCTGTGCTTGAGGTGACCTAACTTCCCTGTTTGAATGGTTTCAGTGTCTCTTTTGTCCTGTTCTCAGGTCATTGGTCTGAGTGGCTTGGTTCCTCTTCAACTGACACATGCCTGTCCCCCTTATAGACTGCCTGCCTATTAGAAATGGCCTAATGATTCCCACCAAACCCCAGTGAAACCATAAGGACTTTGCCTGAGCCCTGTCTTTAGGTTATCACAACTTGTTTGTGAACTCTAATACCGTAATGTCAGCTGTGTAACCCTATCCTAGGGATTCCAGTGATCAAAGTCTAGTTTTGATAGCACAGCTACATAAGATTCTAAGAAGAGGAATACAGAAAAAAGAGGACTACAGAGAAAAAAAAAAAATGAGATCGGACCCAAAAAGAAAGAGAGGAAAGGTTTAATTGCAGGCTATGATAGAGTTCATCTCAAGGTTTCAAGAGGAGAAACAACAACATGAAAAGGGTTAAAATCCTAAAAGAAAAACAAGGAGTCAGAAAATGGCAACTTGTCAGCACTGATGCCTCCCTGGCCACTGAGGACTCAGCAGATGTCTCATCAGAGCTGGTATGTACTTGCTGATGCTGTAACAAGGTGAGGCAGAGATTAAGGTTTGCAGCAGAACTTAGGAAAGTCAGTGTTATTGTGCTAGTGAAAAAATACGAGCAATGGAGGTGAGAGTGTTTTCCCTGCTTTGTAGCAGGAATGTTTATCTCTGAAACCAGACTAAATCTTCTAGTGGCTCATAGGAGACAGTGACCCTCCAGCATCCTTTAACATCCATCTGCTTTTTCCCAGCCACGTGTCCGTTTCTTGGGTCATAGTTTGGGTGAAAGAGCCCTACACCCCTCATTGTCTCATTGCAGACATGCAGGGTTTCCCAGCAAGCACAAACTCCATGTCCTACCACATGTGTTCCTGATCCGCTCCACCAGAAAATGAGCTTCCTCCTGGATTCGCTCCTCGATGCTCTTCCTCCCCATCCCAAAATCGCGCAGGGTGGTGAGTGTAAATCGTCGGAGCTGCTTCCAGGTCTCCCCATTGCTGGTCACAACACCTGACACAGGAAGGAAAAATACATCTCTACGAAGAAACCTTTTTTTTTTCCCCTGAATGGGATGCTACACAGTAAGTGCTCAAGATACAAAACCACCTCTTTGTGAAGTTACACTGCAATTGCTATATGCCCAGGAATGCAAGTTCTCTGCAACTCTGCTGGTGTTAAGTCTCATCCATATGTCACAGCACTTTGAGTAAAACCGAGTTTCTTCTCAGAACAAGAAAAACTACAATAGGATGTAAATGAGAAGTTAACACTAGTACTGAATTGATCTCGGCCACAAGCCCATGGTCTTCGCACTGACATAACTTCTTAAATGTTCTGCTATGCTGCACCCTCAAACAGCATATAATTATTGACAGTATCATTGATGCTGTACCATAGTACCATGGAATAGGATATATGCCATCCTGGAACTGCCCTGGTGAATAACCTCAGGGCCCAATCTTGAATGTGACCCTTTCTGGGACAGCCTGTATTATCTGGGAGAAAAACACGTAAGTTCTTAGAGGCACATCTAATGAACAAAGTGTTAGCCGTAATTTGGAGCATGCTGAAAATAGAAGATTGCTCAGTGATACCAACCTAGGACCACAAACTGTTCTCCAGTAAGTAATAAGTTAGGCATTTAGTTTTTTACTGCTAATTTGAATGCATTAATGTAGTATATGAAATCCACCTCCTCCACTGCTTTGTATGCTTTGTACACTCACACTACCAGGGCCATACCTGTTTCTTTTAAGAGTTTTTTAAATAGTGGTAGATTGCCTCTTCCACTAAAGTCATCTCCCTGATCAATCAGAGCTTCTTTCACCGCGTCATAGCCATACAGCACCACAACCTTTTGTGGGCCTAAAGATACAGTGAAGACAGAACCATACTCCTTGCTGAGCTGTAGGAAAGAGGAACACAGAGAACAACATGTCTGAATGTTAATCACATGAAAAGAAGTTTGAAGGGAAGGGGTTGGAGGGGTGACGCCACTGTCCCAACATTGCTGACGTGTGACACCAATTAGCAGCAGCGCAGAGATCTTTCAACTCTGAATTACAGCCAGGGGTAGAGTAAATTGTGCAAGAATTAGGGGACATGAATGGAAAGGTGAGGTGTTAAGTCCAAGTCCCAGAAAAGGACATAGTTTTTCAGGGGGCTAAGAATGCCTTTTGTGGATAACAGATAACAGAGGCTCAAGAACAAGTGACTAAAGGGATTTTGAGCACACAGACACCACAGCTGTCCCTAAAATCTCCTGGGCCACAGACCTCTCGCAATGGGGCCAGTATATTAGCAGAGAGTCCATGCATCCTTGGACTAATCATGTCGTCTAACTTCCCAGGCATCTGCTTTTGGCTACAACTGCAGAAAGGTTCTTGGTGTGACCTGGAACACTTCTTCTCCTGCTCACTCTGGAAGAGCAAACTAGCTATAGTCCCAGGTGTTTTATTGTGGGAAACTGAATCACCCAGACGACTGAAACAAAGCAGAGGGTGCTCATGATTCTCAATGTTCACAAGCACCAGGGCAAAAAGCAGCTTGTATGGGTACGTGTGCGGCTGATGACACACACAGTGATGTCAGCCATCACCACAAGTTTGCTCTACAGAACCCAGTGACACTTGCCATACCCACCCATCTGCCCCAATCCCCTCACAATCCCCATAGGAACAGACACACCAGCTGAACTCCCTCCACCTGTCCCCTCCCAGGCCTTGCAGCACACAGGTTTTGTTTGACAGATGGGTGACATCAGCCAGGGGAGGGGAGGGAATGGACAGCACAATTCACCTCCAACCTGTTCTGCTTCAAACCCTTCACTCACTTCTTCTAGTGCCAGGAGATCCTACCTATCTGCTGGGGAGCAGAGGCAGCACAATGGAGGGTCCTACCCAAAAAAGGTCCAGGCCATCTTACCAGCATGGTGAGGAGTTGGGTAGAGGAGGAGGTTAGTGAATATTGCAACAGCATCAGTGCCTTTATTGCAAATCCATGGCAAATTACAGTACTGCCTTGAGGTCAGCAGAGGACTCATTTTGAGCATGATTACTGCAAATATCTAGACTTGGTCTTGCAATATATATGCTTAGATGTAGATGTAGATTTATAGATTATTGCAATATATAGACTTGAAAAGCATGTGTTTCTGGGAAATCTTTTGTTTCTATTGCAGTCTGGCATTTGGCCAATGGAATTTAAGCTTGTGAATTAAGCTGATACTCTCTTGTAAATCTTTGATTCACATGCAGTGGAGACAACACAGAAAGAAGTAGACAGCCCCTTACCTTCTTCAAGCTTTCAGGCAAGTTCGACAGGTTCAGCTGGAGGATGTTTCCAACAATGGGGAGTGTGGTAGGACCAGGAGGCTGCTTCTGTTTTTGTGATGTGCTTCTCCATGTGGTAAAGAGAAGAAGGCATGAGATGCAGACCAGCAAGAAAATAGTGGTCGTTCCCAGAAGCTCCATGGTGGGTTGAGGGTGAGAAGTCAAGTGTCAGAAGAGCCTGATGTTGGATCTGTAGATCCCAGCTTATATATATGCTGTCATATCAAAGCACATGACTGAAATCAGCCAATAGTCCCTCCTTATTCCTGCTGAGAAATGAGATTACTTATTAATCTTTTCAAGATAAGAATGAATGAACTAAGGACGAATGCCTTGTTTGCACACTGATTATTTTTCCTCTCCAGCTTGTGTTTTGTTGGGTAATCATTCCAGTAGGACTAAAGAAGTGATGTTCTAATGCTGTTAAACTCAAAATGCAGAAATATTTAAGGTGTAGCTGCTATGTATATGCTTAAACTCTTGCTGTTTGCCCTCACGCAGAGATTGATGTCTGCCAGCCCTTCTAGTACCCAGGCACATATCCTTATATATCAAAAATGCATTCTTTCCTCTCTCTATATATCTCTTGTCTCTCAGCTAATGGTAATGGGCTGTCAAAGATATTTTCTTTCGTGCACGAACCCATTGGTTAGGAACTTGAGGCCACATTCTCTTGTGGTCCTAATGACGTCCTTTATCAACAACAAATTCTGATCCAACGTCACTGCTCTGAATACTGTGGACCAAGGGTATTTAAAACCAGAAATGGTCAGATGGGTGAAGTTGAGAGGGGCCTTCTGGGCCATGTCGGGAGGGATGGCCATATTGTTGAGAACCATCATTTTTATTGTCATCAAGGAAAAACTCAAGCTGTTTGCATTTTCCTTTACTTTTCCAGATGAGGTGCGTTGCCTTCCTCTATCAGCAGGCCTGAGGGTGAACAACGGCTGTGAAACCCAAAGCACTGGAAAAGCAGGTCTTTGCTTGCAGCATCACTCCTACATCCAGACATGGCTTTTTTGTTCTTGATCTCATTACTTGCATAAGCCATGAAGAGTTTTGAGATGGTGTTGGGATAAAGCCAGAACTGCTGGGTGGGATCCGTGAGTTTCCCTGGCAAGAGATTTAACTGTCAAAGGTCTTGGATCACCTCTGATGACAGAAAGGCAAGAATTATCTGAGTATGAAAGAGTTAATTGAGTAGAAAAGACAGATCCTGATACAGTTCACATTCAGAAGAAGTACATGAAAGAGTCTGTTTTCTTCCCAGTGGGGTATTTCATACCACAGGTGCTGGGGCCTCTGGTCTTGATAAAAATGTCACCATTCTCTGGCTCCACCTGTGAATTTGAGGTCAAATTATCAGGCTGGGATGCCATGGTATGAGCTGAATGACTGCTCATATTCTCCTTTCGTATAGAGCTATGGAACGTAAGCATAGCAATTGGCAGGTTCTAAACAGGCAGAAGAAGGTGGTTCTTCACACGCCATGCTCTTGAGCTGTGGAACAGCATTTTGAAAGATGTACGTGTCTAAAAGGTAACTGGACAAATTAATGGGAGAATAACGTGTTGAGAGTACTCAAACAGAAAGATATCACCAAATGTTTAGGAATCACTGGAGGCTGGAGCAGTCTGAACGCATTTTCCTCTGTGGTTGCAATGCTTTGATTCAGCTCCTTGGCAACTCATTTTTAAGCTACTGTTGGGACAGGATTCTGGGCTGGCTTGACTACAGTCATGATCCAGCACATCCAGCCTCAGATGCCAATGTCCTTACATTAGCATGTCACATTTCACTCAAATACTTTCATTGAACGGAATAACAGAGTAGCCAGTGGAAATCTTGCCTGTTGTGCTGGGAATAACGTCATCTCATCTGCTAAACTCGTGCTACTTTCAGACTGGACCTTCCTTAGTGCCTTGTAGAAAATCCCAATATCAACCTCTGCCTCATTTCCCGCAGCAATTTGACAAAGCATCTGCCATGAGCAGCATGTATTATGGTTCAGTGATTACTTCAACATTTAACAATTTGTGTAACAACCATATTTGCAACGTACTACACTGATGAGATAAGATACAAACCACATCATTAGTTTTTAAAACACAGAAATAACATTTGACCAGCTACCTCAAAAAGCTTATTTAAATATTAGTACATGAACTCACATGAACACAACTGAGCTGAAAAGGATGAAGTCAATGAAGTTCATCAGTTGTTTGCAAGACTCAGCAAGTCAACACTTTAGTCACCAAAAGGGTGGGGAAATTAAGCTGCTAACAGCGTTCCTGTGACCTGCGCTGTGACTCCACCAACAGTAAATCACTCTATTGCTGCTCTAACCCATCATCTTTGAATAAAGCCAAGATGATCAGCTCTAGACTATGATCAGCATTAGGAAAGAAGAGACCCTTCCTCATTCCAGGCAGAAAAAAATGTCAGGAAAAGGGAAAAGTCTGTCCCAGTGTCCCATGGTAAAGAGAGGCACAGAAGTGAAGTCTGTCCAATTGCCAAGAAGGTGGCTGAGCTTAGCGGGGCTCCTGAGCCGCGAGTCCCAGCTGGCTGCACGGGCAGTGGAGCTCCTCTGGAACCAGCTGCAGAACCACCATGGTGTACAGCAGGTCATGCCAAAGGTCCATGCCCTGCGAGGTGGAGAAGTGAAGGGGCAACTTTATCAGATGTGCCCAAAAGAGATGTCATCACCACAGGGCAGAGTTCCTGCCCTGACCCTTTAAAAACTGAGTCAGGAATCTGCAGTGCAGAAAGGACCTGAAGAGAGACCTGTTGAAACTCCGGCTAGGGCCTCAACCAGAGGCATTCAGCAGCTTTGAATTGTTACTTGTCATCATCACAAAAGATAATTATAACTGTCGAGGATTTAGATTGTGGGGTGGCAATAAAACCCTGGCAGATGTATTGTTAACCTCCTCTCCCCTCCACCTCCCACTTTTGCCCCTCCCTCTCCCCCCTTCCCACTTAGGACAGGTGATCGGGAGGGAAAGAAGGACAGAGAGAAGAGAGCTGGAAAAAATTAAAGATGTTTTACTAATGCTACTAATAAGAATAGACAGAATAATACAAAATATACAAAACCAATCTTGAGAGTTTCAGCTACTGCAGAGCCGGCAACCAAAGTCCTGGATTGGACTCTGCAGCCAACCGGAGCTGGATTCAGTCTCTCACTAGACCTCAGTTCGCAGGGATGACTAGCAAGGTCCTCTCCTAATGTCGGCCACAAGCAGAAGGGAAAAGGCAAAAAGGGACGAGGTCCTCGTGATCTCCCACTTTTATAGGAAGTATTCACGTGAATGGAATGTTATACACAGTTGGTCAGCTTCTTGGTCACTTGTTTCTCATCGCCCCTCTCGCGAGATGTCCATCCATGCTTATCAATAAGTTTGCATTCCATTGCTAGGTTTACCAAAACATGTGTCTGGTTCTCCAGGAAAATGCAGTTAATATGAAGGCTTTAGCTGACAGGCAAAATTCACTGAAAGAGAAACTTGTTTTTAACAAAACCAGGACATTCCACCCCTTATAATAGGCCATTCACTGAATTCTTAAACCTTATCAATACAATCTATCAACACAATCTAATTAATCACTACTACTATATCTATATATACATATGTACATATATACACAGGAGTAATTAATCTTAATCAGTGGACCATCCTTTGAAAGGTTCATTAAGTTCATTTTGTCACAACAGTCTCCCAGGACAGGAAAAATGGTAGAAGTGCATCTCATGACCACTGTTTGTGGGTTAAAGATATCAACTTCGAAGAAGTTGTCAGGCGCCACTCGAAGAAGCTAGCTCTGGTTTCATCATCACTGTCTTGATCTGGAAGACACTTATTAAATACTGTTAGTATGGCAATTCACATCCTGCAGTTCAGTATTGAATATTTTCACCTAAACTCAAATCCCCTTGAGGTATATACCGAACTTCTCCATCCTTAAGCATCACCCATTAGGTGCTGCCAGGTCCCTGGGCAAAAACAATCCCACGAATGGGCTTGCCTTTGCCTGAGGCAGGAGTAACCCAGACTGCCTTTCCTAACATATTTTTCATGTGTACTGCAGGGACTTTATCTCCTTCTACAGTCCGTAGAATTTCTGATTGGGCAGGCCCGGCTCAATTGGTTGATCCCCTGGTGTGTTGACCAACAAAGTGGCTTTTCCTAAATGTGAATCCCAGTTTTTAAAGGTTCCACCACCAAGTGCCTTTAGTGTAGTTTTTAGCAAACCATTGTACTTTTCAATTTTCCCAGAGGCTGGTGCATGATATGGAATATGATATACCCACTCAATACCATGTTCTTTGGCCCAATTGTCTATGACTGTTTTTGAAATGAGTACCATTGTCTGATTCAATTCTTTCTGGCATACCGTGTCGCCAAAGGACTTTTTGAAGGCCCAAGATAGTATTTCGGGCTGTAGCATGAGGTACAGCATATGTTTCCAACCATCCAGTGGTTGCTTCCACCATTGTAAGTACATAACGCTTACCTTGACGTGTTTGTGGAAGTGTAATATAATCAATCTGCCAAGCTTCTCCATACTTATACTTTAACCATCGCCCCCCCATACCATACAGGCTTTAACCATTTCGCTTGTTTGATTTCAGCGCAAGTCTCACATTCATGAACAACCTGTGAAAGTGTCCATAGTTAAATCCACCCCTCGATCGTGAGCCCATTTATATGTTGCATCTCTACCTTGATGCCCTGAAGCATCATGGACCCACCGAGCTAGGAAAAGTTCATCTTTGTGTTGCCAGTCCAAGTCCACCTCAGCTACTTTAATCTTAGCAGCTTGATCTGCTTGTTGGTTGTTTAGATGTTCCTCGGTGGCTTGACTTTTAGGCACATGAGCATCTACATGACGAACTTTCACAGGCAGGCTCTCTAGCCTAGCAGCAATGTCTTGCCACAGTGTGGCAGCCCAAATGAGTTTACCTCTGTGCTGCCAGTTGCTTTTCTTCCATTGCTGTAGCCACCCCCACAAGGCATTTGCTACCATCCATGAGTCAGTATAGAGATAAAGTATTGGCCACTTCTCTCGTCCAGCAATGTCCAAAGCCAGCTGGATGGCTTTCACTTCTGCAAATTGACTAGATTCACCTTGTCCTTCAGTGGCTTCTGTAACTTGTCGTATGGGACTCCACACAGCAGCTTTCCACCTTCGATGTTTTCCTACAAGATGACAGGATCCATCTGTGAACAGTGCATACTGCTTATCAGTCTCTGAAAGAGTATTATACGGTGGTGCTTCTTCAGCACGTTTTACTTCCTCATCTGGAGACATCCCAAAGTCTTTACTTTCTGGCCAGTCTGTAATCACTTCTAAGATTCCTGGGTGATTGGGACTTCCAATTTGAGCTCGTTGCGTGATCAATGCAATCCATTTACTCCACGTAACTTCGGTTGCATGATGTGGAGAGGGAACCGTCCCTTTGAACATCCAGCTCAGCACCGGCAGTCGAGGTGCCAGGATGAGCTGTGCTTCAGTACTGATCACTTCTGAAGCAGCTCAAATTCCTTCATATGCTGCTAGTATCTCTTTTTCAGTTGGAGTATAGTTGGCCTCAGATCCTTTGTATCCTCGACTCCAAAAACCTAAGGGTCGACCTCGGGTTCCTCCTGGTGCTTTCTGCCAGAGGCTCCAGGTAAGTCCATTATCTCCGGCTGCAGTGTAGAGCACATTTTTAACATCTAGTGCAGTCCGAACTGGTCCAAGGGCCACTGCATGAGTTATCTCACGCTTAATTTGTTCAAAGGCTTGTCGTTGTTCAGGGCCCCACTCAAATTGGTTCTTTTTTCTAGTCACTTGATAGAGAGGGCTCACAATCTGGCTGTAGTCAGGAATATGCATTCTCCAAAAACCTACAACGCCCAAGAAAGTCTGTGTCTCCTTTTTATTAGTAGGTGGAGACATTGCTGCAATTTTGTTGATCACATCCATTGGGATCTGACGACGGCCATCTTGCCATTTTGTTCCTAAAAACAGGATCTCTCGTGCAGGTCCCTTGACCTTGCTTCGTTTTATAGCAAAACCAGCATCCAAAATAATCTGAATTATTCTCTTACCTTTCTCGAAGACTTCTTTCGCTGTGTCACCCCATATGATGATGTCATCAATATATTGCAAGCGTTCTGGAGCTTTACCTTGCCCTAGCATGGTCTGGATCAGTCCATGGCAGATGGTATGACTGTGTTTCCACCCTTGGGGCAAGCGATTCCGTGTGTACTGAATGTCCCTCCAGGTGAAAGCAAACTGCGGCCTGCACATTGCTGCTACAGGAATAGAGAAAAATGCATTAGCAATGTCAGTTGTAGCATACCACTTAGCTGCCTTTGACTCCAGTTCAAATTGCAGTTCTAGCATGTCAGGCACAGCAGCACTCAGTGGTGGTGTAACTTCAGGCCACGACAGTCCACAGTTAGTCTCCACTCGTCACTAGACTTACGCACTGGCCGAATTGGGCTGTTAAAAGGTGAGCAAGTCTTACTGATCACACCCTGGCTTTCCAGTTGATGGATCAACTTCTGAATCGGAATCAAAGAGTCTCGGTTGGTGCGATATTGCCGGCGATGCACTGTCGTGGTAGCAATTGGCACCTGCTGATCGTCAATCATCAGCAGTCCTACAACAGAAGGATCATCTGAAAGACCAGGCAAATCAGACAGCTGTTCAGTTTTCTCAGTGTTCACAGCTACTATACCAAATGCCCACTTATACCCTTTTGGGTCCTTAAAATACCCTCTCTTGAGGTAGTCTATGCCAAGGATGCATGGAGCATCTGGACCAGTCACAATGGGATGCTTTTGCCAGTTTTTTCCAGTTAGGCTCATTTCAGCTTCTGCAACAGCCAGTTTCTGGGATCCCCCAGTCACTCCAACAATATTGATGGATTGCATTCCTTTACAATTAGAAGGAATTATTGTGCACTGAGCACCAGTGTCCACTAAAGCTTTGTACTCCTGGGGGTGTGTTGTACCAGGCCGTCATATTTGTACAGTCCAATAAACTCTGTTATCCCTTTCCTCCACCTGGTTGGAGGCAGGGCACCTCTAATTTCTGTTTTGCACAGTCTCTGGGTGTGAATTAGAGGTTCCTTTGAGAGCATCAGAATCTCTTCTGCTCCTTTTGTAAACTGAAGCAGCCACCTTCCTAGGAGTTTTTCCTTTTATCTCATGTACTCGTTCTTGAAGTTCTGAGGTAGGTCTTCCATGCCACTTATTCATGTTTCCTCCCTGCTCATGTAGGAAGAACCACAGTGAACCTCTTTTTGTGGGCTGCCTCTGTCCTCTCTCTTGAGATTGGAAACGCCTTTTCCTAATAGCTGAAACACAGGTTCGTGCAGGTTGTGAATGGTATGTTTCTTCTCTGAGTTCTTTGATTTCTTGCAATAGCTTTTCAAACTGGTGATCAGATTTTTCACACAGTTTCTCCACAGCAGAGACACAAGCCTGTAGAGAACCAGCAAGGCTGTCCTCAAAGTTCCGGAGCTGCTCAATCACTTCAGTAATATCTTGTACACCTCCAGCTGACCAGACCATTCCTGCCAATGACTTTCTCCAGGAAAATGCAGTTAATATGAAGGCTTTAGCTGACAGGAAAAATTCATTGAAAGAGAAACTTGTTTTTAACAAAACCAGGACAATAACATAATTGGCTGAACATTTGTATGCACAGAGAACAGTGCATATCATGACAAAAAATGATAATGAAAAAATTCCCCAACTGTCAATTTAACATTCAAGAGAAATTCAGCAATCATCAAGAAACAAAGCCTTGAAAGCAACTTTGGAAAGTTGCTGATCATCCTCACAATAAATAATGATAACATAAATAGCTGATAGTTTGTATGCACTGAAAATAGTGCATAACATGATGAAAAATGATGCTGAAAATAATAATACCTTGTCAATTTAAAATTCATGAGTAATTTGGCAATCATCTGGGAACAAAATATTTGGCTACACTTAGTGCTTTCAAGTAATTACAGTGATAAGAAAGACAGATGAGAAATCATGTTTTCAAAGCTGAAGAAAACAATACCTGATGCTAATGTCAACTGATATAATGTACAGCTTCACTATGATTTCAGTCCTGCCAGAGGAAGTAGCACAAAAGTAGCAGAGTGATTTGGGAAGTTCAAGGAGAAAAGCAAGGAAACAGAACAGCCCTATGAAGTGATCCCACCACAGTGGCACAACCAGCACTGGACTGTTTTAGCAAGAAGATGGTGGTGGAGGAGGATTCTTCACTATGGTAATGCCGCGTCCCTGTTCATTGTGTAGAAAGTCAGGCTACAGCTGCTTCCTGTGTATCATGCAAGAAACCCCTAGTGTGATACAATAGGATGTCCCCTATCCTTTGGCTTCATTGCTTTGGAATAGTGGAAGAGGAGAACACCAGCCATGATTTGTTTTCCTCTTTTGAGAGGTATGAAATACATGACATTTCAAAGAAAAATTGAAAATTAAAAAAAAAAACAAAACCAAAACAACCTGTGGGCCCATACTCTTGCCTTCTTCTTGTGTGACTGTCGCTCACATTGAAGGAAATCCCCCAGCAGTGCCCAGGCCAAAGATACACAGTGACACACAAGTGGTACAGTACAATACATTCTGTTAGTGTTCAATAGCTCAGATGATCCAGCCTCTGGAAGCAAAACCAAATGTGAATAAGAGCTAACCTGACACATTGCAAAGCCCATCTGATATTTCACAAGGACTTGGTAAAGAACGATATTTGAATTATCAGTACAAATGTGTTGGTTAAATTTTTCTTAATGAACTCAGTTAACATCAGACTTTCTAAATAGCTCTCCATGCAAATGAATAGTGAACTCCCATGACTCCTTTCATTTTACCCTTCAATGTTACATGACCTTTTTCCATGTACCTTTCAATGTACATTGACTCTTCAGACTACGAGCTATCACGGAAGGACTATGATTTATTATTTGATACAGGTATACTGGAGTGGACCTCAAGATCAAGTGAGGGTGAAATCCTGCCTAAAAGTACTTCACCATAAATATGTCTATTAAAAAAAAATAAAATAAAAAAAAAAAAAATAAAGGGAACATCACCACCCTCTTTTTAAATAACAAATTGTTTTTCCTAAGTTGGAGTCAAGTTTCTCCATGCCCTAGTCTCAGTACTGGATTTATCCTTACAACATTGTGGTCTGTGCCACTATCAGAGGCAGAAAAATTGGTTTAGCTCTCCATGGGTCCATCTGAATACATTTTGTTGACTGCTGCCTTTGGGAAAATGAGGCATTAAGGACAGGAAATCATCAGCTCAACCAGCGAATGCAGATCCTGAATTTTGAATGGATCACAGGCTACGTACTTGCAGGCCATATTGAGAGTGGGCTATAGGTAAAATGTGACCCCAGGAAAGGAGCTCCAAGCAGCACGGGTCTGTCATCGTCATTCCTCGAAGGAGATGTGTCAGAGGCCAGAGGTCTCGGGTTGCTGCCAGCAGGAAAGCTCAACACAAAAACCCGGTCAGTAAGGAAGAACTGCCTGGGGGTAGTGAGTATACAGCGTGAAAAGACAATATGTGTCAGAATAAAGGCAGGATGAGGGTGCAGCCTGTGAGCAGCAGGTCTCTGGGGAGAAGGGCAGAACCTCCACATCTGGGAGCCTGCAGGAGACTGTGGGCTGCAGAGGAGGAAGAAGTGGGGAAAGCTACTGGTAGGACATCATCTAGAGCTGACCAGCCACTGAAATGCTTTCCAGGGCAGGTTGTTCTAGGATTGAAACAAGAGCACAAATCCTCCAGCTGAGTGATCTCTTCAATTCCCAGCAGTTTCTTGGAAGATGGTGCCAGAGGCACAGAGCAGATGCTGGCACGTGGAGGGATTGTTCTCCACTGCAGGGTTGCAGCTGGCCCTGAAGCCAAGATGAAGGGAAGACAACGTTGTATCCCAAGGAATTACATGCCCACTGCCAACATAGTTGCAAGTCCACCGTTTTCAGATGTGAAGCATGTGCTCAGGTTTTAAACAGGCAGAAGAAGGTGGTTCACACGCCATGCTCTTGAGCTGTGGAACAGCATTTTGAAAGATGTACATGTCCAAATGGTATCTGGAAAACTTAATGGGAGAACAGTGTGTTGAGAGTACTCAAACAGAAATATATCACCAAAATTTTAGGAATCAATGGAGGCTGGAGCAGTCTGAACGCATTTTCCTCTGTGGTTGCAATGCTTTGATTCAGCTCCTTGGCAACTCATTTTTAAGCTACTGTTGGGACAGGATTCTGGGCTGGCTTGACTACAGTCATGATCCAGCACATCCAGCCTCAGACGCCAATGTCCATACATTAGCATGTCACATTTCACTCAAACACTTTCATTGAACAGAATAACAGAGTAGCCAGTGGAAATCATCTTGCCTGTTGTGCTGTGAATAACGTCATCTCATCTGCTAAACTCTTCCTACTTTCAGACTGGACTTTCCTTAGTGCCTTGTAGAAAATCCCAATATCAACCGCTGCCTCATTTCCGGCAGCAATTTGACAAAGCATCTGCCATGAGCAGCATGTATTAAGGTTCAGTGTTTACTTCAACATTCAACAATTTGTGTATCAACAATATTAGTAACATGATACACTATTACTAGAGATAAGATACAAACCACATCATTAGTTTTCAGACCACAGAAATGACATTTGACCAGCTAGCTCAAAAGGCTTGGTTAAATATTAGTACATGAACTCACATGAACATAACTGAGCTAAAAAGGATGAAGTCAATGAAGTTCATCAGTTGTTTGCAAGACTCAGCAAGTCAACACTTTAGTCTCCAAAAGGGTGAGGAAATTAAGCTGCTAACAGTGTTCCTGTGACCTGTACTGTGACTCCACCAACAGTAAATCACTCTATGACTGCTCTAACCCATCATCCTTGAATAAAGCCAAGATGATTAGCTCTAGAATATGATCAGCATTAAGAAAGAAGAGACCCTTCTTTATTCCAGGCAGAAAAAATGTTAGGAAAAGGGAAAAGTCTGTCCCAGTGTCCCATGGTAAAAGAGAGGCACAGAAGTGAAGTCTGTCCAATTGCCAAGAAGGTGGCTGAGCTTAGCGGGGCTCCTGAGCCGCGGGTCCCAGCTGGCTGCACGGGCAGTGGAGCTCCTCTGGAACCAGCTGCAGAACCACCATGGTGTACAGCAGGTCATGCCAAAGGTCCATGCCCTGCGAGGTGGAGAAGTGAAGGGGCAACTTTATCAGACGTGCCCAACAGAGATGTCATCGCCACAGGGCAGACCAATTGTAACTTGGACTAGGGCCTTAATTAGACGCATTCAGATCATCACAAATAATAACAATAACATAATTGGATTGTACTTTGCATGTACTGAAAACACTGTATATTATGAAGAAAAATTATGCTGAAAAAAAAAGAAACCCTGTCAATTTAATATTCACAAGAATTTCAGCAATCATCAAGGAACAAAATATTTGGCTACACTTAGTGCTTTCAAGCAACTACAGTGATAAGAAAGACAGATGAGAAATCATGTTTTCAAAGCTGAAGAAAACAATACCTGATGCGAATGTCAACTGATATAACGTACGGCTTCACTATGATTTCAGTCCTGCCAGAGGAAGTAGCACAAAATTAGCAGAGTGATTTGGGAAGTTCAAGGAGAAAAGCAAGGAAACAGAACAGCCCTATGAAGTGATCCCACCACAGTGGCACAACCAGCACTGGACTGTTTTAGCAAGAAGATGGTGGTGGAGGAAGATTCTTCACTATGGTGATGCCGCGTCCCTGTTCATTGTGTAGAAAGTCAGGCTACAGCAATTTCCTGTGTATCAGGCAAGAAATCCCTAGAGTGATACAATAGGATGTCCCATATCCTTTGGCTTAAATTTGTTTAGAATAGTGAAAGAGGAGACCTCCAGATATGATTTGTTTTCCTCTCTTGAGAGGTATGAAATACATGACATTTCAAAGAAAAATTGAAAATTAATAAAAAAAACCCAAAACAACCTGTGGGCCCATACTCTTGCCTTCTTCTTGTGTGACTGTCGCTCACATTGAAGGAAATCCCCCAGCAGTGTCCAGGCCAAAGATACACAGTGACACACAAGTGGTACAGTACAATACATTCTGTTAGTGTTCAATAGCTCAGATGATCCAGCCTCTGGAAGCAAAACCAAATGTGAATAAGAGCTAACCTGACACATTGCAAAGCCCATCTGATATTACACAAGGACCTGCCAGAAAAGGATGTCTGAGGTAGCAGTACAAATGTATTGGTTAAATATTTCTTAATGAACTCAGTTAATCCAGGCATCAGCTGGAAGGGTTCAATATCAGACTTTCTAAATAGCTCTCAGTGCAAATGAATAGTGAACTTCCATGACCTCTTTCATTGTACCCTTCAACGTACCATGACCTTTTTCATTGTACCTTTCGATGTACATTGACTCTTCAGAACACAGGATAACAGGGAAGGACTATGATTTATTATTTGATCCAGGTGCACTTGAGGGGTCCCCTAGATCAAGTGAGGGTGAAGTCCTGCCTAAAAGTAGTTCAGCCTTAATAAGGACATTAAAAAAACCCCAAAAACAAACAAACAAACAAACACACACAAAACCCCAATGCAAAAACCAAAAATAAAATGGAACATCACCACCCTCTTTTTAAATAACAAAGTGTTTTTTCTAAGTTGGAATAAAGTTTCTCCATGCCCTAGTCTCAGTACTGGATTCATCCTTACAACATTGTGGTCTGTGCCACTATCAGAGGCAGAAAAATTGGTTTAGCTTTCCATGGGTCCATCTGAATATATTTTGCAGACTGCATACTGCTGCCTTTGGGAAAATGAGGCATTAAAACAGAAAATCATCAGCTCAACCAGCGAGTGCAGATCCTGAATTTCGAATGGATCACAGGCTACATACTTGCAGGCCATATTGAGAGTGGGCTATAGGTAAAATGTGACCCCAGGAAAGCAGCTCCAAGCAGCACGGGTCTGTCATCATCATTCCTCGAAGGAGACGTGTCAGAGGCCAGAGGTCTCGGGTTGCTGCCAGTAGGAAAGCTCAGCACAAAAACCCGGTCAGTAAGGAAGAACTGCCTGGGTGTAGTGAGTAGACAGCGTGAAAAGACAATATGTGTCAGAATAAAGGCAGGATGAGGGTGCAGCCTGTGAGCAGCAGGTCTCTGGGGAGAAGGGCAGAACCTCCACAACCGGGAGCCTGTAGGGGACTGTGGGCTGCAGAGGAGGAAGAAGTGGGGAGAGATGCTGGTACGTGTCCAGTCAAGGGGTGCCACTTCATCCCTTAGACCCAACCACACTCTGCTGCTGAAAAGTGAGGAATGTACAAAGGTCATGGAGGCTTTTCTGAGGCATTTCCCCTTCTGCTATGAAGGGAAATAAATCTTGGCTGATATAAATAGCAGTTGAAAGTAATGAACAAACTTAGATGAGGTAAACCACGTATTTATGAAAACAAATACAACTATGTGGATAATTTCTAGCTATGTTACACTACTTTGAAAAGGATTTTAAACTACTTGCCTCAGACATTGTCTTTTTCATTGAATTTTATTGATATAGAAATTTGTCACCTACTGTTCTTATGAATCTATAGTCTTGGTATACTCTACCATGTCATAACTATGGATGAAGGAATCCTCCTCTGGGGTTTTGCTCTCAGAGTAAACAGATTCATATTCCTGCATGTCAATGCAAGAAGACACTGCTGCAAGCCTGGCAGCCTCTGTTTCTCCTTGGAGAGAAGAGAGATAGAGGGATGCTTACTGACATCCTGCTGCTGGGGTGTGACTACGCCAGGTGCTGACCCATTCTGCTGGACTCATGGCTGGCCCCCGTCGTTACTCAGAAGCATTCAGGATCAGAAACTAACATCTATCTGCTCTTAGCATGAAGCACCAGGTGATTTGTCCTTGGTTTGGAAAGCCGTGGAATGCCACATGCTGCCTCAGCGTTGTTCCAGCAGCAGCCACTGCTGGGCTGACAGTGGATGTCACACACAGCACAGGGTAGGTAATGCAGAGCTGTGCTACCCTTACTGCAGCAGCCTTAAGCACTGTCTTTTGCTCAGGACTTATTTTTTAAGATCAAGTGTTCTGCTGTAGACATGTCTTTATGTCTGCTTTCCACACTCTGCACTCAGATTTTACAAGGTATTTTCCCTGAAAAGCATAGATAGAGACAAGCAAAAATTATTCCTGTGTATTAGATCAAGGAGTTCCTCAAGCAGGCAGGTCTGCAAGACTGTGTTTCATGACCATGCCTTAGAAAATGTGTGCTGAAATTTGCCATATTTTAGCATTTAAAATTTTTAATGAAGACACTTGTAGCATATCTACACAGAACCCGGATTTCTTTCCTGTTGAAGTGAATGGTTGAATTCCCCATGATGCTGCTGAGCCTGGGGTTTGTCCTATGGAGGGAAGTGATTTTTCCTTTGAAGCTCTGTGTTCTGCAGTGATTCTCTGAGCTAGTAAGTAGCGGAGGATGGCACCCATTTTTCTACTACTTTACATTATTTTATATAGACTAATAGGAAACAACAAAATTTTCCTAGGAAATAGACACCATGTCTCTGTGCATTAGGGAATTTGGTGAAAGCAAATGCAGCAAACAGAGACATTCCAGGACAACTTATTTGACAGCAGAGTATTAACTCCATTATTATATTGTTTGTACCAGAACAACTCCCCTTCTGCTCTTCCACCTCTGACTGGGAATTTGTAACAAACTTCAGGCAAATAATGTGAGAAACCTCCATTTGAGTGTTTTTCCTAGATTTATGAAGATGCAGATTGCACTGGGGATATGCATGCAGGGAGGCACTGAGCTCCCACCACACTGAGCCCACTCCACCAAGACCAACATGGTGGTCTACACCAGCCAGGCTTCCTGCCTGCTGCTTGCCTGCCCTAATGCTGAGTCTTTGTGAGATGACAGAGCCTGATCAAAAATGCCGGTGAAAGCACAAAAGGGCACTTATATAAAAGTGTCCTCTCTTTCCTCCTCACCTTTTCCTCCTCACCTTTTCCTCCCACACAGATTAAAAGAAAAAAAATCATGGTTGAAATCACTGTTGGCCTTGACTGAGGCTGTGACTGAAGTCTGGGAAACTTGCCTGGGTTAAGAGCTACCCCTATGGATATTACCAATCACCCACCAGTGGTACTGAATGTCCAGTTCCAAAGATGTACAAAAAAAAAAAGAGGAGTGCAAGTGAGTATTATTACCTGACTGCTTGTATTTCCTGTTTGATCATCTCCAATACAGCAGAAAATGCAGGTCTCCTTGTGGAGTTGTGATTCCAATGGGCTTTCATGCATCCAATCAGTCTGCCAAGGTTTGGAAAGCCAAAACCACCAGGAATGCTTTGTAACTCTGTGAATTTTAGAACCTGTTTTTATTTATCCAGATTAAAAAAAATTGTCACATTAGCTTTCTGGATGTGTAACTTTGCCCCACAACA
The DNA here is from genome assembly GCF_036013475.1 of Columba livia. NCBI lineage: Eukaryota > Metazoa > Chordata > Aves > Columbiformes > Columbidae > Columba > Columba livia. The sequence continues at coordinate 17,937,157 of NC_088607.1, forward strand.
AACTTGTTAGCAGCAAAAATGGTCAGTCTTGCACTGAATTACATAATAAACAGTATTTTTTATGCGTTAATTGAAGTTAGTAGGAATAAATAGTTCCTCAAAAAGAGGTTATGTATGGCTATTGTATAGATACTTTAGCAAGTTTAGGTTCACACTGTAGCCTTTTATTGCTGAAGACAATAGACTGTGTTTCTTACCTCTTCAGAGGGAATCTATCACCAACAAAGTTGCAGGAGGCTAATAGAATTGAGGCTGGTACTCAGTCATCATACCCAGTCAACAGGTTCAAAACTCAGTGTTGTGGAAGAAGAGACCACAATGCTAACAAACTGATGGGCAGACAGATAGCATAGCACAATCAAACATGTTTCCTGCCCTCAGGACCAGGGTAAATGCATAAGCAGGGAATAAGGGAGAATTCCATGAAGCCTGAACACACCTTTCATATGGGAATATGTAGATAAAGAGTAAAGATTATGGGTAAAATACACTCCCCTGTGACAAGCACTGCAGGTGCCACACTTGGAATGTGGTGGAATATATCTCAGTCCAAATATTGACTGAATTAAGAAAATAATTACCTCCTAAGAAACATCAACACTTACACCTGGGGTGGAGGTTTCTTTCCACACATTAAAGAGAAAAACTGGAAAATGATCTTCCCATCCCTAGCAATCTCAGAGTTACAGAGAGGCTTGATACTGAGTTTCCCCCCAAAACACTATTACCAACCTTACCTTCTTGCTCTTTAGTGAGTGGAAAATTTTCAGTGGCTTGTACATGAGCAGGTTGGTCAGCTGTGCCATTAAAGCTTCCTATATCATAATCCCCAAACTAAAGACATCTGATGCTCTGGAACAGAGCCCATCATTTCTCAGTTTTGGGGCAGGCCTATTGATGAAATGAAAAGGTTATTGGTCTAACATGTTTCTGTATACTATAGAACTGGGGGCCAAGGTAAAGCAGAGTGGTCCATGCTTTTCACTGTGGATCCAGAGACTTGAGTTCACAATTTGCATTAGTGGCTACAGCTAAGTGTCTGAGTAAGAGAACTGGGGTGACAATGGTGCATTGTGGGACATATACCTAAGCTGTTAAAGAGAATGGGGGCACAAGGCACAGCAGCATTTTTTCCAATGTTCAGAGTTATGGAAGAATTCAACTTTTGTTGGAATGTCCAAGTTATCTGAGGGATAAAAAGCTATAAGGAAGTTTCTCTGAAGCAATGATACAAGCATCTCAGCTTTTTCCTTCTTTTCATCAGAGCCATAAGAAGCACACGGATATTGTGAAACAAGATGTGGCTAAAGCTGTGGACGGATAACGTAGAGTTTGCAGTATGAAAATTGACAGAAAAAAAGAGGGGAAATAAAACATAACTATGCACTCATCACCTGGCTGCATCAGCTAGATGCACATATAAGGCTCAAAGAGGTTGTCATCTGTTCCTGGATGTGAGCAGACAGACTGCACTTCCCTAGTCATTAACCTTTACCATCACCTTTCAGAGGACAAGGAAAAGAGAAGGGGCATTTAAATGCACAGCATCTATCCACTCTTCAGCAAAAGCAGCAAGAATTCAGTAATTAAAACAGCAGTGCAGAGTTTGCTGGATGGTGATTCTGTGTTCTGTCAACAGTGACCAACATCACTGCTTCCCAGTTCAGGGATTACTAATGATGGATTGACCTGCCTTGACACTCATCTAAGCTAACCTTTTAATAGAGCCTTCATCACAGAACAGAACTGAGCACCTCCAGAAAATAATTAGACATGCCTTTCCCAGAAACTTGCCTTGGCATACAATGAATTTCTGTCTGAGGTGATTTCATTAACACCTGATTGCATTACTACCTGATTAAGAAAAACACAACTAAAGTTTTTGCAAATCTCCCTGTTCTGATGCAACTAAAAATACATCCTTCAAGATGTGACAAACGATCTGTGACTGTAGCGCTATGTTCCTTAATGTTCATCTGTGTGTGCCTTCCTGCCCATTTGCCAGGTCTACGTGGGTATAAATGGATTGTGGGTACAGGCAGCAGCAGTCCAAGTGGAGTTAAGGAATAATCTGAAACAAGACTGAATGAGCATCAAGAACAAATACCTCTGGGCAACTGTGACCAGAGTTAATGTAAATGTAACTGCACTGTAAGATCCTCCTGGATTGAAGATATGCCATGGCAGAAGCAACCCACTCCAGGCAAGTGGGAAGTTTGACATCAACCATGTTAGGACTTGCAGCAACGTCCATTAGGGACTCCGGGTTGCCATCAAGAGGCTTGATGATCTGCAAAAGGGATACATGAGAAAATCAGGGAGTCAGATGGCAAATGCTTGCTTGCTAGCAAGTTATCACAAACAAAAGCAGAGCTCTTCTTCTATATATGCGCCCCACAGCAGCTTCCAATCTGCCAGAAGTGAATAGAAAGATACTGGATATTGCTCTGGATTTATAAGATTTGCCTACTTTGTGCACAGGTGAGATGAGCAGAGGTTCCTGTGCCAAGTCTGAGAGAGCAGTGGGCAGAGACTGAAGCTCTGCAAGCTGGGGGAACACACCCAAGTCAGCACAGAATTAACTCATCTGCATTCAGAAAAAAGTGTTTAGTGTGGAGTAGTGGTGATAATATTTCCTTACCTGATGGAATTTCAGAACAATGCACTCCCTAGACACTGCGGGCAGTGGTACAGCAATAACAGCTTTATGTTGTAACAGTGCTTGACAAGGGCACCAACTTGCAAAAGACTAGGAAGAAACAAACTGGGATGAGGTCTCTGACTCACAGAGTTTACAGTCCATTGCCTGATAAGCAGCCCCTTTCTTTAATTCATCACTCACTCCTGTGCAGCTCCTTCAGTTCCTGCTGTGGCTAAATGCCTCATAAAACACTTCACAATCTCTCAGTGGAAGCTGGCAGGTCTCTCCACTGCCGTTCAGCTCCTTGAAATGCATGAACAGCAGAGCAGCCAACAGCCATTACCACAAAACACTTCATGCAAACAGTTACAGCTACATGGCCATTTCCCTACTTGAGGAAGAGCTCAGCAGCAGAAGGACTGCAAAAATAACAATCTCATTCCTCTGTCTATCTAGAAGGTTCCTCTTGTACATTGCCCAGGATCCCAGTTCAAGACATAATAAACCTGGATACCACATAATATGTCAAAGAAAAATCTCTGTACAGAGACATTACTCTTCCCTCCACCACACTGGTATAAATACACAGAACTTCTCTTGAATTCAGAATAATCGCTCCTGATTAACATGGGAAGGAATAAGAGCAGAATTATCCGGTAATGCCTTCATCATCTGCAAACAGACCTCTCCATGGTATGATAACAGACTTTCAACCTTGGCCTGGCGGGCCCCTGAGAAGGTACAATCTGTGATACAGTTCTGATGTGATTATGAAAGTCAGTTAATTGCAGAGAAATAAACACATTGATAACAGGCTGAAAATAATTTTGCTGTGGAGTTTCACCTCCATGTCCCTTGCTTACAGGAAAAGTAAAAAGCACACAGATAGCTAGTAGCTCCTTATTACCACAGTGAATATTCCTCTCTGAGGTGAAGAAAAAAATGACCTTTCTCTTGCCTGCTTGGCTCTGACCAGGTATTTCACAAGGGATTTGCACAAACGTAGCCTTTTTAACAGGAGCAAATTTACACTTCATGCTTCCTTGAGCCTCTTATTTCTGCCACCACACACACAAATGAATGCACACTTGCCACTGTCAAAAGCCACACAAAGAGAGTAGCAGAAGCTTAGAATTGCAAAATGTTAGAGATGTACAGAGAGAAAAAGCTTAGGGACTGACTGGTTGGTGACATGATGTGCCTGGAGAGTGCTCCTGTAGTCAGAGAGCTTGGGATAGACCTGAAGGCCCTGCAGTGATTCCTGTACCTCACAGCCACATCACTGCTGCTGTGGGACTGCTTTTATCATCACCTGTGGAGGTCTTCTTGCACCAACTCACTCCAGAAATGACTGCTCTAGTGTTTCTGCTGTGTGGTTGTACCTGGAGGAAGTGCTGGGGTTAGCTTCAGTAAATGTCAACAACATATTTTATAACTCAGGTCATGTGGAAACAACAGGTGTCATCAGGAAAAGAAAAATGCTGTATCCACCCAAGGTATGGAAATCTTGTCTGCACAAAATGACTCAGTGTTTTTATACTGATTACCACTGAATGAGAGATTAAGTCAGTAGCAGTCGGTCACGTAAAGCCATGTCTGTGTGGTTACAACTGGAAAAATCACTGTAGCAGGGGAAAGTCAGACATGTCTAGGCAAAAAAATAAGCTCCTGGAAATTCTGAATCTGAGCTTAGAGCTGATTCTGAGGGAAATCAGATGAGTGGGGATCACTAGGAACCACTCCACAACTTGCTGAGATTTAAAGAAGGGAGACCACAGTGCTGTCAGCAATAAAACTCTATCAAGGAAAAAAATCCTATCCATGTGCTTACACACACCCTCTTAGAAACACCGTAATGAGATGCCATTCCCTTTACCAGGTGGTAAATATTCACAACGTTGGCAAAGGACAAGAAGTATTCCTAAAAAAGTGCTTAAGGTGATTAACCTGATATAGCAGCAGCAGAGGGCACCAGTCACAACAACTGTCACATCCTCAGAGCCCGAAGTCCCCTGGGCCGGGGCAGACCCCTGCACCATCCCCTGGAGGCTCTGGCCGTTCTCTAGGAATACTCTTTGCATATCTGCAAGGCTGCTGCCCTTCTCTGGTTGCTCAGCTTTTCAAATAAACTGTTAGAGCCAAGCAGAACCTTCATCCAGAACTCATCCAGACTGTGGGTCAGCTGCAAATTCACCCCCAAACTTGCATTTCTGGATCCCCATCTGTAGAACACGAAAAGCTTTATGGAAAGACCTTTTCTTGTTAGATGCTTGGATCAATTCATACATCTGAATATTATTGTGATTTGATCAGGTACTTCAGCAAAGCCCCTGACCTTTCTGCAGGTAAGTCAAATGCAGCTCAAACTGTTGTGCAACTGTTCTCTTTAGACCCTCCTGATTCCAGTACATGCATTTTGCAAAGCCTCCTGCATCCTCCTGTTATTACATCTGTTGATTTCCTCTTGAGACACAAACACTGTTAAGAAAGTTTTCTTGCCAGAAACATTTGTCATGCACATGTTGAGAACAACAGTTCATACCTTTGCTTTCAAGGTAGCCCTGTAAAACAAAAAGGACCAAATCTTGACCATTCTTAAGTTATTAATTCTGCTTGATTTCACTTATGCAGACAGGAATACTAGTACTCCCACTTTTAAATCATGTAGCACTCATTAGCTTTTGAGATCTAATGATGACAGAAAGCTCAGGCTTCAGCAGCACAGATCCTGGGAAGAAGGCTTCCAGATGGCCTTCAGTTCCCCAAACAAGAAAAGCCTGCTGTGAAATGCTGCTGCTAGAACAGCTTGCACACACTGAAACAACGAAGGCTTAAGTAGGATCCCAATGGTGTAAATCCATTGATTTTAGGATAAAATTTTAAAAACAGTTTCCTTCATATCTGAAACCAAGCTAATTTTTCTGAAGTCCTCCGTCAAGTCTATTAAATGGGTGCTTTCACCTGGGGTCAAAAGCAGTGGTCGAGTGAAAATAAGGCAACACATACACACTTCCCATTAACACATGGGATCAGCAAGTCCGTCTTCCCCGCCCCCCCCCAGCCCCCCGGACCAGAGAAACCAGAAATCTGCTTGTTTTAGGGCTGACCAAACAGCGCTTTCCTGCAATTTGGAGTTCAGCAGTGACCAGGCAAACACTGGACAAATCCAGACTGTTCAAAGCTTTACACAAACACTTTGTGAGACCTGATAATCAGAGCATCAGGCTGGCTTGCTCCACATGCATATCTGGTTTTCAACAAACATGCCCTCCAGACAGATTGCTCTGCAGTTATTAGGATACTGATTCATGCTGATTATTCATTACTGATTAACACTGACTGCTACTAACTGTTATTAGATATAAGGGGCAGCAGCCAGTGCTGCCATGTTCTAGAACATGCAAAAAAAGGTATTTACGAAGTTAGCAGATCTGGAAAAGCTGCTTAGCAGCCTTGACAGGAACCTTATAATATCTTCCTTGTAGGTGGGAGAGAACTGCCTCATCATCTCATGTAGGTTGTCCAGATCTGACCCTAGAAAAAGAAAACAAAGGCTGGAGTTCACATTTCATATTACCCAGACCCTGAGGGCAAGGATAGAGCTCTCTTCGCTGTCATGGCTGCAGTATCTTTGAGACAATTGGTATGGCTCAGCTTTTCCTGAACTGAAACAAAAAATCTGGCTAAGAGCTGTGGCTGCATCCAAAGAACCGTAAGAATTATAAGTGTCTAACAGTCATTTAAGCGAGATGAGAGACACCCATGCGCTTCACCTCCCTCAGAGACAGTGGCTCTTAAATTGCTGTGCTTCCAAGCACAGACAAAGGGACTTGGAGACTCTGCTGCCCAGTCTTCAGGAAGAGAAATGTAGCATTTGCCCAAAGAGAGTTCTCCTGAAAGGGACCCTGAGGAGGCAGAGTGGGGAGGGAGGAATTGTGACAGGTGTCAGTCTGGAGGTGGTGTTAGTCACATCATGTATGTGAGAAAGGTGCCCAAACAAGGTACTGAAAAGTGAATAAAGTTCTCCACAGACAAGCATCAAGTTGGGAAAGAAATGACTTTTCATTGACCCGTACAAAAGGCCGGTCTCAGTCTAGCTCCCACCCCAACACAAACTATGGTACTTACACTTACACGCGTGTAAGGCGTTCCTCTGTGGTGTCTGTGCACTTCTGTTGAACTGGCTGGCCAGACTTACCAGAAACCTCTGCTGTATACTGGTGTCTGCAGGCAGCCAAAAGCCTGAATTAACTTTAGGGTGAAGCCTAATTAACTTAGACACAGGTTAAACACTTCTAGCTTCACAGGCTAGCCTCTATTGATTAAAATGACTCAAAAACTGCTGAATCAAGGGGCTGCAGCAGTGACCGCCAGGCAGCAGAAACCACCACGGGCATGTTCCCATGCTCTGAATGAGCACTGTGGATAATTACAGGAAATGTCTAGGCCCCTTGAAAGACTGACAATTTCCCCTGTGAAGAGGAGACTCAAAAGCACTCCCAGATGTGGGAACAGATGGATCCATCAGTGAGGTCTGTAACCAGGGAACTGGACTGGCTGTGAAAAGACCTCTTGCCTCCATCTCTGTAAGGCTGTTCCAAGCTATTGTAAGTATCAGGTTGGTGACAGCATGCTATCAAAATTCATGGTCATAATCTGAAGAATCTCTTATGTAATAGATTCTGTAATGAAATAAAATTCAACCAGAGAGCCAAAATTGTTGTTAGTTCAACTTTAAATCTTTAAGATCTAGGTGAGTAATGTTTCTGAGACAGACTTCTATCCCTATGACTGCACAATGCACTAGGTAAATGGGATGAATGGAATCAGGTTCCACTATCTAAAAGCCAAGGTCCCACTGGGGAAGAGATTATAAAAACAGAGGTAAACCTGAGCCTTCACTTAAAGGAGAGACACACAGAACAAAATGGGGTACAATAATGGAGCAGGATTGGTGGAAAACTTTACCCATACCCAAAGGAGTTGAATCTGGTCTTTGTGCCCTGTGCCCGCTACAGATCTAAGAGGGGAAAACAAGCATGGTGACTGCAGCTGAGCCTGATTGCAGGTTCCCAACTTCCATCTTGATGCACAGCCACTATTTTGATCACATCTTGAAACCTTTCAGAGTCAATGTCAGTGGCATTCATCTGCAAGATGTCATGCAGGGTCTGTTGTTTGGCTATGTAGACCTTTGTGTTGCCTACAGCTGTGATACCTTGCACAGCAATGCTGCTGGTGTTTGTCTTCATCTGTCCCTTGAGGGTAAGATCAGGGAAGGTGGGCTTCAGATGTTCTTGGAGAGCTGCCTCCACGTGGCTCAAATCGATTTGCTCAAATGCTCAGCAGCATCTGTGTATGTATCACCCTTGCTAAAGAGTAATGGTGTAATGCAGCATCTCACCTCACTCAGCGAGTGGTAAAGTAACCACCACTGACCTAAGCAGTCAGTCTTTAGTTTCAGTCCTTATACAATGGCTCTGGCTTGGCAGTAGAACAAGATCAGGCAGAGATCTTATTCTGTCACAGACAAACCAAGAACTTTATAGATGACATGCTAGTTTCTGTAAGTGTGCTTGTTTAGGCATATGTGAAAGATAACCATGGTATGTGAGAACAGATACACGCATCACTTCCAAGAATAAAGAGTACAAACTCAAACCTTGGTGGTTTCCTGTGTGTTGTCTCACTGAGCTCATTCTGAGATGAGAAAATACTAGTAAGGGTGAAGACCCTGAGAGCATCAAGAAGACTCCAAGAGTTCCAGAGCATCTCTTACCATGTCAAATCCCACTGCTCACTTTCTCCTAGAAAACTTGATTTCATTATTAACCTGGAAATCCAGTAACATGAGGGAGCACTAAGTGCTTTTTATCATGGTTTTCTGTTTCTGAATGTAGCTTACAGTCAAGTAAGCAAAAAAGAAAGAAGTCTGCAGACACAAGGTCTGCCCTTTATAGAAAGGAAAAGTTTAGGGAGATAAATATACTATTAGCATTAACTAATAACCTGTCTGCAGCTAGGATGTTTTAAAAAAAGAAAAGCATAGCCTGTACCAACAAGTACCTATTTAATTACAATGGTGTCTCTGGCTGAACCTGCCATTGAGTCTTGCCTGGTGACAGTCCTCCCAAGTACTTTTGTCTTGCAGTTACAAATGAATACAACAACAGCTTGGATTTGGGGAGCTGAGCCAAACAGTGTAGTTCATCCCACAGGAAGCATGTCAGGAAGGAGAAGGGAAAAAACAGCAAAACCAGACACAAATTAATCTTTTCAATAAATCACTGGGGAGTTCAGTTGTTAGGACAGATATACACGCTCTACTGCCTCCACAAGAAATAGAAGTGACATTGCTTACCACATGGTTCTTCCAAGTCCCATCAGGATGTCTGCTCCTTCCCTTTCTTATGTCTTCATTATGGATTTTATGGACAGAACAATACATCCATTCTGGTTTCTCACGTTGCCAGTTCCTTTTCGTTCCTTCTTCCCTGTACAAAGCTGAATCCCTCTTATGTTAACAGCTGCCTGGGAAATCAGGGGAAAATGCTGGTGTCTGCTAGCAAAGGCTTAGACATGAGATGTGTGGTAAAGTATTCAGGGCATACCTCTATTTTAAGGGATGGCTTTGCTCTTATTTCAAGATTTTTCACCTAGTTTTGGTATCAGTCCAGCTAATTATTGGAAGAGGTGGAGATATGAACTTTGCATTCACACATGAAGAAGCTCAGTGCCTTGTTTTGTCCTGCAATAGGAAAACAAATCATGGCAGGTGCTAGTTCCCTGGGTTTCAGCAGAGGTCTTCCAAGAAGGAAGCCTATAAGCAATTGAGTTTACTGACTTCCCACATTTTTTTTTAACAAGATCATAACTCAGTTATGTCATTAGAGATTGAATCTAATTGCCAAGAACTGGATTTTAACCACTGCAAAACTAAAGTTGAAAGGCTGCTGGATGTACAGTTTAAGTTGTGCTCACCAGAGAAGCTGAATTTGAAGCTGGATAGAGACTGAGATAGAGATGTTAAAACTAGGATATTAGATTCTAACTCAGTTCTTACAAGGAAACATTTGAACAACAGTTCACTTAATACTTCTTTTACTGGACTAAAGGTACTCAAGCATTGTCCACTACTTGCATATGTACAAACAGGAAATTTGTTCAGTAATGCAGAAAAATGCTGTGTGGATTGTGAAGCAAACCCAACTTTCTAGCACAATATGCAATCCCCGAGGTGGAGAGCAGAAGACAGCTCCAAAGGAGGCACTAAAACCCCATGATGTGATATATTGCTGTCCTACTAATCTGACAATTTCCTTTCACCTGGGTAGTGACTGTCTCATGCCCTGAATCTTGGAAATAAGTGAAGCAGACAGTTAAAGATGGACCTGAGCTAGAAAGGCTGACTCTTTCTGGATTTAGAGACAGAATTACCCAAAGCCCATGACAGTTCAGATCTAGGGTCTTCGTATTTCTGCTTTGTTTGTTATTCAGTTAAATTAAGTTAATCTTATCAAGCCTTTTGCCTTGACAATACCTACCTGCACTATTCTCTGCAAGGCAAGAAAACATACCTCCCTTAAATGAAAAAAGTGAGGGCTTGGCCCTGACCCACTGAACCAAAGGCTATTGCTAGTTATGATGGTAGAGGTGTTGTCTGTTGAAGCTGAAAGGACTTAATCCAACTTCTGTGTTCACTGACTATGGTGTAAGTGCAGGCTTAATGAAATCTACTGTGATTATCCTCAGACTCATGCAGTGTTTAGGAGCTCTAATCCCATACACTTCTCTCTGTCACCTAAAATGCTGAACTCTTACTGTTTTGGCCTTGCCTGCCTCAAAGAGATCTGTCTTTGTTCCACATGTAATACAAAAAGCTGCAGCACTCAAAGGTCTGCTTTCCAGAGAGTAATGCCAGATAACCTGAAAAGGATCTAGTCTCCTCCTGGAAAATCTCAAGAGCAGGAGAAGCATTGGACAGGATGATAACTTCTCCAGACCAAGAGCTGGCATGTGAACACCCTGTTCAGAATTGCCCACCTACCTCAAGTACATGTGAACCTGGCATGCAAAACCACCATTACTGAGTATATCAAGGCACCAGCCATGTCTGATATTGCCAAATAGATGGCAACAAACCAGTTACGACATTCTTGCACAGTATCAGTAAGGGCTGTCCTCAACAGTGCTGCTAGGAGAGCCCATGCGCCAGGAGGTGGCCAGCAGGAACAGTGAGAAAGCCTCAGACATGCAGATCTCCTGTACAGCAACTTGCACACAGAAGGATCTTCTTCATGACCTTCCACCTAAGTGTGTATTTAAACTAACAGGTGGCCTAATGCAATGGCAGAGATACTGAGTACAAGCCAGCACACCATACTCAAGTGGCAGACTTTGCATGTTTGAAGTCTGCTTTAATGCAGCAAAGATGAATGAAAACTCATTAAAAAAACAAATAAACAAACAAAAACAGAAACCAACCAACCAAACAAAAAACCCTCAAAACAAAACAAACCAACCAACCAACCAAACAACAAAAAAACAACTCAGTGATAAGGTGTTTGCTCTGAAAATCGGAACTGTGATGGAACAAGATTACCAGCTCTGTTGGAGAAGGGGACTAATAGGAGAAACCAGGGCTGATCTTGCTAGTACCAGTATTGTCCAAGGCTGGAAAGAGATTTATTTTAATATAATATTGCTGCCCTCTAGTGCTTTGGAAAAGAATCTGCCTACAATTACTAGCCATAAACAGATGTTAGGTAAGGGAAGCATGCCATTTCCAGAAATGAACAGGAAAGGATCAAAACAGTCAGCAATATATATGAAGGCAAAAATTAAAGACAGCTCTGCATGGGTATAGATCCATATAGCCGTCATCTATTTCAAATTAGCTATATCAGTTTAGAACACTTCTAGAATCTGGCCCAATTTTGTTTCCAGTATCAACAGACTATCAGCAAATAGATCTTCTACCTTCCCTTTACTGTATCCTGAGGCAAAGGCTTTCAATAATAGACTGGTAGTTGCTAAAGATAAGGTGGCAATGGCCAATAAACCACAACACCTTAAACTACTCTTGACATTAAAACTGACAGATAGTAAAGGGACACTCTAATATATTAAATCTTACATTATCTTCTAACCTCAATAGGAACTTCAGGTCAGCAGTCTGAACATCCTCCAGGGTCTCCAAAATAGGCTCCACATATACCTCTGCCTTTGCTGTGCCTGTTCTGTGGCTAAAGAAGGCTCATTAAAATAAACGATGTGCAAAATAAGCTCTACTCACATCTGCTTAAAAAACAAAAGAAAACAAAAAAACCCAACAACAACAACAAAAAAACAAACAAAAACCAACCCCAAACAACAACAGCAAAACCAAAAAATCCAAACAAAACCAAACCAAATGAACAAATAGTGTAACTACTCTGTTGCTTTTGATTTTAAAAGCAATAGCACACATCTGTGATAAGCAGCTGAAAACTACTACTTCAGCTACATTTACCCCTGCCCTTCCAAAGCAATTTATTGCATATCCTTTCAATAAAAATAAACAAACAAACCTTTTGTGTTAGAACTCACCTCACAAAAACTGTACATCTCCAGTCTCTGGGAAGACGTGTCAAAAGCAGCAACACATTCTTCAGCAACCCCACCTCACAATATAGGGCAAATAACCTTCCCAGTGTTCACTAGATAAAGGAATATTTAGACTGAAATTTAATTCTTCAACTGGTAAAGTCTTCTCTCCTGCCACTGCTGAAGATAATCAGCATCTTGCCCATTATTTTGTCAATTTATCTGGACAACTGCAACATCAGCTTTTGCTTTGCAAGAACACTCCAGCAGTAAGGGAAGGAAATTCAGGCCTTGTGGTGAGGTCACAGAACTGATACCCTTTTTTTCTGAGTTTTGCTTCTAATTTTCTGAGTGTCTATGGACAAATCTCTATGGATTATATTTTCCCCCATCTGTATAGCTGACATATATTCTGCCATGTCTACTAGCACATTAGACCCCTCCTTTCAAGAAGGCAATAATGTCTCACAGTCGTGGCATGGTCTGGCTAACCTTTTATTAAGCCTTTTAGACTCTGCTCTCCAGCCAAAACCCAAATGAAGGTGACAACTTTCTCCACACTTGAAATTCCTCCTGTGTCTGTGATGGTTTACCACCTTATGCTGCACTTCAGTCATGTCACCTGCATGCGTCCTCATGATATTATATGCCTGTATGCATGTACCTGTGTGTATGTGAATTAAGACAAGCTGGTAAGCAGCTACTCCCTCCCTTTCCCTCTACTCTGGCTGCACCAGTGATGGTAGCACCTGTGTGTGTGTCTCTGCCCCTGCCAGGATGCTGGAGACAAGGCTTCTTTGATGCATCCACCCTCTTCCCCAGGCCCTCTGCCAAGGCCACTCACTGCTTGTGTCAGCTGCAATGCTCAAACTTTGTTCCTACCACCTGTCTGTTTAGCAGAGATCATAAGCTTGGGCAGGCAACACAGCCGAATTTGAATGTCAAAGCTGGTGCAACGAAGAGGCTGCCAATAAACGACAAGAATACACACCACTTTCCTCCAGTAACTGGAATTAGTAAGGCTGGGCCACTGGGATCTGCATCCGATCTGGATCTCTTGAGCTGCTGGTTGCAAGCAAACGACCTGTTGCTTTGTTTTTACATGTCAGAGACCTTAATCTATGGACAAACTGCAGATGTGGTTACAGGCAGGAGGAAATGCAGCCTATGAAATAATGGCTGAAATAGCCATTGAGTCACCGTTAGTGTCAACTGCCCACATATGGCCACACAGGGTTAATAAAGATGCAGTGGGAACAGGTAAGAGGTTTCAAGAAAGTCTTAGAGCAAAAGGGTCCAGGAAGTTAACTTAGCTTACTAGAAGAAAGGGGAAGGATGTAGTAGAGAACTGGTCAGAGGTTCTTCAGTCACACAAAGGTACTGCAAGAAACTGTCTGTTGCAAAAAGCAAAAACTGAAACAGAACTAGAAACACAGCACATATCTTTCACAGCAAGAGTGGTTCACCAGAGAGACAAGTGACTTAAGCACCAGTGTGAACTGTGCATTTCAGTAAATCGTGAGTGCATGTTTTCACAGAAAATAGTTTCCAAAATCAAGCACCCTTGTATTGAACTTGAGGAGGCAAATGCTTCAGTGAAGTCCAAAGACCTGTGTTACGCTGAGATCCGTCTAAGCAATCATAGCCATGTCTTCTGGACATAAAACTTCCATGACTCAGTTAACTTCTAAACTCACCAGCCAGGTCTGATTTTGCAATATATATATGTATATTCCTGTTTATAGTACAAAAAAGCAAACTAGGCACTTTGTGCCACTATATCAGTGTGTGCAATTACTTCCTATATACCATGTAACTACTAGTGTGGCAAGAAAGACCAGTTGCCAATTAAAACTTGGTACTTAGAAAGAAATCTGGGTTCTGTTCCATGTTCTGACCTACATGCAACAGAGCTTTTTTTTTTTTTGCGGTTCACATGTTATGTTCCCAATCCCCTGGTCCTGTTTCAGTCTCGCTACAAAATTGCATGACTTGGGTTCTACAGTCATCACTTCTCATGGGTTGCAGTAAAAGGAAGATGCACAAGTCTTAAGCGTACTTCCTCAACAGCAGGAAGTGGTCTCACCTGCCACATTTTCACTGAAACTCTTTAGCTGGAGGGAGAGAAAGGGAATCAGTCTGCTGTAAAGGGTCTAAAATGTGTTGTGTTTCCATGCTTGTGTTTTATATGAAACAAAAAGGACATATATTTTAGTAGCACACTTTTCCAAATCACACATGAATTATAGAAATAACTATATTTCTCAAAGTGCAGGTGCTTCATTTCTCTACACAACACGTTGTACTTATTCCTACGAAGTTTTTTAAACGAACAGCATTAGATATCGAGTTAAGAAATAAATGCTATATGTTCTTGTTCAGTTTTGTTTTATTAGCACAAGAAGCTTTCTTATCTGTTGTCAAAACAGACTGCAAGCTGGCAAAACTAGCACAGCGAACAAATCCCGGGAAAAATAAACCAAAATTGTTATTAACAAAGCTATTACTCTTAAATTTCCCAAACCTCATTTTTGCTTTTCGTTATCTCAATGACTCTCAACTTCAACCAAAGCCCACGTACTGGAACCTAATCACCTCTAAACAAAACAGACAAAACTCAGTTGTTTCTAACTAAGGTGGAACATGCCAGTTATGCTTAATTAGCCAGACCTGAAGATTCCCCTTAGAAGCTGTCAGTTCTCCACAATTTTTATCGTTATACAAGTAGCCTCTTCATCTCCCACAAAACAGAAGAAACTGTACACAAAAAAAAGCCAGCAGCCTCAGCAATGAAACAGAAATCAGGGACAAGCACTGCTAGGTCTGTACTCATTGTCGTGCTAAGTAAACCATATGTCCGTACATACGTGAATTACATGAAACTCTGCTGACAGAGGATAAAACAAACCTTGCTATTTGTATTTAGAAAATATACAGGTTTATGTAGGTAAAAAATTTTCGTCTCGTATGAATCAGTCTATCTCATTTCACATGAACTTGGTAAGAAAGTATTAAAAACCCATCAGCTATATTAAGAAAATATCCTGCTTCTCCCTTCATCCTGATTAAGGCATTCACAGTTGCAGTGAAAATATTTAACATTTGTTTTAATCAGACAAAAAACAATGCATAAACATGAAATGTTATATTTTTATGTCACCAGTGTCATCTATTAAAAACAGGATCAGTGTCACCTATTAAAAACAGGAAAGATTTTAAACACGTGACTTGCATATTGCTCATGATATCATTTTCATTGAATAAGATAAGTGTATCTGTGGTTATATTGTTTTGACCAGGAGAGGGAAAGCTAACAGAAACATGGATATTGATTCTAAGATTGAATCAAAAAAATCTTAGAAAAACAAACTAGTAACAAAGTTGGCCTAGATGGTTGTAAACTAGACATTGTCCACAAGATCAGTCACAATCAAATAGACTATGGGTCAGGTCTGATGGAGAGGGTGGGTTTATTTTATCCATTTCTGAAAGTTCATTGAAAAGAAGCATATGTTACAGGAAAGCATCATGAGCTTTACATGCCTCTAAACTCTCCTGGGCATCTGCTCAAACAGCAACACTGTTGGGAATGCGATCTGGCGAAAGGTAGTAGTAAGGAAGTTTTTTGTTCTTGTTACGCTCGGTGATGGCGCTGACGATCTCATCCAGATTCTTGCGAAATTTTGTCATAGCCTCTTTCACTGGCTTCTCCACGAAGTGTTCATCTGGGTACATGCCCAGAAAGAGCTAATTGAAAAACACCAAGAAATCATGAATTGAGAAAGCAATGGCTATTCTACTTTAGCATTATGCCATCCAGCAGAACAACATGCAGAGCCTCACAAAGGCTACTATTAAAGTAGTACCACAAATATTCGAGATAGACTGCATTGGCACTGCCAACGAAATACACTGTTTCGCCCTCCCTCCACCACTAGCTGCTTCTTTTCACCCCTGCGCCTTTCCGTAGTGCTGGTTCAGGTGTCTATGTGGCACCTCTTCCACTTGCAAGGAGCCGATTCACTGAAAACCAAGCAGTATTATTCAGGTTAGTGATCAGTCAGATCAGCTTCCCAAGCCAGACCTGTGTGTAGCCACTCACACATTTATGCTGCTAAAGACAAGGACATCATGGGATGGGAATGAACAGCCAGGGGTGAAAAAGGAAAACAACTGCTTCTTTCAGTGACAGTGGAAGTTTCTGCTAACTTAAAACTGTCCTTCAAAGTTCAACCTGACAGTTTCTTTAGTCTGCTTGGACTCTATAAGGGTGCCCTGAATACTGCATTGCCAATACACATACTGGCAAATTACCTGCTTTAGGTAACTATTTCCCATTATACTACCCACACTATTAGTTGCTCAGCTGAAATCTGCTTTCTTCTTAAAGAGAGACTTCATTTGAAGTACCTTCTGTTCATCATCTTCCATTTAAGGATTTCAAAACACATCTTCCAGATTCAGCTCTTGGGTGAGAAAACCAACGACCTACAACCTCATTTTACATGAGGAAAACAGCTATAGACCATGTTTGCAAAGCCTCCTGTAGGCTTGATTTGTTTGCATTCCATACCAGCCAGGCACAAGCCACAGCTGTAGTGCAGGTGGCACTGGGGCATATTTTCCAAAGGGACAGGACAGGGTGACACATGGTGCTGTAACTTCTCTATCAGCACTGGTGGAACCGCGGTAAGGAGTGGAGAAGTCCCTTGTGCCTCTGCAGCCCTCCTCCTCCCACACCAGCATCCTTACTCAGCAATGCCATGCTTCAGTTTAAAAACTTTCATTTTGGCTGAAACACAGCCTCAGATTAAAAATAAAACTTCTCACTCGGAGCTGGTTTACATCTGGCAGAGCAAGGGAAAACCCACACCATTGATACACTTTTACAGAAAGGTCCAGTCAAGCACAGAACAGTACTACAATCTCATGAGTCTGTGTGGTCTTGCCATGACCCTCATGGTCTCACATCTCCACCACCTAGAGAAGGTCAACTTACTTCAGTGTCCTGGAATTGGCTTAAGGCCCAGACAGCTCCAAGATGCCAACAAGAACGTCCCCTGTCTGGCAGACTCTCCACAATTTGCTCGATGGTGACTGTCCCCTTTTCTGTTGGAGGAGGGCAGCGCATTGTTGGTGGGGCATTGGGAATCCAGGAACACCAGTCATACTGCACAACAAAGCAAGAAAACACGCTGAAAAGCTACAGGGGACCGTATTTAGGAAGACTGCAAAGAAAATCAGGAATCTTGACACCAGGGAGTCTGCTTCTGTAATATAAGCCTATCAGAAACAGAAGCTACTAACCAAAGGACAAAGAGATGCTATAGAGAAGGACTGAATGAGACAAGGAAGTCTCTACTATCTTTCTCAGGATCTCACAGGAGAGAGAGCTAGGTTGTCTAAATGGGAGTAGTTATTCTGCTAACCACAGGCATATGCCTGCACAGCCCAGATTCACCAGCTAGGCTAAGGACTTGGCTATTTAACTAAATAAAGATCTCTTTGATAATTGGAGACAGCTTCTTATTAGAAGCTATACTCGATAAAAATATGCCTTTCTCCACTTGTTCTTTTCTGCAAAGTTTGCTCTAAGAACACCTGCACAGTACTGTGGGGTAAGGCAGTAAGAGAGGCAAAGGACCCTGGTGCTTCGTGGTTGTGGCCATGGTAAGCACCAGACTGGGAACTCAGAATCACTTCTGGCCTGCTTCAGTATTGTGGGATTACGATGTCCCATTTTGCCTAAGATCTGACCCCAATTTTTGCCACCCTCTGAGACTTTGCACTTACCGTAACTCTTTCTTTCCCAAGCACTTTTTCATTACATTCATACATATCCCCTGCCCTGCCTTAGGGAAAGTCCCATGTCAGCTGTGTGCCATGCTTACATCATGTTCAGTCTACTCTCTTGAATGCACAGCCATCTCCTCCTACTTTCAGCCTGCTTTCTCTGCCATTTTTTCCCATAGCTGAAGACCCTTTTGCTGATGGGCTGAATATCCTCTGCATGCCAAATTCCCCTTTTCATTCTCTGAAAGCTCTCTGATAAGTCCTAATAGCCTGGGCAATATTGAGAGATGGTATCTTAGTGGTACTTGAATTGACAGGATTTCCTGAGAGGAAGGCTGGGAGATGTCTCTTTCACTTGTGACAGGTTAGAAGTGAATAGTCGCAGAGGTCTCTGGCCATGGATGTGGCACAGGAATAGTGAGGGTTCGACACCTGGCTCCAGACCTGTTCCAGGGCTTCTGAGCTGCAGTAATAGACAGAAGAGCCAATATGGAGAGTGATGTGGGATGTGTTTGGGAATAATATTTCCCCATAGGGAAAATGATCTCTCTGCTTATCTGTGAGATTATCCATGCCTGAAGCCAGAACATGTGCCAAAAATAAGCTCATAGAATCACAGAATATCTCAAGTTGGAAGATATCCATAAGGATCATTGAGTCCAACTCCCTGCACCTTGCAGGTCTATCTAAAACTAAACCATATGACTGAGAGCACCATCCAGACACTCCTTGAATTTTGACAGGCTTGGCACTGTGACTACTTCCCTGTGGAGCCTGTTCCAGCGACCAGCCATCCATTCAGTGAAGCAGCTCTGTGCAATACAGCCTGACAAAGAGATTTGCTTCTGGCTGTGAAGTCTGCTTTCCAAAATGCCTTGATGTTGGAAGAAACAGCATTTGAAATGCAGACTGCCACTATAGTCTCAGAGTAATGTATGTCAGTAAAGGCAGGCAGAGATAACACAGGCTATCAGTATGTGACACATCAAGCATCAGAAAGGAAGCTCACAGTTGCAGTTGGCTCACAAACTCAAGAAATGCACAGAAGTGCCCTTTCCATGCATTGGGAATATTATTCACATTGGTGCATTTGAAAACTTCACTATATATGACCAAAGCCTAGATCCTTACAGATATATTGCTTCAAATTTCTATGTGTATCAGTGGGAATTAAGTATCTAGATATCACTGAAGGTCTGGACCCCCTCACTTCAGTGAGACATTACCTTGTAGAGGTTTGACTCTCCTGCTGCAGAAAGGAAAACTGGAGGTCCTGCAGACGTGCATGGTAGCTTTCAACTAGTTAACTCAGGACCCTTGGTAAATACGCCATTAGTCCAGCTAGATGCCTGTTCTGGGACTGAGCTGTTAGAAACAGCCAGCTGCACCAGCTCAAAGGCAGATGGCGTACGCAGCTACATGAACTGCAGTCATAGCACTGAGCTGCACTGCACGTGTTTCTTAAGACCCATATGAAAATGTATGCTGCTTTGGGACAGGCTCGCTGCCAAATTAGAGCAGTTTACAACAGAAAGCCATGGTAGTCACCCGTGCATGCACTCACAGCAAATGCAAAGTAAAGCCACTTAGCATAACTCATTGCATTTCATTGCAGAATGTGCCACAGACTGCCAGCATACATCGTATCCAGGCAATTGAAGTGATGTCTGCAAAACACGGTAGCTAGACTGTGTACCTGAACCATTCAGCATTTCTGAAAGGGATCTTAGCAACCTATTAAAAAGCTTTTTGAAAAGTTATCTATAATAAAATCATTAAAGCTAAAATATACAAGTTAGAACCCCTAAATTTGAGCGTGGGTACATAGTTAAAACTCAAAATGCCTTTCTCAGTTTCCAAAATATTTCAGTTTCCACAGGCTTCATGGGCTTTTGCAGATGGCTTTGCAGTTATTTTGACCAGAAAGAGTAATATAATGTCTGTACATCTGCTAAAAAAATATTTCTCTCATATCTCGTCATGGTAGATGCAACTCCCAGACCAGAAAAAAAGAACATTCTTCTCAGAAATTCCTACCTGACCAAAATTCACAGCTGCATGCTGGGCTGATGTGGTGAATATTATCACTGTGAGATATTCTGCTAGCTTCTCTCGTGTCCTGATAATTTTGGGAAATCCTAAACAAGGGAGAAGAAAAACTTAAATAACCCAGCTATGAAGTAACCCAGTTACCCACTAGTAATCAGCTCCTCAAAAGGCATGAGTTAGAGGACTGTGCAGCAGTCACTTATCAGCAAGGCATTCTCTCTCTGAATCTTACTGTGTGGTCTAACAGGAGCTGCTCAAGCTCCCTGTGTCTTGGCTGTCCAGCTGTAAAAACAGTGATCCTGCCTTACCTCAAACAGGCTTGTGAGGCATCACCACTGTTTGCAAAGTATGTGGCATTCCTTAAGGGCAAAGTATAATTAAATCTTTAAAAAATACTGTATCCCTGTCCTCTCACACTACCTACCCTGCAGCAAGGAACTCAAGAGAGTTGACAGGGCAGGGGCATCAGATATTCCCCTTTTCTTCAGTCTGCAGTGTAAGCAGGGAAGGTTCATGCGAGGGAGCAAATGACCATGTGCGTATGCTTACAAAGGTCCAAGGCTCAGCAATCGAGTGCACTGTGAGAAAGAAAGCAGGGAGAGCTCATTTGCTGAAACAGGAAGTGAGGAAATGAGAACTTTGGAAAGAGAAGCAGCGGAATGAGGAACAGAAATAGTTGCATCAAGCTGTCTTTGAAAGGGAATGATCAAACAGAGCTATATAAACAAAGAAGGGAATAGTCAGGGACTAGGGAAATATTTGGCAGACAAAGCACCCCCAACATCACAGTCCAGTGCTGCACTCCCTGTCCCATCCCAATGTGACCACAGGTCCCAGGATACCTAGGGACCTTTCAGCACCTTGGGCCAAGCTGCCCCTTCCTTGGCTGCCTGTGCCAGCTGCTTCACATCTCCACCAGCAACATGATGCAGATCTGAAATCAGCCTGAGAGGGGGAAGAGGCACGTGGTAGCTCTGGCCAGCCACCAAGCCCAAAGAGAAAAGGATGCACCATCCCTTCCTGTGTCCTGCTATTCTAAGCACACTGTGCTTATCTTTAAAGAGGCTTGGCATGCTCCCAGTCAGAGCAGCCCTCACAGGGTAGGAACAGAGACTGGAAAGGAAAGCCCAGGTGCAACAACCTCCCTCATTTATCCTCCTTCCATTCTTTACAGACCCAGCCAAGTCCCCCTGCTCTCTGTCCCAGCCCTTGGAGAGGCAGCAAGGTAAACAGGGATACTGCAGGCCTGGCAGGTTTCCCACCTCTAGTGGCAGTCCTGCCATTGGTGGTGCTTGTAGCGTCCCACCCCAGTTCTAGCCCTGGAAAGGCTCCGTACTTGTGTCATATCAAGATACTCAGATCAAGCCTGAAGTTCCTACTAGCAGGCCATTTCTAAGCTTTTCCTGAGAGACAACCAACCAAACAAAAATTATAGCAACTAGTTGGCCCAGAGTCCTTTGCTTATCCAGGCAGGCAGAGCCCAGGAGGATGTTATACACCACTGTATACTGGTAATGAGTGCAAACATCACAGCTTTGCCTGGAGGTCTCACACACAAACGTGTGCATGCAGTGTAAAAGCCATCTGCCCCAGATCATTGGCCAACAGGTATTTCCAGATGTAAATCAGTCTGGACAGTATGAAGAAACCCCACCCACCCACCTGTATAAAATCCTGAAAACCTGCTTGGAAAAAATGTGAGTGGAAGGAAAAAAACCTGTTTAGGGAAAGGCAGGAGAGTGTTAACTCAGGTGGAATAATAAAGGCATGTTATGGACAAGAACTCACACAGCTATTTAATGATTTTCAGGAAGTGAGAGACAGTGAGAGAAGACAGAGCAAAGGAAAATATTTCTTAGAATGGGTATCTTCTCTTGAAGACAGCAGAAAGACAGATACTGAAAAAATGCAAAGTAGAGCAAGATACTCCTGGGAATGTTCTTACTTGGTGCAAAGTTTGGAGGAGAGGATTGAAGGGGGTTTCACTGCTCCTTATCATTCTATCAGTTTGCCTGGTGGTTTCAACAGCACATACAGACAGCCCCTCCTCCCCCCCAGTGCATGAGCAGACAAGATCAAAGGACCAATCCCCAGTGCACAGAGACATTACACAAGTTGCCCAAGCTCATAGTGAGAATGTGTGGCAAAGGAAGCAGCTGTCTGCTGAGGGAGAGGGAGCCTGATCCAGGGTTTCACACATAAAACCAAGCACCTTTGGGCCAGGGAGGGAGAGAGTCTCCAGCAGTTCAAGGCGTGCTGTGCATGCAGCATTGCTATCAGCAGGGACTAAACAAGCTGCACACCTGACTGGGCCATAATACCTTACCTGAGGCCTTCACACCTCTCATCCCGTAGACATAAATGTCTTTGACAAAGGCCTGGAGCTCCACATCCTCACACACCACCTCGTCACTCTCATAGTAGATACAAATCACATCCTCTGCAAAACTTCAGACACAGGAACAAATGAACAAGACAAAATGAAAAGGAGAAAGTAAACCTGACGTTCCCTGAAGTTCTTTTACTGACCTTGCAGAGGAGGCAGATGCTGCATGGAGAAAGAGAGAAGGGCAAAAGCATATCTCAATGCCCTCCTACCTCCTTCCCACAAGAAGTGGGGATGCACAGGAACAGCTTTGATCCATTTATGACTGCAGCATCACTTCCTCCCCCAACAAAAAGATGCTGGACCACACTGCATTCCCTGAGCAATCCTGTGAACTTTATTCTCTTATTTGAGGCTTTGCTGCTGCCCAAACCGCTGTCATCACACCTACATCCTTTTTTTCACTTAATACAGACTGCTCTGGCATATCCACATGGATCTCACACAGGGAACAGGGGTTTCCAAACTGTGATACCACCATCCCGTGTATGTGGGATACTCCAAAGCTGCTCCTGAATACTGTTCAAATAGTTGACCCCCTCCTACCACACATCTTTTTCACAAAACCCAACTGGCACATTACAAAGTGTGGGTGAGCCAGGACACTTCTCTTGGGGATAAGAGATCTAGAGCTTTTTCCTACACCCACTGCATACAGCAGACGTGTTCTCTTCCAGTTCCTCTTCTCAAAGTCCTTCTTTCTATAAAAGTTTCCCTGGCTAACTCACCTAAGAAAGAAAGGCTCTTGAAACACAAGATAACAGAAATATAGTTCTGAAAGCAGTCAAGATAGGAAAGCCTGATTTCCTGATTATTTGCATTTCATGACTGAATGACTGCTTAACTGAGTTATGCTCTGACATTCTGTTAGCTCTGCAGGTGCCTCTAATCTCTTTCTAAATATTTTGACAACAACCCATAGGGTGAAACATTTGACTGCTGAAGCTGACTTATAGGATTAAGAATTGTTAACCAATACAGATTTCTCCTCTAATAAGCTACGAATTGATTGCAACTTGGAGACATTTACAAATCTGTCAATGTTGTTTCTATTAGCCAAATGAGTTGTTATTTAGGCAGACAAACAACTGCATAAACACTAAGAGTTTAAGTAATTTTGGCTTCCAGAGGAAGCCAAAGGAAAAGAGAAATCCTGCAACATGCAGAGATAAAGCTACCCTGCATGAGCTCTGCCTCCACCACTTTGCACCTGTACCAAATGCATACAGAAGGTAATCCTTCTCTTACACAATGGCAGTATTTTAGAACCCCTCCTGTGCAAATATAAATTAGTATATGAACTGCAGATGAGGCCTTTTGGATTGGAATATCTTTGGGTTGGAATATCTATCAGCAGTTAGATCAGAAGTAAGAAACTGAGTATTAGAGAAGGGGCTTAAAAATTTGACATGTGAGCTTCATTTTTTCTACAGGGACAACCCTATCAGCTTTCTTAAGACTAGGCCATCTGCCACATGTGAAGCAATCACAGAATCAGAGTATGTTTGGGATTGGAAGACACCTCAGAATATCATCTAGTCCAATCCCCCTGCTGGAGCAGGAACGCCTAGGTGAGGTCACACAGGAACATGTCCAAGTGGGATTTGAATGTCTCCAGGGAAGGAGACTCCACAACCTCCCTGGGCAGCCTGTTCCAGTGTCTGTCACCCTCACTGAGAAGAAGTTTCTTGTCAAATTTAAGTGGAACCTCTTGTGTTCCAGCTTGATCCCATTACCCCTTGTCCTATCATTGTTTGCCACCGAGAAGAGCCTGGCTCCATCCTCATGGCAGTCACCTTTTATATACTTATAGACATTAATAAGGTCCCCCCTTAGCCTCCTCTTCTCCAAACTAAAGAGACCCAGCTCCCTCAGCCTTTCTTCATAAGGGAGGTGCTCCACTCCCTTCATCATCGTTGTTGCCCTGCACTGGACTCTCTCCAGCAGTTCCCTGTCCTTCTGGAACTGAGGGGCCCAGTGGAGACTGACACCCCTGCAGAGTGTGGGAAATTCATGTGGACTAAACACACACGTGATCACAGGTTCATGGGTCAGGATATCACACATTCAAAAGTGTACCTGCCCACCCCATTTATAAACCAAACTATTCACTTACGAAGAATCTCTCAGCCAAGTTGGAGGCAGTGTATCATTGTGCAACATTTTCCCCCAGCTAGGTTAACAACCAAAAATAGTCAAACTAAATTGAGTTGACTAAGTATTAACTGGTAGTTGAAAAGGCATACCTCAATCAGCAAATAAAACACAGGAAAGAGAAAAGGGACAAAAAACCCTCCCAAAACAAAACAAAAAGCAAAACCAACAACAGAAAAATTATAACTTCCTTTTCTGTCAAATGGGCACTAACAATTGCAGGATATATTGCAAGATAAGCAAAACACAGAGAAAACACAGGAGATAAAGATGTACCCAACACTTTAAATACTATGCTTGCATTATAAACCCCCTACTTTGTGTACATAAAAGATCTGATTTTTAACAAGCATAGTTTTCAGAATCGTGTGACCCAAAACAGCTGCATATTTAGCAAGCAACTTATTCTGTACAAAAATATGTTTTTGTTAAATGAAACGCCACTGTAGAATAAAAAACATATGAATAATTTCATTCTGAGGCAATGTTCCATATCTGAAAAGAAGACATGTTTGCCTGAAAGAGCAGCCTTGCAGTACCTCTCCTGATTCAGAACTGCTGCCCCTCCTGACAAAACTTGGACCTTGCAATTGTAAAGCATTTTTAAAAAGGTTTTGCTCAAATCAGTTAATACCTAATCCATTTGGCTTCTTAACACAACTCTCTCATGCAAGCCAAGCTTGTATTTCCACTCCACAAGAACCTTGATGAGTTCACGTGGCTGGCCCAGAGAGCTGGGTTCTTTCTTGGTTTGTGCATAGCTAAAAAAGAAGTAATGGAATTCCCTTTGCAGATCTAAATTCCAACTCACCAAACTCTGTGAAATCCCATAGAAGAGTACATAAAGGGGCCTCTGAAATACAGACTGCAAGAAAACAAGGCTGAGAAGGGCAGCAATTAACAGTCATTCAAGGATGAGTGCTTGCTTGACTATACATTTTTCCTCAGATGAGATATGCTGGATGGAAAAGGCTCCACATGACTAAACAGTCCAGAAGCTGTTCACAACGCTGTCATGAAGAGTAAACAGAGCAAAGAGAAAATGAAGCTGTCTCTGTGACAGTGACTTTATTACCCATTTACAGAACTAGAGTCTCTTACTTCTTTATAGCCTCCCAGACTTTAATGCCATCATCACGATAATAGTAGTAGGGGATATCCTCTTTGCTGTCCATCCCTCTAGCTTTGATCTCCTCAGGGAAGCAGAGGGAGCTGTAAGTCAGATCCTTCATTGCTTTCTGCACCATTTGTACATGTCCTCCTCCACCTGTAGCATTCGCCTGCAGGAAGAATGGCAAGACAGAACAGCTGGAGCTTGCATTCATTTTGTGCTGAGACTGGCTTTTCGAATTCACAGGAGACTGTATTCAATGTGCTGGTGAAGCTGGTTTTTAAGGGGAAAACCACATCTCCACACAAACAAGTACTGAACTGCAGAGGTCTACTGGAACTGTGCCTTTTGACTTCATAGATTTCACACCTTTCCCATGCATTCCTGTTCATAGCCACATCTTCTCCATAGGTACAGCACCAGCTTATAATGGAATACAGTAATAAAGTACAGCAACATCGAAGTATCAAACCCAAAGCACACTCTGCCAGCCCTGTGCTCCGAACCGTGTGTGTGAAACAAGGCAGTCTGGACTGTGTTAGAACAGGGCTTTGGCTAAATCACCCACTCCTGCTACAGAGTGGTTTAGGAGAAAGTACTTAAGGATGCAGGCTACTGTTAGCCACACTGGAATTCAAGCCAGGAGCTCAGTCCCGCGAGGTGGCTACTGGTGAGGGCTGGCCAGGGTTTCAGTATACCTTGTGTTTGGAAAACACAGTGTGTCCACAACAAGCAGAACTGCAAAACTCTTTACATAATCAATGCACAAAAACTTCCAAATGTTGCTTTTCTAGCATATGATACTAAGTGTTGTATAATAGCAGTAGTCAGCTTACACTTATTGTTCTCCATCTGGTTGTTCATTGGAACCAACGGATTCTGGATTCCAGGATCCACATTGGCAGGTTTTAGGCACACGCTTATCCCATATGCATGGGGATACGGAGACTATGCTTCTGTTCAAAGGGATGGGTGTGCCTGACAGATCTCCACAGTCAGCAATGCAGTACAGAAGACAAGGACGGTGCCTGGCTTTAACTTCTCTTTTCTCCCTGGGTGGAAAATCTCTAGAGCATGGAAACTATTTTCGGTCTGGTGCCGGAAGTATGACAGGGACGGGGTTGTCTGAATCACAGGCTCTCTCTTTGGAAAGATTTCTGAAACCACACAGAACTTTGTATTTCCTGGTGGCATGTTGTCCCAGAGACTGCTGCATGCCAACCTTTGTGGTTCCTAGATGGAGCATGCCATTTCTGGGAGGGCCAAGGGAGGCAGAGCCAGGTACACAGAGCCAGGCAGATTTAGATGTTCAGATTTGACCTAAGAGTTGCACCACAGTACCAGACATGTGGCTGTGTTTCACTGACTCGGACGAAGCTGAGTTTTAATCCTAGTAGATCTGCAGATCTTTATGTTTATGGCAATTCAAGAAGACATGTTGGAATCTACACCCAGCATTTGTGGGCTTAGAAATCTATCTTATCTACACATCTTTCTCTGACACAAATCCTTTTGCTTACCACCCTGACCTAAGATGAATAACTGAGTACTTAAAAGAAATTAGGGATTTAACTGTGTACATACATGTGCAGGAATGTATATGCATATTATGTTACTTTGCACTCCTATAGTCACACCCCAA
The DNA here is from genome assembly GCF_036013475.1 of Columba livia. NCBI lineage: Eukaryota > Metazoa > Chordata > Aves > Columbiformes > Columbidae > Columba > Columba livia. The sequence continues at coordinate 17,964,518 of NC_088607.1, forward strand.
AGCCACATCAGCTACAAATAAGTGAGATACTGACTCACTGCTGACACTGGCCCGTTCTGAATTGGCTCCTTAGAGGAAAAAGACAACATCTTTAGCACAAGACATCAGTTCTATGTGCTAGTTACTAAGGTGATATTAGTTATGTTTGCCCTTCAGCAGAAAAGTCAAGAAACAAAGGAATATGTGGTGGTTAAAGGATAAAAACACATACGTAACTATGAAGAATAAGGAAGATTTGTTATTGAGATATGTGGGATTACTTACCTTGTCAAAAAGACCACATTCACAGATAAGCTGTTCTCGGGCTTTGGTATTGATGGCTATTGTGAACCTCATGTGTGGCACCAAGAGCTTTGAAATGGGACAAAATAAAAGAAGGTAAATTCGCTGATTGAATTCAACAGTAATCAGGTGTAAAAGTTTGAAGGTTTGGAGAAAGTTTGGAGGTCCTGATGGTTTAGCTGTATGCTGCCTTGCAGGGCAGCCAGCCAGACTATCTCAGCTGAGCTATCACCAGGACTTCCTTGTGGCTTGTCAAACTAAAGTGATAACCTCCATGACCTATATACACCTTTTTATGCAAGAACTAACCTTGAAGAGGGGATGTACAGCAGGCAACTGCCGGAACATAGCTATGCTGAACACCTCTGAGACTAAGTGTGTCCGTAAGAGGTGGGTCACTGTCTGGTGGATGTGGAAATCAGATGAGCGAACCCAAATTTTAGCTAGCAGCCAGTCATATGTGGCATCTGAAGGAAGGAATATGGGATTGTCTGGCCCAGGCTGTTGACCAAGCTGAAAGATATAAAAAGAACACAAAACCCCAAGTCAGTCACGTTTGAGATAAGAGAGCAAGCAGTATGTCCCTTTAAAGACCCTGACAGTAAGCCCACCTGGATTGCAATGGGTACAATTTTACTCTCCAGATTCTTATACAGCAGACAGATGGGTGCAGTCAAGTACTGTATTGTGCACGGGTCTGTTTTATTGGCATCCACACCATCTAGCAGCTCGTAGTCAACAATGAAAATGTTTCCTTGCTGGAGAAAAAAAAAAAAAAAAGAAGTTCATGATGCCTTTTAATGGAGTGCAAGCAGCAAGGATCAGAACAAAGGTCGGGGAGTCTTGGCCAGAGGCTGGCTTGTGCTCTGTGGTTATGAGCAGCCACTGACCCACCCTTGCTCGTGGTGGCTCAGGGATAATGCCATTGAGACAGAAAACACCTTTACACAAACTACCTGACTTGTGTCTGCTGAGTCTGATAGTCAGCCTTCCAGCAAAGAGCAACTGTATATTTGGCATTCGTGCAGTGACACTAAGATGCAAGCAAGTTCCACACTGCCAGCTGAAGAGACCCAAGTGCTTGTTATACAAACAAGAGCAAGTCACCATCCTCACCAATGCTTCTTCAGCATGTTAGTTCAACTCTGCAGATGACAAGAGGGTAAGACCCTAACAGAAAAGGGAGAGGCACTTTTCCTCTCTGAGACAGTCAGTTAGTCCCTAACCTTTCAGAGGAAACCACTGAAAAAGGACACTTTACCTCCTTGTGACAGCTCTTTAATTGGACTTGGAGAAAGGCATGGCCTGCGGTTCCAGGATAGCAGGAGAAAACAGTCAACAGAACCGTTGCCAGTCTGCAGAGACAACCAGCTTTGCCATGACCAACCATACCGTGTGAAGAGAGGAGATGTGGCTGAAGGCAGTTAGATCAGGGTTTGAAGGTTAAAGAACGTGAGAAGGAATAGATGGAGTCCAACCTGACTCAGAGCCGTACCTTCACTTCCTCCTCCAGCGTCAGGTTCCTCTCCAGACTGCATTCTACCATATCTATAGTCACGGGCAACTTCTTGGGTATCTCTGTGCATCTCCGGATCAGCACAGGATTGCACCCATTCAGGAACTGGTAACCAAACATGAAATCTTCCTTCCAGTGCTGCATCACATATTCTAAAGGGAAAAATAAGCCTGAAGCATCAGCATCTGCACTGCATCAATATCCCACTGCATTGTAGGTCTACTCCTTTCCTCCCCATCTTTTGTTATACAGCACTGCGACTTTGATTAAAGAAAGTAGCAAGAAAAGGATTCATGAAGTGCCATAGAATTTTGAGAAAGATCACTCCGTGTACTCCATATTTCTCCATGTACAGAAGCAATGAAAAGTAGAATATTCCAGTCCTATGAAAAGTATTCTCTCAATCTGCAGACCACCTTCTCAGGTCTTCCACTTTATTTTTAAATCTCACTCTTCAAATTCCCAGGGTATGCAGTACAGAGGGATGAGTCCAAAAAAAGATGACACAGGCAGAAGAAGAGAAATACAGAGCAACATGTGTAGGTGAGGAACAGCATTGGCTGGAGCAGTTCTCTTAGCTGAAGCTGGGTAAGGGACACCTGGGGAAGGATTTTGACCTTGACTCAGTAAAACTCCTCATTCCTAATTTTGCTTGTTTAATTTTTTTCCCCCTCTGTTGCTAATATTAATTACTCAGATTAACATCTCTTCTTAATAAAACGCTAGTTTCGGGAACTCCACTTCTTTACCCTTACATATGTAGTACTACGGGATGCTTTCCGCAATAGCAGTATTCTGTTTCATAATGTCATGTCGCCACTTCAGCCTAACCATTCAGAATCAGAAAAAACACGATTAATGTGAAAAATCTCATTGGTGTCTTTATGGGAAAAATGAAGCAAATAGGGTTTTAGATTATTGTCTATTTTTAGACAAGGCAGAACTTTTTCTGAAAGTAATTAATTTTTCTACAAAGGGTGAAAGGATGAAAAAGGCAGTCTTGAAAGAATGCACTGATAATTAAAAAAAGAGTCTCAAAACACACAGTGTTTTCTAACAGGGCAGAAAAAAGTTAAGTTTGCTTAAAGTTGATGTTTACGTCATCTCTGTCTATTGAATAATGAGTCTGGAGCTCTATCTGAATTTGATACTAAGCAAAAAATGACTCATCACCTTGGACAGAAACTGCATGACTGAAAAATGCCTTGAACCACTTTCTCCATTAGCCCCGTTTCTGCCAAGGTGTGCAAACAAGCAGCTTCAGAGTGGCATTAGCATCACTGAGCCTGGTACTTAATGTTTAAAACTCACAGAATTGGAGCTTTCCTCAAGGGTGTAGAAATATTATCAATTAAATTAATTGTAGACTGTATTTTATTCTTGTGATAAAAGTACCCTAGGAAGCAATCTTATTAGATATAACTAATTGCTGTAATTAGTTTTTAATAGCTCTGGTCACTTTGTGTGCTCTATTTTATACCCAAGACCACAGAAATTACTCTTATTTCTGTTAACGGGTCCTTAGGCAGACTGAAGAGGAGCAAAACTTCAGAGTAGGCGGAAAAAGTATTTTCCTTTCCAAAGTCTGAACAGGCTATTCACACATGTTTGAGAAGACACATGCTAACCAATTTATAGTACATGTGTATCTGTCATATCCAGCAATACAATAAAATAAAGTAAAATAATGTAACCATGGGAGACAGTAGCAGGTTGTGTCTGGCTCACAAATCAAAGGCTTCACAGCCCTGCTTTACAGAAATGACACGATGACCTTCAAAATCCATGTCTGTCTGCAATTCTTTTTACTGTTTTTTAAGTAACTGCTAAGATCTCCATATTGAAAAGGGTTAAAGAAAGTGTTTTGTCTTTGATAGGATAATACTACATCAATGGAGTTTTTAACTGTATGAAAGATACTGCCAGAAACTGAATGGCCCTGAATACAAAAGTGAAACTCATATGCTTAGAGAGGTGTTTTTGTCCTCTGGTAAGAAGATGCGAGTACGAAATGGCAAGCACAGCAGGATATTTAATGTGGTATACACAACTAATTCTGACACATTTTTGAGAAGAGATGACATTCTGGATAAATGCCACAAGCCTTTTCAGGCCTAGCTCACACTAATTTCCAGTAAGAACCATGGTTCCTTGTATTGTGGTCTGACAGCCCATCCTGGCTGCAGCAGGACCAGGTGAAAAAGTTACAGTTCCCAGGTCATTCCCAGTTCTTTGCAACCCATCCCCAGATCTGTTGGCCTAACAGCACAGGCTTTCCTGCCTGAAACAAGTTCTGAGAAAATGACCCATTGGGAAAAATTTACCACTGAAAAGCATTTGAGCTGCCCCATGTCATTGACACAAGTGGCCCATGAGAAGTGACTGAGGGTGAGGTCATGACAGCAGAACTGAGGCAGTGGTACCCTCCCTGTGTTGGGACAGGGTTGAGAAGTCAGGACTGCTAGCAGCAGTGCAACCAGGACTGAGCACATGGCTGGGATGTTAGGCAACAGCCTTTAATCTGGCCTGTGTAAAAGGCAAGAGTGGTCACCTTTGTACTTACCTTTAGCGGAGGACATTTCCAAACATGCCTCCCTGGAGAATTCCCATGTATTTAAATGGTTGAAGTGGAACACACACAATCAAACTTGCAAAAATACCTTAACAGCTAATATGCTCTGAAAAGCACCTCCACTAAGCTATCTCTAAGTTTAGATGTGAAACACTTATGAAAATTTGTCCTATGGCACTTGCACATATCTGAAAACACATTTCTAAAAGCCAGAAGAGACTATGATGCCCAGCTGGCCTGACCTCCGTATAGCTCAGGACAGAGAAGGCCACTGCGCAATTTCCAGTAATTCTAGTTTGTGTAAGGAAAGCTTCGCTTTTTGGTCTTGTGGGCTGCTGGTACGATGAGTAGCCTGAGATTACAGTTTATTTACGGAAAACCATGCGAGAGCAGAAGTGCGGGTCAGCCACTTCCATCTTAATCAGATATGTACAAGACAACTGATGAGTCATCCTACAATGCAAACATGAGCCAATGCTGATAAACCCACCAGAGATTGTGTTGCTGATTCTGACAAAGATCTTCTCAAAATCTGCGAAGTCACTCCAGGAGGACTGGAACATGTGCATGAAACGGTTGATATAAAGATTCTCCATCCTAAAAATAAAACCAAACGTCTCTGAAAAAATAATCTCCAGCTTCCTCAATACCCTTCTGCATTCTCTTCCACCCTCTTATTTACCTACACACAATACATTTTTCAGTGGTGGAATGTGAGATTGTTCACCTTACAGAATTAAATGTGCTGCCTGTACCTTTACACACAAGTTTGAAAAGCATCTCAAGGGCCCCATCTCTGCTATTACACTAACTGAATTCTATTCCAGGGTTGTTCCTGGCAGCCTACAATGGCAGTGAATTAAGACCTATGTCATATAAAAACTACAGTCAGAAAAATGAGTGCTTCACACATCATCAGTAGTTAGCATCAGCTGAGAGTGCTAAGGTCAGTATAGGAACCAGTTCAGAAAGGGGTATGGTGACACAAAAAGTTCGAGTGATTTGCACAGTCAGAACAAACACAAACCAGGATCAGTCCGGTCAGTATTCCTAAACAGAGAACAGCTCCTGTAAAGTATCTATGTGACCAACACCAGAATGGAACCCTACAGTGTGAGCCTGAGTTTTTGAGAGCTTTCTGTTTACTTGTGCTGCTGGTTAAACTTGACACTCACCTCTGACCTCAGGAACCAAGCCATTTGGTTGCAGACATCACATGAACATGGGGGGCTGGGAGCTTAAAACATCTAATTCAGCAAAGTATTCTGTCTACAACACAGTCAAGCAAGTTAATCTCATATGATATGACAAGTCCTAAATTGTTACATAAATGCTAAACTGTTGTTATTAAATAGATAAAATTTATTCTGACTAGAAAGCAAATAATGAATTTGAAAAAGAAAGTTGGCTTTCTGCTAACACTTCAAATGCACAAAGGAAAGTACACACATCACACAAAGATAAGCAGGGCGGATAATGAAGTAAAGAAAGGTCACAGTGTTGCAGGAAATCCTCCCAAACAGACTCTGAGGGAGGAAGAATCCCATAATGGTGGATTTATAATCAGTAAGCTTGGACTGAAGAACCGTAAAAAGAATTGTGTTAGAAGTGGTTGAAGAGGACCAAAAGTCTGGACAAACAGCAAGTGGTAATCCAGGGGAGAGCTCTAGACCAGCCTGACCATAACTCAGACAAATAAGCTACTTGTGCACTGAGCCCAAGTGGGTGCACGTAGAATGGGCTGTTTCTGCTGCTCTAGATGGCTTAAGAGGTGCCTGGAGGCATATTAGGAAGTAAAACTAAGGCAACTGTCTAGCCTGGAACAGGAGATGGTGACATCAGAGGTCGAGGTCTCTTCAAAGCATCACAGAAGGGTTGTACAAGGACCAAATGGAGGGTAACTACTGGGCAGGGCTTTCTGGATGCATACCAGGTGTTTGAATCACAGAAGAACTTCAAGAGGAAGTATGACCATGACCAGAAATTTAAATTATTTTGAACAACGTAACTCAGTGGCTTGAGAGGTTACTTGAGACTGTCTCATGGAGAGTTTCTGCTAAAGGTCCTGTAGAGCCTCTGCCCTCTTTCAGAACTGCTCTGAAATTAGGAAACACCAGACACATGAAACCAGTATGTACTGCTCCCCTCCTACCCAGGGTGCTCTTCCTACCTGGGGCTATTAGCCTGATCAAACCCAAGCAGTAGGCACAGCACCTGGGATCTGGTCACAAATCTGCTGTGGTCTGACCTGTTGAATGCCAATCATGCATTCATTCTCAGATGTTTCAAAGATTACTTTGTAAAGGAAGCCATCTTTCACATTTCCTATCTTGGAACAAAATTACAAAGGACTTAGGAAATAAAAACCTGTTTTCCCCAAGAAATCAAGTACTTCTCAGGTGTCTCTGGCACATACTAGAAACCAGAACAAGAAAAAAAAAATGGCAAAACATTGCTCATAGAACTTAATCTGCCCAAATGCAACACTGGTCCAAAAAAGCTATGCAAGCCTGCATTTCTGGCACAGAATTCAGGGTGAGGGTTTCTGTTTGCTAGATAGTGTAGGTCACGTCAGCATCAGAAACCTTCAGGATTATGCCCACCTACACACGATTAATCCTGCAAATGTACAGATTTAACCACTACCAACAGCATATAAATGTCCAGACTTGCAAAAGTGGAAGGAATCTCTGAGACATTATCTCTTTCTTTCTAAGCTCGGTTTTGCATGTCCCAAGCAAAGGGGCTTTCCCATCCCTCTTCTACTACTCCACAAGTCTCATGTAACTCCTACTGCTCTCACATTTTTCCTTAAATGTGCTCCCTGCCCACCTTGCAACTCTACACTTGCCTTTGGATTTGCAAACACCCTTTCCTGCCTTCCTTTCTACTGCACACAAGCTGAAAGACGACCACATGCTTACTCCATTATATCTCCATTCAGGCCAATAGTTGTCCCAAGCTCCAAAAGCACAAGGTAGCTAGAGAAAGGCTATCAAACTCGTTCCCTGAAGTTTTTCACTGTTCACCCAACCAAAAGCAAAGGTCTAGATTTTCAGCCAAATGTGCCGGGCAAGAAGCATTTTTGTACCTTGAAAAAATATCTTTTGTGTCACACCAGTTCTCCAGAATGGCTGGTTATCTGCAATGAAGTTTTAGGTTCTTCTTCAGGGGAAGGTACCCTTACAGCCAATGGCAAAAACAGATGTCACTGCACTCTGTTGAATTGTTTGCAAGTTTCACCTGGCTGTGACACAGTATCTCTGACAATATGCTACAGACTGGCAGGATGGGGTTGCTAGAAGAAGAATGTAGCCTTTAAATTGGTTGTGTCTACTAATGGCAAACTGGTCATCTCTGGCTTTCAGATGCTGTAGCTCCTGCATTACACCTAAATGAGCTGGGAAACATCTGTTTTGCATGGGCTAACACCATGCTAGAAGCAACATCTCTTGGAAAACAGAGGATTTGTAAAAGTTTGGAACACTGTACCATTGCTAGGGTAACAAGAGAAGATCCCACTGACCTTGCATGGGGTTTGTATATTTTCGCACCTCTCCTCTTCGCTTAAAAGAGTTGTTTCTTGCCTTTTCTGAGCTAGACTGATCCTGAAACGGGGCCAAGAGAAGTGCTGTACAGTGTTTTCTCTCTTCCCTTGCTTAGAATCGCTTCTTGGTTTTGCCACAGGTTTATTCACAACAGCAGAACACAACAACCACGATGGTTTCTTACTTTTTTTGGGGGGGATGGCCTCACCCCTGGCTGTTTCACGGTGAACAGGGTGTTCTGTTGTCTCACCTGTTTGAATCTCAGAGCACTTCACAGATGTGCATGGACTCTACTCCCAGCACTTTCTGGGAGGTAAAGTTAAATGATGAAATTTGATGAATTCAAATTGATAATTTAACTTATCAATTTCCACACAGATGGAAGATAAACTAAGAATTAGGGACAGGCTATGGTAATCTGGCCTGCATTTTAGTAAAGTCCTGGCTATAGATCTAGAATGATCTTTTCTGGCCTTATAAAAATTTGACTTGCTTTTGAGACAACAATATGTAAATTTCCACAGTTTTCTTGACTTAGTTTTCTTGATTTTTAAAATGGATTTATTTATTTTCCCAAAGAACTATTTCTGACGGCCATTACCAAGTTCATTATCTGCTCATTAAAAGCACCCTGCAGGTCTGTGTTCTAATGTCTGTCTGTGGAAAAAGAACATAGTAGTCTAGGGTTTTCCAAGGATCCATGGTCAAGGCTCCTGATTCTCTAAAACTTCTTAAAGCTTTAAGAATCTACTGAATATTAAAGGGCAGCTTGACGAATAAGGTATTTCATGAGGTAAAAAGGGACCTCAACTTCTAGCTCATATTAAAGATGAGAGATTTGGTTGTTTGTAAGTCTAAACATAGATATAAAGTTGTGACATTGGGTAAGCTTGGAGGCAGGAAGCATCTGTCTGTCTTTTGTACCACAGCTCCTCATGTGACCCCACAGACACTTCTCTGGTATAACAGCTAGTATTGCCTTAAAAAGCCAGAAGAGCATGAAGTCTGCAGCCTATTCCCTCACTCTGCTAACATCCTAGTTTGCACAAGATAGAAAGCTAGAGAGCCCAGGTCTTCAAAGCTATTTCAATTAGCTCTGAAAGATCTAGGTCCACTTGCCCATATGTGCTTCAGAAACATACTTATCACCCTGTTCACACCTGCTGGAGATTTATTCTGCTAAGGAAAAAAAAAAAGGGGAAATGTTACAAAGCTCAGTAGAGGACTCACAGGCCAGAGATTCTATTTACCTCATTAACCCTGTACTGCTTCAAAGAACTCTGCAGAATTGATTATTCAGGCTCATGCTATGACCAGGACTTTAGTTTTTTTCAATGACATGACACGTGTAGATGGGTTGACAGTGACTTTGTTGCCCCAAGCAGTTTATACCCAGGTGTGGTTAACTGATGAGCTGTTCAGAACAGATTTTCTTCAGCAGGGTCTCAAAGGTGCATTGATACCATCTTCTTTTGATATATGACTGAAAGGCTTAATTATCACAGGGGCAGAAGTATCTCTACTGGGGACTCTAAGAACTAAGACAAAAGCCCAAGGTATCAGATGCCAATAGTCCTTCACCAGTGCCTCCTCCATCTATAGTCAAAAAAGTGTTCAATGAGAATGCAAAGGCTCAGTTCCCACCACAAAATGCTTAAAATATTGATATAAAAAAAAAAAAATATTCCTTCAATTCTTCCCAACTTTGATTGACTGCAGATCCAGCTGGGAGAAGAGAATCCAATTTTCAATGAAACCTAAAAGGTGATCAGATTCTTGCCCTACCCCAAAAGAGATTTTGCAAAACTCCTGAAGTTCCACAAACACTTACGCTTTAGAGTAGTTCAGAATGAAGTCAATTCCTTTCTCATTGTCAAACTGGATGTCGCGAGGCAGATCACTGTGAGAATGGGCATCAATGCTCAGGGGAAAGCCTGGATGCCACTCCTTCCAACTGAGAAAACAAGAGAGGTTGGATTAATCATATAACATTACCAGCACAAGAGCTGTGTCATTCCTTTACCTACACTCTTTCTGTGACTCAACTCTAAATTTGTGGCAGACTAATTTGGGGCAAAAGTAGAGACTTATACCACATCAACACCTACCAGTACCCTACAGAATCCTGAAGTATGATGGAACACAACTACTTGGCCACCCAGCTACACAAAACTTGAAGTAACTTAATACCTGTGATATCTCCAAACACTTGTCACATTTGGTTGAAATTGGCAGTAGCTTCAAATGTATTGGGAGAGGAGGGAACAGAGAGACAGACTGGCACCCAATACACACTTATTCTTCAGGCTACATTTTTGCAGAACTGAGATACAGCAAATAACAGTACTCAGACATGTACTTAGGTTCCCCCAAAAGGCAACTGAGAGATGCAGATAAGTCTTGATTCAGCTCCTCAGAAGAGCCTTACCTCCTAATGGTCATGGCACACATTCTCTGCTCCGAGCATTCCTGCACTGTGCCCCATTTTTACTTCAAAACAAAAGAAAGTGATTTGTAAAGAATACTATTTCAATGGTATTTCCAAATTGCCTACCTTACACAGATTGTGTTGTGTGTTATCAGTTATGCATCTGAATTGTAAACAGCTATTTCCCTGGAAATGGTTTCACCTTCCTTTTTGCATATGTAAATAAAATTCCGTGCCACATCTCTTTTTGAATTATATTTTCCTCTGCTCCATTTCCCATAATTTGTAAGCAAGATCCTTTCTTAGTCAAATGATATCAACAACACATACACCAAGCCTCAGTCCTTCGATTTTGAATGGACCCTGTGTCCTTCTGATCCTCACTCTCATGATAAAGAGATGAAAGTACAAGAAACTTTTGTTACTTTAACAGAGAGTATGTCTCTAGGAAAAGGAAATGTCTAATGCTTTCTAGAGTTACTCATTGATAAAAGACAGCATTTTCCCATTGTGACCTAAATTAGGAAGAAATGTCTATGACAGTATAAAGGTGGGTATGACCACTCTGTTCTGATAGCATGTTCCAGTCCACTCAAACAGGGCCAAATCTTCCACTGCACTCCAGTGCAGGAAACAGCTGAAACTAGCCTGCTGCAGCAGCTAAAAAGCTCCAGTAAGAGCTGACATTTTTAGATCATGTTCCAAAACTGGTGTACTGTTTGTAAATGAAGAGGGCCCACAAAAAGACTGTACCACTGAATCCCCACTTAAGTCTTCCAGATAGGCTTATCTAGGATTCAAGTATCTCAAAATGCTACTTGTGCCAGGATGATCATCACTTAAGTGAATTCCATCTAAGTAAAAAACGTATATGGCTAACATGGTTACTTATGCTTTCTCTTATCCAGTAGTCCAGTAATTAGAGCAACACGATAATCTGAACATACTCTGCCAAACTCTGACCTGATGACAACAGGCCCTGGACCTCCTATGAGAAACTCACCGGTACATTTTTTGACGAGTCTCGAGCTCTTTGCGTCTGTGCTGCTTGAGAATCTGGGTCTTGTCATCCCGGAGGAGCTTTGCTGTAAAACAGAAGAAAGAGACATGGTTGTGAGGTTCCTCTACCTATCACTGCCCAGGTCTTGAGGAGGAGAGCCATGCAACTTGCAGCAGTCATATCCATCTCACCATACCTTCTCCTGGACTTGACAGCATGCAAAGAGAAGGTGTGAAGAGTGAAGCTGCTGTTTCAAGTCACTCCTTGTACCTGCTGAGCAGCCTGCTTTGGGATTTTATTTAACTCTCAATAAAACTAGACAATTTACAGGCAATAAATCATGGGACACTTAGGGGCTCAGTATGAAACAAAGATGGGGCGTTAATTCTAATTAGATCAACAGGGCTTCCTGCAAAGGAGATATGGAGCTGACAAAAATTTGGCATTAAGGTCAGCCTTCAAATTCAAGACCAGTCTAACAAGCCAGCGTAAGGACTTTTCCTTGCATGCGCTTCCCAAAATATCCAACTGAACTGACAGCTCCAGCCCAACAAACAGCTCAGAAAGCAGTCCTAGTCAGCAGGAAAAGCCCATTCCATAGGATGCAGAAGGGGACTCACAGTGACTCTCCATGTGAGAGAGAAGATTGGGAGGTACATGGGGAAAGGGAAAGAAGATGTGGAAGTATTCTGGATATTCTGCAGGAAATCAGGTTTCTTATGGCTCTCACCTCTTCCATCTCGAAGGACAATCTCTTTTTCATCTGTAATCCAACGGTAACATGGGAACTCCAAATAGTCACCCATTGGCGTTTTCACAGTGATGTACTTCAGGTACCAGTCATCTTGGTACCAATATTTTCTTTTCTCAATTTTTATTAGCTGAATTTCTCCAAGGTCTTCTTCCACAGTCACATCATAGGAGTCAACCTGCAGAGCAGCAAACAGTCAATCATCCACTGCACATGCGGGAAGCACAACCAGCACTTCACAAGAGTACCTGGTCTTTAGTGATATGGCATGGATACAACAGAACTTTCCAGCTTCTGGTGGGTGAGAAAAGGAAGACCTATTATTGAGCTGCAATGCAACAGAAAGACAGTGCCCTCATGGAGCTAACTTCTCAGGGATGCATGCAGTCTCTTACTGCATGTGGGGACAGCATCCAGCAAATGACAGTTCTGGTGGCTCTTGCACTATTAGGCGATACCAGCATATGAAGAAACGAGTAACCATTTCAAATATAACCAGTAAGATACTACGTGGTGCTAGGTAATGCAGGAGAACAGGAATTGACTCTCACTTCCCAAGAGTGTAAACAGCTCAGGGTAAATGGAAGTGCCAAGTGCTCATCATAACAAATCTGAATTGGCTATGGCAACCATGGGAGCAGCAGCCAAAGCCTACTCTGCTCAGACGATCCTGCTGAGCTTCATCTGGTTACAAGGAGAGACTTAATTCTCTTGTGGTTTTTCTCATCACAGCCAACAATCACCAACCAGCTGCTGATATCAAAGGGATGAGGCACTGCATCAACAAGCTGCAGTGCCTGTAGAGCTTCACCTGCCTGTGTGAGCCTTGTCATTTGCCTTCTGACCTAGACACCATACACTGCTTGTTCGTTTTAGGAGCACTTTCTTAGCCTTCCCCAGGCATTTGATATATGCACACTGTTACTGTCTTACTTGCTACTGCAAGGCTAATTCACATAAGGACAAAAACTGAAAAATGAAGAAAGATTAAACTCCAGGTAGGAGAAAGGAGGAAAAAAAAAAAAGTAATTTTTAAGTTCCTCCAGATGGTTTTCATTATTTAAACTGTTACAAAAGAAGGATTCATAGCAACCTGCACCCATATGACGGGAAAAACACACATAAGAAGGATCCCTTGGCATCCCTTCCTCACCCATTTTAACTCAAGTTTCCTACAGTATTAGATGCAAAGTACATTTTTCTATGAGCTATCCATGAATCACCAGCTGTGATGGTCATTTTGGGATGAAGACATCTATCTGTCCACTAAAGTGTGGGATGACAGACCTCAGTTCTCTCATAAACCCATTACATAAAAAGACCAGCTTTCATAAAGTTTGTCACATCTCATCGACTCAAAGAAGCCAGAGAAAAATAAAAAACCCTTTAGGCTTTGAAGTCCATCCTGCAGACAATGAAATATTGTCCTTGCCTGTTCTTCCCCAAAGATATTCTTCAATCAACTTTGAAACTGTCAGGCCATGATTGCTACACTGTAACTTATATGAGGCTGTTTCATACTAATATAGAAATTTCTTCTTACTTACAGCCTAATTTAATTTTAGGCTCAAATATTTAAAATGGGCATGGATAGTGCTTATTTTGATTTGCTGAGACTTAACAGACTCCTCTTAGTCTGAGCTATATTGTCCCCACACTTATTAAAGCAAAAGACAGTGGACTGTTTCTTTTAAAAAGGAAGTCCATCACATCTTAAATATAAATTTGCAATGCTTATGTCAATAGCACACCCATACACACCAAGCGGTAACAAACAGCTTCAAAAATAGCATGGCAGTCCCTGGCAAGGTTGGGATTACAGCATCTGTCTGTTAGGATGTGAGCTGAGAGGTGAAAATCACAGAGCTGAGATTTCAACCAACATATTAAAATGATGCTTGTCACTTTTCCATGCATCTCCATAGCAGAAAAGAAATAGCACTTTCTGTAGAGCCAATAAATATACTAATTCTAAATATTTTTTTTAAGTTTATGTTGCTGACTCTTCAACACCTCCACCCATCTACACTATTGCAGAAGAGCTAAAAGGATAATGTGTAAAGGTAAATTAATTCCCTTGATGATTGATGGTTTTGAACCAGCCATGGAGACTGAAAAACGCTGAGTGATTTTCTCAGAAATCACATTAATAGCGCCTCGAGCAACAATTATGACAGTCAGTGCCTGTAGGACATACCCCTGTGCTCCTGGTTAAATGAATGGAGATTCCTCCCTCCCATAATGCAGGTTTCCAAGACCACCCTGCTCCTTGCCTATTGCCCCATGTCCAATATTCTCAGCTTCACTCTTGTCAATTGGTACAAAGAATTCTGGATGATAGCTAGAAGATGTAGATTACATTCTCAGATTGCTTCCCGTTCTCCAAATCTTCTTTCCAGAAACAGACAGTGCTTGAACCATTTCTATTTCATACTCATTTCCTTGCAACTCCTGTATTTCCTCAACAAAAACAATGTCAATAAACTCTTTACCAGGTTCAGGTTTCACACTGAGTCAGTACTTCTGCAATTTTGTATGTCTTTCCAGGACCAGTTGCCACTTTGCAGAAGAGTCCCTCACCACAAGCTGTCATACCATTTATCTCAAACTTCCTGCTTGTGCACCTCTTCATGCAATTACAACACAAAATGAATTGCTTCTTTCGATTTTACCATGATCTTTTTGCATTTGCAGTCAGGAGCTGGAAGTAGCCACCTTGCAGAGACACAGTCCAAATTAAAACACAAACCTATGTGAATTATTACCCATTTGCATTCACCACTCTAAAGGCATTTTAAACATGTAAGGACTAATGCAATAACCTACAGAGGCAAATAAGGAACTGCACCTGGATCAGATTCACTTTGTATTCAGCTATTTGGGATTTTTATGCTCCATCTCACTCATTTCCTGTTCCAGGTCTAGTCACATACGGAGAAAAACAAGATGACCCAAGATACTCTCTAGATAGGGGAAATGTACAGAGTTATTTTAAGCTCAAGTTCTCATGAAAACCCGTTGCTGTCAAGTGATCAGTACAGCAAAGAAATTCTGAAATTAGTCTTATTTTCTCATCAACTCCTTGTCATCCAAGATACTTGACTATATATATATTTAAATAATTTCCTTTAAAAGGTTCAGCTAATAACTTCATTTAAAAAAAAACCCAAACTCATTTAGATGTATGCATTTCTATAGTTCTTATAATGCCACACCTATATATACATACAACTGAGATTTAAATTAAGGAATGTTAATCAGATCCAAAGAGTCAATAGAAATGTCACATTGACACCCAATTTTTGGAAGAAACTCATTCTTCTAAGAACAATCTCTTTGATAATATTACAAGAGCCCTAAAATAGTTGCACAAGTCACTGTCAATG